>NW_026692701.1:32500-360396 GCF_021218885.2 Marmota monax | reverse complement strand
TTTTTTTCTGCTCAAAGTGCCCCTAGCTCACAGCTTCTTTGAGCAACTCCATTGTTTCTGAGCCTGTGATAAGGTAGAATATCATGGCTGGTGGGGAGGATGTGGCAGAGCAAAGCCACTTACTTCTTAGCAGCCAGGAAGGTGGGGGTGGGGTGGGGACTGGGACAAGATATACTGGTCAAGGATATGCCCCAGAGATCCACCTCCTCCATCTAGGCTCCACCTCCCCAAGTCTCCACCACCTCCCAGCTGCGCCACCAGCTGGGGACCAAGCCTTCAACACGCAAACTTCTGGGATGTGGGAGACCAATCTAGCACATGACTAGGTCTGACTCCCTTGCTGAGCGGTGTGGCATCCGGTGGCGGTCACGCTGCTGGTTAGCCTGGGTCTTCTAGGGTTCTAGATACTGTCTTCCTGCAGGGGCATGTCTCTCCACATATCCAGGGATCCAATCACCTCACCTGTCCTTGTAACCCTGCCCCCCTTGACTTTCATTGGATAGGATTTCCTAAGAATTTAGATTTCCCTAATAAAAGTGTGCTTGCTCTCTCGCCAGCCTCTCCTATAGTCCCTTGCTCTCCCGACCTGGAGCTTGGTTTAAAGGTAAATTGTGTGTCTGTGTTTTATTTCTAATGCCTTGGGAATTTCCCCTGAGTGACCTTGAGTTAGCCGGCTGTGCTGGATGCAGATGGCACTGGAGTACATTTCATAATCAAACTACAACAATATTGGAAATCCAAAACATTGACAATACCAAATGCTGGCAAGAAGGTGTAAGAGCAATTCTCATTCACTGATGGTGGGATGGAAAAATGGTACAGTCATTTTGGAAGACAGTCTGACAGTTTCTTACAAAGCCAAACATATCTTAGTACGTGATCCAGCAACCATGCTCCTTGATATTTGCCCAAATGAATTGAAAACTTGTTCACATAAAAACCTGCACTTGAATGTTCATAGCAACTTTATTCATAACTTCCCCCTAAATAGGAAGCAACCATAATGTTCTTTAACAGGTAAATGGATAAACAGGTATACCAATGCTGTATTATTCACTGAAAAAAGGAAATGAGCTATCAAACCTCTAATCTATATATTGTGGGGTCGGGCTCCAAATTCCTTAATAGGACACCCATAGCACAAGAGCTAAAAACAAGAATCAACAAATGGAACTTACTCAAACTAAAAAGTTTTTTCTCAGCAAGAGAAACAATAAGAGAGGTAAATAGGGAGCCTACATTCTGGGAACAAATTTTTACTCCTCACACTTCAGATAGAGCCCTAATATCCAGAGTATACAATGAACTCAAAAAATTAAACAATAAGATAACAAACAACCCAATCAACAAATGGGCCAAGGACCTGAACAGACACTTCTCAGAGGAGGACATACAATCAATCAACAAGCACACGAAAAAATGCTCACCATCTCTAGCAGTCAGAGAAATGCAAATCAAAACCACCCTAAGATACCATCTCACTCCAGTAAGATTGGCAGCCATTATGAAGTCAAACAATAACAAGTGCTGGCGAGGATGTGGGGAAAAGGGTACACTTGTACATTGCTGGTGGGACTGCAAATTGGTGCGGCCAATTTGGAAAGCAGTATGGAGATACCTCGGAAAGCTGGGAATGGAACCACCATTTGACCCAGCTATCCCCCTTCTCTGTCTATTCCCCAAAGACCTTAAAAGAGCGTATTATATGGATACAGCTACATTGATGTTCATAGCAGCACAATTCACAATATCTAGACTAGATGCCCTTCAATAGATGAATGGATAAAAAAAAAATGTGGCATTTATACACAATGGAGTATTATTCAGCACTAAAAAATGACAAAATCATGGCATTTGCAGGGAAATGGATAGCATTAGAGCAGATTATGCTAAGTGAAGCCAGCCAATCCCTAAAAAACAAATGCCAAATGTCTTCTTTGATATAAGGAGAGCAACAAAGAACAGAACAGGGAGGAGGAGCATGAGAAGAAGATCACCATTAAATAGGGACGAGAGGGGGGAGGGAAAGGGAGAGAGAAGGGAAATTGCATGAAAATGGAAGGAGACCCTCATTGTTATACAAAATTACATATAAGAGGAAGTGAGGGGAAAGGGAAAAAAAACAAGAGAGAGAAATGAATTACAGTAGATGGGGTAGAGAGAGAAGATGGGAGGGGAGGGGAGGGAAGGGGAGGGGAGGGGAGGGGGGATAGTAGAGGATAGGAAGGGCAGCAGAATACAACACACACTAGGTTGTCAGTATGTAAAAAAGTGGATGTGTAACCAATGTGATTCTGCAATCTGTATATGGGGTAAAAATGAGAGTTCATAATCCACTTGAATCAAATGTATGAAATATGATATGTCAAGAGCTTTGTAATGTTTTGAACAACTAATAATAAAAAAAAATTAAAGTGAAAAAAAAAAAAGACATTGAGGAGCCTTACTGACATATTGCCAAATGAAAGAAGCCAATCTGAAAAGGTGCAGTACTGTATGATTTCAACTACAGAATATTCTGGAAAAGCAAAATCATAGTTAGCAAAAAGAGAGATTGCTAGGGTTTTGGTGGGAGGTGGGGTCAGGATTGACTAGGTGGAGAATGTGGTATTTTTAGGTTAGTAAAATTATCCTGTATCATGCTGTGATGGTTTGTACCTAATAATATATATTTTTCAAAACCCATAGAATGTGCAACACAAAGGATGCAACCAAAAGTAAATCATCGTTTTAGTCAGCTTTTTCACGGCTGTGACTAAAGGACCCCACCAGTACAATTATAGAGGAGGAAGAATTTATTTGAGGGCTCATGATTTCAGAAGTCTTAGTCCATAGAAGGCTGGCTCCATTTCTCTGGGCTTGAGGTGAGGCTGAACATCATGGCAGAGTGTGTGGTACAGGGAAGCAGCTCACATCATGGTGATCAAGAAGCACAGACTCCACTTCCATGTACAAATATATAAACCAAGGCCACACCCTAATTCCCCGCCTCCTTGAGTCACACCCTACCACTTCAGTTACCACCCAGTTAATCCCTATCAGCAGATTAAATCACTGATTGGGTGAAGAGTCTCACAACCCAATCATTTCTCCTTTGAGCCTTCTTGCACTGTCTCACACATGAGCTTTTGAGGAACACCTCACATCCAAATCATAACAATCATTATTAGTTAATAATGCATCAATATAGGTTGATAAGTTGTAACAACTTTCCAGTAATGCAAGATATCAATAATAAGATAAAATAAGGAAGGTGATGAAGTATCTGGGAACTCTCCTCTCTTCTATTCAATTTTTCTATAAATCCAAAACTACTCTAAAAAATTAAGAACATAAAAACTGACAAGCTAATAAATCAGATGAAGGTATTTGCAGCGTATGATATTGGTAAGGATTAATAGACAGAATATATTAAATATTCTACAGATTAATAGGAAAAAGACAACACCATAGAAAAAATATTTACACAATAAAGACAGAAACAGGGAGTTTAAAGAAGAGGAAATATAAATGGTCTGTTAATATATGAAAGGGGGTTTAGTCTCATTAATAACAATCATCCAAATGCAAGTAAAGATACAATAAAAAATTGTTACTTACCTACAAAATTGGCAAGATAAAAAGTCACATAATTAAGAGTGATAAAATGGATGTGGAACAACTGAAACTTGTGTGCCCTGCTGGTGACAAAGTGCACTGGTGCCAATGCTTTGGAAAACAGTTTGGCATTACCTGGTAAAGTCAAGCATTCACATATTCATTACCTAGCAAGTCCCTGCCTAGGTAAATACCCAGAAATGGCTACCCATTTGCACTAGCAGACATGCACAAGAACTTTCATGGCAGAATTATTTTTAATAATAGAAACACAAGAAGAAACAGAATGTCCAATGACTGATGAGATAAGCATGCCCAAGCAATAGGGCAGAGCAGTTAAACTGATAGATAATCAGGTTCCCAAGAACAAAGGTGATATTTATTCACAATATCTGAGATTCAAAGCACAGGTAATGATCCATCTCAATAGAGCCCTGGACAATCCAAGGACAGTCACATGCAGTGGCAGGTAGGCTGGTGTAGGACTGAGTGTGAAAATCACATAGCAGAACACTTAACAGTATGATTCCTGTATATCAAAAATGAGAACATGCAAAATTAACCAACATATGCTGTGCAAGGCTTGGAAATATCACAGGAAAGCAAGGAATAATAGCTGTAAAATTCAAGACAGAGGTTAGCTCAGAGGGATCAGGATGAGATTCAATGGGGAAGAACACTCAGGGGACTTCTTCAACTCCATGTTGGGCACACACAAGGGTGTCCATGGTATTATTATTCTTTATAACTTACATATATTTCTTAAATGTCCTTTTATATATATTAATAATGAGAAGCAATTTTTTAAAAGCATTCATGAATTACAAAAGAAAACCTGAATCCTGATTTCAGGTTTTATTACCAGGATGGCTTTGAGGTCTTGCTTTTCTCTGTAAAACGGGGGTGATAACTACCTCAAGATTTTTGAAAGGAGCAAATATACAAAACTAAACCCATATGGGTAGGGTGGGGATTTTCTTCTAGTATCTCCTTAAACACCCATGTTGGACAGATACTCCATTTTTCACGGACTCTAAAGTGAAAAGTAGCTATTTTTTCTGATTCATTTTATCAGTCAGAAACTCCCTCCTAAGCCGCTCACTTAAGCATCCTTTCCACAATAAGAAATGCAATCTCCAATATTTGTTCTCTTCTCTCTCCAAATTAGAGCAGCAATGGGAATGCAAAACAAAGAAACTGGTACTTACCGCGTAGATCTCAGGAAGAAAAGTGGGACCCTGGGAGAGAATGGAAAGAAATTGCATAATTGTGCTCCTTCAAGGCTCCAAATCCATTCCAAATTACATTACATAATAGTACATGCCTAACTTTCATTGAGATGCCAACTCTAGATTGGTTGTAAGTGGTTATAGTTTAAATGGTTTGACGATTTAGTTTATTTAGTTCTTCTAGTCTGAACCTTTCATTTGCAATGAAAGGTGAATTCATTACCATAGATAATAGTGTGCTAAGTGTGCCCCCCCCCCAAAAAAAAAAAAAGACCTAAACATGTCTGGCAACTGGAATGTGTTCTTCAGTTTTGAGTGTAATTTCCATTCTTTCCTTAGTAATACCAAATGGTTGGACTGGGTTTCTTTGTTTCATTTTGGTTCTGCTTTTTGTAAAAGGACTGCTCATAAGAGACAGAACTGAGACAGAGGGAAGGACCCTCAGATACCTTCTTCTACTGTGTGAGACTCAGTTAGGAGCCTGTCTCATAAAACCCCATTCTGTTAAATGGCGAGAGAAGGAAAAGTGAAAGCATATTCTAAAATCTGCCAGCCAGAGAGTTCATGTTCTCTTACCTCATTAATACCACTGCAGTCGGGGAATATAAGACTAATTATTCCAGTTTCACAAATGGTCAGAGACTTAATGACCTAATCGAGATCTCACAGCTAGAATTAAAATGAACATCTGTCCACACATGATAGAAAATAACTAACAAATGTCTATAATCCCTAGAAATTCTGATTTCAGTAGTCTTTAAAACTTGATTGGGAGATTCTAAATATATAACCAAGGTGGAAAAAAAAAAAAACACTGTCAATTGCAACCCTAACCACGAAGGAAAATGAGAGCTAGTCATTACCATTCTCAACATTTTCACCAAAATATCTGGCCTTCCTACGAAGAATCTCAATTTTAAGCCCCATAATAATTTGTTAACCTGTTTTCTTTTTGACTGTATCTCCAACACCTAAAACAGTGTCTGAAACAAGTAGACACTAAGTATTTAAAGGGGCAAATAAATAAACACTCCTGGGTTTTATTCCACAAGGACACTTCAAGTGCTAGTCTGTGCCAGTACTATCCTAGTTATGGGGATTCAGTACTGATCCAGTCTAAGGATACCTTTGCTGTTACGGAATGTCCCTTTTACAGCATGTGTTCCACCATAAATATAATGCAGGCTACCTAACACAACTTTTCTAATAGCCAAGTTAAAAAGTAAAAAGAGACAGGTGCAATTAACAATATATTTTACTTAACATATTCAGGATACTAGTTTAATATGAATTGATGCAAAATTATTTTTACAAATTCCTTAAGGTATTAATTGATATGTTATAAAATTCACCCAATTCTTAAATAACATTTAATAAGTTATTTTACACTCATCCAACTCTTCGAGATCTGCTGTATATTTCACATTCACAAAACGTCTCCATCTGGACCCGCCACACACCAAGGGCTCCATAGCCTCATATGGCCAGTGGCTACCATGTTGGGCAGTCCTATTGTGGAGGGTGAGACAAGCAATAAACATGTAACTGAAAAGGGTAGGAAAGGAAAGCCTGTGTAAAGAAGTGAAGACAGCAATTGAATGATTTAAAGGATTTAAGAAAAATAAGAAATAAAGTAGGTACTTTAGTAGGTACCTGCACTCACAATGCAGAAAGAGAAATTGTGTCTTTAGCACATTTCTGGATGTACTTTGTCGCACCTATTTAATTGTCAGGGCTGCTGAAGAGTCATATCCTAAATTAATAGCACTCTCTTCCCCATGGCCTTCTCCCAGGTTCTCCTCCTGGCATGACCCAACCTGATATTTGGAGTCCTGACAGCTCCTCAAATCCCAGAAATCAGCTGCAAGCCAATGTTGTTTTCTTTGAAGAGAGAAGCAGGAAAGTCAGTTTCCTCCAGCTTACTAGCTGAGATGCCCGAGGTCCAGAGGGAGTATCTGCTGCTTCTCCCAGAAGTTAGGATAAACTATAACACAGAGCATATCCTAAAGTGCATTGAAGACCACTATGAGAGTTCTTTGATCCTCATCAGCTAAGCAGAAAAGATGGAGAATCTCTACCAGCGTTGAAGCCAAAGGGAAGACGGCTCTCTAGTGGTCATGTTACACATTTCAGTCAAACGAATGGGGGCACTGTGAAACGAATCCCTTATAACTAGATGGAGGACTGCACCATTGTCTTCAGGACAAATGAAATCAAAAAATTTTTTTAAATCCCTTGGCTAAATTATTACCAAGTTACATATTTAAAATATTTTAATCTGGGATGTAGCTCAGTGTACAGTACTCACCCAGAACAAGGTCCTGGGTTCAACCCCTAGCATAGCAAAAAATAATAATAATTAAATATTTGATTATTAAAATGATTTTTGTTTATAATATATACTATTAAACACTGAAAATGGAAATTGTGGTTAATGTGCTTAAATATTCAAAATACTTTTTTAACACGTAGTTAGGGCAATTGATATGCTAAGATTCACAGCCCTTCATTTCCAGTGTTATCATAAGTCAAGGGATTATAATTCATATGATTCACTTTTATCCACCAATTAATGTCATATGTGTCCACTGAAACTTAAAATTTCACATGCAGAGGACAGTTTTTGATGTGTTTGCACTTCCTTACTCAATCCTATTAAATTCAAAGGGATAACAAATTAGTTGGGGAATGCCAATTGATGGTGAAAAGATAATTATTTAAATCCCACCAGAATATTTAGCAATGTAAAGACCATAGTTACAAGTTTAAATACTAGTTAAAAATGATACTGTGAGCTGGGCATGGTGGCATATGCCTGTAATCCCAGTGGTTTAGGAGGCTGGGGCAGGAGGATCACAAGTTAAAAGCCAGCCTCAGCAATTTATTTAGTGAGGCCCTAAGCAATTTAGTGAGAACTTTTGTCTCATAAATAAATAAAGGGCTGGGGGTGTGGTTCAGTGGTTGAGCCCTCCTGGGTTCAATCCCTAGTACCAAAAAGAAAAAAAAAGATACTATGAACTTGCTGATAGTTATTGTAAAATACAAATAAATGAGTTGATGTGCATGTGGTATTTTTATTTTTTATTCCTGTTATATAGCTACAGAAAATTTCTTTTCCTTAAAATTAACTTAAATGCATAAAGAACTTTTTAGAACAACATTTAGCAGAGTTGGTACTACTCATCAGAGGCACAGAATAGAGTGGGTACATATATGGATTTGAATTCTGTCCCCCAGACTTAGTGATCTAGTTAGCCTTGCTCAGTTTCCCCACCTGCAAAATTAGAATAAAAGCACCTTAGAGACAGGGTTCAGTGAGAGTCATTTGACCACTCAATAAATGAGTTCAAGCAGATTTTAAGACAAAAGAAGAAGAAAATGAAAAAGTTTTGCAAGTTGCAAAACTCATGAAAATTTTGCTAAAGTAAAATCATGACTTCTTCATTCCGAGGTTGTAAAACTCTAAAATTTAACAGAATGTTGTATTTATTATATTATCATGTTTTGCTTTAGATTTACTGTGTCAAATATTTTAAGGTAATTTTCATCAAAATAAATGTGATAGATACTAATAATATTTGTACCTACAAATTGCAAAATAAACTCTTGCTATTGCATGTGGTAAAGGCAGAGGTGGGGTATAGAATGATAGGCTTGGCATTGATCCATTCTTGGGAGTTGTAATTCTGAGGCACAGAAAGCTATGACTAAATCAGGAACACTACCTGGAGAAAGTGACCTTGGGTTATAATTTCAAGGAGATGGTCTGTGATCTGTGAGAGGATCTAGGGAAGGCCCCAGTAGGCAGCTGAAGGCTGACTCTCCCAGTTAGTAATGCAGGCTGGATGCTTTGGGCTAAAGTTTGCTGCAAAACATTCTGAACAAAGATCCTAGTCAAAAGGAGCTTTTTAATACCCTGAGGAATTCAGACTGAGTGAGATTAAAAAATACATATAATATAGACGTTGATCTCATAGATCGTAATCACACTCTCTACATCATAGGGTCTTACCTTCAGTGCTCTGCCTTCAGTTAGTTGAGGCAGAGTAAAAAGAGATGGTCTCTGTGTTAGGGGAAACACATTTTCTGGAAATGTTCTTGAATACTTGTTCAGAATTATTGCAGGACATTGCTGGTATGGTTGCAGGTATGAGGAAGAGAATAAAAGGTACTGTGGATAAGTCACTAATCCAGAGGCTCCCAAATGCAAGCTGCCTGTTAGATGAAATCTTCCCTGTCTGGCTGCTTTTCCCTCTAAGCCCACCCAGACCTCCACCAATCAGCTGGGGCCTTCATATCTTCCCCTTATACTATCCTCAAAGGTGCTTGGGCTTAACAACTGCCAGGTCCCAAGATTTCACAATGATATCTCTTGTCACTAGTTGAAATTCATGAATCCTTACCTTCACAGAGGTGAAATTTTGCTTCTTTTTTGCTTTCAAAATTGGGAAGGAAGTCAAACTCGGTTTCCTTGGCTTTTTATCGTCCATCTGAATCTTGCAGGAAGGAGAGCAGAAAAAATTAATTGGCAGTAGGAATAAAATATAAGTAATGGTCCACACACTCCAGAGAGAAGAAAGAAGGGCGGGCCTGAAGGAAAGAAGGGGGCAGACACAAAAGCAAGGGCGGACTGGACTCTGCTTTTCCTCTTGCCTCCCTTCTAGTGGTCTGATAGGGTTTGGAGGGCAGAGGGAGAGGCAGGAGCCAGGGAAGGAGGACGAGTAAAGCACGTGGTTAGCAGTTTAAGCCCCCAGCAAACACCATTTCCCCTAGTTAATTGCAAAAGAAACCCCATTCTATTGCCACAAATTCAATATTCCCCCCTACAATATGCATAGACTAGTGGGCTACTGGGTTAGATTAATGCCTACAGAAAAAGAAAGGGGAAAGGTTGGTAGAATCTTTTTTTCTGGATCTTACTCAGCCATTTTGTACCTTCTTCATTCAGAGCACAATTCTATGACTAATGAACTGACTGCAAGATGGAAAGACTTGGCAATGGGGGCAGGATGAGGGAAGTGCTAGGGGAGTGATATTGGCCAAATTATAGAGTTATATTGTGTGCACGTATAAATATGTACAACAGATCCCATCATTATGTAAAACTATAAGGCACCAATAAAAATGTCACAGAAAGAAACAGACAGAAAAACTTGTATAATACCATGGAATCTAATTAGAGTAGTGATTCATATAACTGGATGGTGAGCCTTCGAAGTTTCCTGGGACACTTATACATTAGCAAAATATTGTGGACTCTCCACTCTGTGTCCCTTGGAAGTCCCTTTACAGTCTCTAACTCTATCAAGAGCTAAGGGAATAAAATATATAAGAAATAGGGGCAGAACAGGGACCAATGCAAACGTCATCCCGGCTTCTGCACATCACTCACTCCACACTGGGAAGCTCTTGCAGACACTATAATCAACATGGTGGTGTCACCATTTTGAAATTATCAAAGACTAAAGACAAATCAGGATATTTATTGCAGCATAAATATTTAAAAATTAGAACTTGTCTCTAAATGATGGGAAATTTAAAATATGGCACACATATATTTTATGGGATGTGATGCAATCAATTTTTAAAATGAGGTAGATCAAATAAGCCAGCCCCCCAAAACCAAAGGCACAATGTTCTCGCTGATAAGTAATGCTAACACACGATAAGGAGGAAGGGAAGGGAAGAATAGACAAAGGG
The DNA here is from genome assembly GCF_021218885.2 of Marmota monax. NCBI lineage: Eukaryota > Metazoa > Chordata > Mammalia > Rodentia > Sciuridae > Marmota > Marmota monax. The sequence goes on along the minus strand of NW_026692701.1, from coordinate 349,870 downwards.
GAATGAAGGGAAGGGTAGGGGACGGGAATAGGAAAGACAGTAGAATGAATCAGACTTAACTTTCCTCTGTTCATATATGAACACATGACCAGTGAAACTCCACATCATGTTCAACCACAAGAATGGGAAGTTACACTCCATGGAGGTATGATATGTCAAAATACATCCTACTGGCATTATAATTAAAAAAAATAATTAAAAAATACAAAAAAACTTTTTAAAATAAAAATAGAAGAATCACTTTATAGCTATCTTAAAGTAAACGTTAATCAAAATGATATGGCAGGGCTGGGGACATGGCTCAAGCGGTAGCGTGCTTGCCTGGCATGAGTGCGGCCCAGGTTCGATCCTCAGCACCACATACAAACAATTGTTTCCACAGAAAACTAAAAAATAAATATTAAAATTATCTCTCTCTCTCTCTCTTTAAAAAAAATGATATGGCATAGCTTAAGGAAAAGTGAGACTCAAAGAATATGATAGGTTTATTTGATATTGTTTATTTAATCTATAACCAGTTAGTAATCAATAGCAACTCAATGTTGGGGAAAAGAATCACCCCTGAGGAACTGTTGGTATGAGTGAATATTACTAAGGAAAATTTGAATTCATATCTTGTCTTTTTTATCTGTATATACCTAAGATTGAATATTTTTAAAAATAAAGAAAAGAAACCTGAAAAAAAATGGCTATGATTGGATCTCAAAAAAAAGTGGTTGATCTTTATGTATGCTTGTAACATATTGAGCAAAACCAGTAAAAGAACGTATATAATATGATTCTATATTTATTTTTTAAAAGATGTTTGCATACCTTTTTATACAGGTATAATGAAGGATTTGGAAGAAAGGAACTATAAAAAAAATTACTTCTGAGGAGTAGGACTGGGGAAGGTAAGAAAATCAAGTTGTTTTTGTTTTTTTAAGATATAGGATCTTGTCATGTTGCCCAGGCTGGCCTTGAACTTCTAGGCCCAAGTGGTCCTCCCACTTCAGCCTCCCAAGGCTGGTGTCACCATACCTGGCTAGGGGAACATTTATTTTCACACACACACACACACACACACACACACGAAAAAAAAATCTTTGAAAAGTAAACAAAAAAGTGTTAGTCTCTTCTCTACTGATGATCAGTTTGACTTCTTCCTTCCCTTCCTTCCTTCCTCTCTTTCTGCAAACGTTTGTTGAGTCAATTCCACCAGATACAGACTGTGCTCTAAAGGAGAATTTGCTCTCCAGGAGAGGAGACCCATGGAAGCAGACCATTACAGAGCATGTGATCAACACACTAACAGACATATCTAAAGAGTGCATGGAGCACACTTTGAGATTCTGGCTGACCCTGCTGGGAGAGTTGTGTTAACCCTCACACCTGAGAAAAGCAGCCTGTTCTTGAAGGAAGGGCAGGATGGGCACAGAGCCAAGGTAAGATGGATTAGACTGCACAGAGAATAAAATGTGGAATTTCTAGAAACTGCAATTACAGGAATCAGACATCGCTGGCAGAGGGTCAGAAAAGAGGGTTAGATTGTCATATAGTGTCATACGCATCATATAGTCCAAGTTAAAATCTTGAGGGCTATGTGATTGTGCTAAATCTGAGCTGACAAGATCAGATTTGTGTTTTGGAAACATCTCTCTGGCATCTCTCTGGAGACTGAACAGGTCAATTTTCACCTTCACCTGGACATAGGATTCGTAAAGTCCCAACACTGGAGAAAAACGAATACAACACTTTTTCATTGCTAAGGCTCTTCATCAGTCTTCCCTTCATCTACTTCCCAGGGGAATGGAGACTGTGGAAGTAAATGTTCATCTTTCCAAACAACTGAAGCTCTTTTCTCTGTCCAGCTGTGGCAGCTCTGTACATAAAGAGAAGAAAGCCCTGAAGACAACGTGGGGACTTGGAGTCTAGCCTTGATGCTGCCTTGATTCTGAATGAGCCCTATGTCTTCTCTAGATTTTCACTTTCCTTGTCTAAAACAAGGAAACAAGATGACCAGATGAACCAGATAACCTCCTAAAATTCTAATTATATAAAAACACTGTCAGACTCTCTCTCTCTCTCTCTCTCTCTCTCTCTCTCTCACACACACACACACACACACACACACACACACAGTTAGGATGGCCTTAGTCCTAAACTTAAGCAACTCCATTTTAAAAACTCCAGTTTGAAACCTGCAGTCTCACTGGGCACACCACAGAGCCCTCCAGTATGGTCACAAACAAGTTCCTTCCCCTCACCCTGATAAACAGAGTGAAGCCCCTGGCAGGCTGTCCTCCCCTGATAAAGGAAAAGGCGAGAAGATCAGGGTGGAGACCACCAGACTAGATGTTTCTGACCCCAAGGTAAATGATGTCACTGAGAAATCCGGTGGTAGCTGATAAGGATTGAAAGGGGGATTAAAAGCCTCAAAATTTAGTATAAAAGACGGAGCAAATGAACAGGGATTCAGCCAGCCGAAACAAGGATGCACTCTAGCTGGAGAGCCGGATGAGGACCGGACATCCCATCACTTGTCATCGTTTCCTGATCCTCTGTGTGATCCTCACTGCTCTCAAACTCTACTACCTCATCAGGACCTTGGTGAGAGCCACAACTTCTCCCTCCTCCCCACTCCTCAACCGGTCGTCCACTCCACGCCAGGAAGTCTTCCTTGGTTCCGGACCTGATCACCGCGGTCTGAGTGAGTATGCATCTGCTGGACATAAAGCCTAAGGCTTCAGACTTTTGAACTTAGCCTGCAGAGGAAATGTCTGTCATTAGCCTATCATGATTAAATGTGTTTTGCAGTGCTTAGAATTCATCTAGAATTGTGTGCTGTGAATCAATTAATCTAGAATCGTTTGCTATGAATTGATTATGTCTATTGCAGAGCCTAGCATTAAGGATTGTTGTTTTCTTGATTAAGAACCTATAGAGTGAAACTGTATTGAGTAATTTGTGTGAATAAAGTATTGAAAGGGGCAGAAATGCGTGGACATTTTTTTATTTCTCTCCTTGACTGCATACGTCACAATTTTGCCCCTTCCTGACACACACTTTTATGACTTATTCCATTATTTACCTCCCTTTCATGATTCTGTAGTTATCACAGACTATTTTGTGCCTTTCTATGCATTCAATCTGACTTCCAAAAATAACACTTGCTCCCTACTCAAAACTTTGAAAAGCCACTTTTTAATCCTCAAAATATATGGCAAATGATGAAGAAAAAGAATTAAAATGTCTATATTTGTTTGTATCTTGTTGCATGAAGGATTGAAGAAAATAAACTTACTTAGTTCAGAGCTAGAGTAAACAAATGTTCCTTTTTTTTTTTTTTTTGGAACCAGGTATTGAACCCAGGGGCACCTAACCACTGAGCCACATCCCCAGCCCCTGTTGCATTTATTTAGAGACAGGGTCTCACTGAGTTGCTTAGGGCCTCACTAAATTGCTGAGGCTAGCTTTGAACTCATGGTCCTCCTGCCTCCCAAACCACTGGGATTATAGGCTTGCGCCACAGCACCTGGCTTTGAGTGAATGTTCTTTTGATAAATGAATCTAAAAAATGAATCAAAAAAATTTGTTATCTTCTTATATGTAGATCGGAATTTCCCTACCTCTCCACACCACTCTCTTTTTTCTGGAATTCAACAGTATTTTTTTTTCTCATTTTGTCACCTAATCAATAGCTTTAATGTTACTACTTAATTATCTTAGATGTATATATTTTTTATCTCATCTCCATTGTGTGCCTCTTGGGGGCATGGATGATGAGCTTGTTTTTATTTAATTCCTCATAAGAACAAGCGAGATCAGTGGCTTGTCATTGAAAATTCTTAGTGCCAATTTTCTGGAAGAATAGAAATTTGAAATAGTTTAGATAATTCATCAAAAATGTTCAGAGCATCAACTGTGGGCCAGCAACTATGTTAAGCATGGGGAATTAAAGATAAAGAAAACAAAATCCTTGTTTTCAAGGATTTGGGAGTCTGTAGAGCAAAACTGCCCCACAAACAACGGTACCAGCATCATTGCACAGCATCTTATACATATGTATTATCTCTGTGTAGAGTATTTCAATGTCCACAAAGAAAATGTCTTCTGAGATTTACCTGTTATGATTTATGATTTCAGTATTTCCATAGCCATTGTTAGTGGCTTAATCTTTATTCCCTGGAGCAAAAAATGTGGCAGTGTGCTTGTGGGAATGTAAATTAATACAGTCATTGTGGAACACAATGAGAGATGCTTCAAAAAACTAAAAATAAAATTACCATAGGACCCAGCAATGCCACGACTGGGCATATACCCAGAGGAGTTGAAATCCCATGTTTGTTGCAGCACCATTCACAATAGCCAAAATATGGGATCAACCCAGATGCCCTTAGCAGATGAATGGATAAAGAAAATATGGTATATTTACATATTGGATTACTACTCAGCCACACACACACACACACACACACAAAAATGAAATTCCTGTTATTTGTAGTAAAATGGATGCATCTGGATAACATTATTTTGGAGTGAAATAACCCAGACACTGAAAAGATAAATACCACATGTTCTCATTCATTTAAGAAGACCAAAAATTCAGCCTTGTAGAAGTACAGAACAGAATAGTGGTCATTAGAGATGGGGAAGGACAACAGGGAGTGGGAACACTGAGGAATTAAGAGGGACTTTTAGGTACTGGGAAGGGTGCTAAAAGGAAGGGGTAAGGGAGGGGGGCTTGAATGGAAGAAGGGCGGCTGGACATAAATAATGCACCATGTATATAGGCATGGAAATATTGCAGTGAATCCTTCAATTTGTACAATATTTGCCAATAATTATAATTTTAAAAAACCTGACTACTCCCAAAAACTGGGAAAAAAAAGAAAAATAAATTGTGGCAGTGAAGGGGTAGGAGTGACCCTGCCCCTTTGCATCTCTTTGAAATGGAAACAATGTGTTTAATGTATTTAAGTGACACTCACTTCTGCCCCTCTGCATTGTCCTTGAAATTCTTCATGGTTCAGTGACCCCAGACTCTTAAGAGGTGTAACAGACTTTAAAAAACATCTTGTCCATTTTCCCTGCCTGGGCAGGAATCCTCTCTATGGTTTCCTTGACAATCACGTGTCTGTGCTGGAACATTCCTCAGACACAGCCCACTGTTTTTCCAGGAAACTCATTTCACACTTAGCTGTTAATTTACATATGGTTGGCTCAATAAAAATCTGTGGGAAGAATAATTGATATTGAGCAAAATATCTTCTACTGATCCTTTGCTATTCTCTGTGAAGCAACAAAGAACAAATCTGCCTTTCTTCCTACTCAAGAGTTCTCAAGTGTTCAAACCTTAAATAGAAAATTATTATTATTATTATTATTATTATTATTTTTACTCTCTTGTGCACTTACCCATCTCCTGGCATTGTGGGGGGTTGTCTTAAATGCCTTTTCCTATGATAGAGCATGATCTAAGCCTGACAGAGCCTGCATTGTGATTGTTCCCCCTCTATTTTCTATTTTTTTATGATCTCTTAAAGTGGCTACAGTTTTCTGGAGCCTAACCTGTGTTCTAGTCATTACTAAATCAGGAAGGGAAACCATTACATCCCTTGATGTGGTTGTTGTATTTTTATTAATGTAGCTGTCACGCCACACTCACATGGGGGTTGGAGTCACCTAAAGCCACAACTCTCAGCTCCTGGTCCTCCTCAAGTTTGAGAAGCATGCATTCTAGCCAAGTTGTAGGCAGCAACATGGAGTTGGAGAGGGCCAAGTTCAGTGGCTGGCACTGCTAGAGATCCCCTTCAGGTTTAGCTTTTCCCCCATGAATAAGGACTAAAGCAGAGAAGGTTTAAATCTCTGAACCAATTAGGTATCATCCGTGTTTGAAGAATTTCTTAGAACCCCTAGATTTACACACCTACCACATGCAGGTGATGAACTCACTCAAACAAGACAAAAGACATTTATATTAGTTGTTTCTAAGGCGGTTTGAATTTTTCTATATCAATATAAGCTGAACAGTGAAATTTGAATTATGATTAATGATGCTGGCAGTTATTTAAAACATGTTAGAGGGGTCAGTTTCTCAAGCCCTGACGGGCTTGTGGATATTTCAAACATAGAAAATGTCACAAAATAACTAGACTTTGAAATTCTGTTTGCATTGTTCATCATCTTTTTAAAGGAAAAACTTGCTAATATTGGGGACCTCCTAAGAGCCGAAGCAAGCACCACTCAGAAGCAAAGCTTGCTTCAGATGAATAACACACTCTAGTGTACAATAACACACTCTAGTGTCAAGGGGTTGAGCTCCAGCTGAGCACAGGGGAGACCAGGAATAAGGGGCGGGCTGGAATATGCTAATGCCAGCCACAGCCTCATCAATGCAAGGCGTGTGGTTGCAGACTCCTAATTACTTCCGAGCGAAACTGCAGTGAAGAGGAAGAAAAGGAGGAAGAAAATTTCAATGCCCAGTTGTTGGGGTGAGTGCTGGAAGCAGTTTCAGGGTAGGTCTTATAAATTCCCTAGAATCTCCCGCACTCCGCTGGAGTTGGTGTTGCAAAGTTCTATTAACAGCAAAATATACAGAAGTAGCGTCCTGAGGACAAGGCTGCCGGGAGCAAGGTCTAAAAAGGCATTTTCCTTCTACGCACACCCACACCCGCCCCACTGTCTCCTCGGACCACACTTGCCGGTCTACTTTTTTGCTTTCGGTACACCTTTCGTCCACCCGCTCCTGCCGCGGATCTTCTTCCCAGGAAAGACTTAGCCGACCCTAGGGAGCTCAGGCTCGCGCCTTTCTGCCTCCTCGGCCCTTTCTTGGTCTGGGTGAGGTTAAGAGGTGGGAGGAGCTGCATCCGGCTGGCGCAGACTGCCCTGGGGGCTGCAGAGGATCGGGTGAGTGGCCTGCAGAGTGAAGGGGAGGACCACACCCTCCTTCCGTCGCTATAGGAACGACATCTGCCCTTTTTGTGACTCCAGCTGAATGAGCTTAGGCTCTCTGGTCCAGTCCCAAATCACCTTTTACATCAACCTAAAGAACACATCTTTCCCCTCCTCCCCCTTCTTTTGCCCCAGTTTTTTTTTTTTTTTTTTTTTAACGGACCAGGCAACATTTGAACAAAATCCAGGGTAGAGAGATTAAAGTAGGTTAAGCACACCAGACACGTGAAAGTAACCCTTCCCTCTCCTTCTTCAAAAAAAGCATGTGGAAGTACATAGCAAAAGTTCTATGTACTCATCAAATGAACACTTTCTTGAGCATTTAATCTGCACCAGGTTTTAGGAACGCATGAAAAGGAAAGTTATAGTTAAATGACAGAAGTTTATGCTGGAGTACAATGTCTGATGCATGGAGAAAATAGACATGCAAATGAAAGCTAAGTTGAACTTGAGCTTTAAGAACAAATATTATATAGCCCTGTAAAGAAGGCAAGTGAGTCCCCACAAGTCTGAAGGTCCAAACCCATGTGGAAGCTTGGTTCTGGGTACCAGCACTCAGTTTTGTGAGGCAGGGTCAAAGGTATACAGGGGCAAATGAGACAAGATTGAAAAGGCAGATGGCGACCAGTCATATATGAAGTGGCTTGGAATTAGGTGGGCTAAGGAGTGTGAGGACTGTAAAGCAGAAAGGTGCATGTTCAGATTTTAGGAAATTCCCCAGTCACATTATGGAAGTTAGGGAAAGTAGATTGAGAATCAAGATGCTGAGTGCGATGGGGCATGCTGTAATCCCAGCGACTCTGGAGACCACAGCAGGGGGATCTAGAGTTCCAGGCCTCAGCCTCAGCCATGTGGCCAGACCCCCTAAGCAACTTAGACCCTGTATTAAATTTTAAAATAAAAAGGGTAGGGTGGGGGCTGGGGATGTAACAGTGTTAAAGCACCCTTGAGTTCAATCCTCAGTGTCCACCCCCAGCCCCCCAAAAAAATCAAGGCAAGGATGCTGCTTAGAATTAATATGTGATTTTATTTCAGGGTAAGAGCAAATGGAAAAGCAGTTTCAAGAAATTTAGAAAATGAAATAAAGCTTGGTAGCCAGATGCAAAATATAAAAGACTGAATCCCAGGATTACACCTTAGACAGCCTTGATAGTGGTGTCATGTATCAACAGAAAATTCTACAGGAAGGAAGTTGTTGAGGGATGGATCCAGATTGACTCACATCCAGTTGCCAAACATCAAGCAGCAGATCTGGTGTCAAGATCAAGATGTAGAATAATGATCGTAATTTGGAAGTCACTGTCACAAGTAGTGATCACTGGAGTCTGAAAACATCTAAACTTGAAGAGCAAGGAGGGTGTAGTGGAACTGCACAGAACATGATAGTGTGGTGAGAGATGGTATAGGTGACACAAAGGATTAGAAAGCTACAAAATAATGAAGAGTAAGCAGGAGGTGGGGAGAAAATGACAAAAGAAAGGTGTCACATGAACTAATGGCATAAAATATTTTGATTGGGGTGTGATAAATAGTGTATATAAGACAAGGTGAGAAAAAATGTACATTGGGTTTGGCAACTAAAGGTTAGTAGTGTTTTCAGCCAGGCGAGTGTTTTAACATACTTTAGGGTAAATTTCAAATAGAAACTATTAATATGAATAACAAAACAAAGTAGTTCTCAAGCTAGGGGCGATGAGCAATCAATGATATCTATACCTAAACCAGAGCAGGCCCTTAATGTTTATTGTTGAAGTGTATGCACTATAGAATAACTCAATATTATGTTAACTGGAAAATAATGTTTAAAAAGTGGGATAGGGTAGGTGAGGTAGTATAGATAGTAAAAAAAATATACTAGGTAAGAAAAAATGTACAACAGGGCGAATGCTCACTTTAATCATAAATTCAAAATTAACTTTTCATGTTAATATAGAAAGTTCCATGTGAACTGATAGGTATTACACATTTTTTTAATGTTTAACATGATTGAAAATTATTATTAAACAGTGAACAGGAGTAGGTTGAAATTCTCACCATAAATATAATCATCACTATTCTTAAAAATTATTTTTAGTTGTCTATGGACCTTTATTTCATTTATTTATTTGTATGTGGTGCTGAGAATTGAACCCAGTGCCTCACACATGCTAGGAAAACATTCTGCCACTGAGCTACAACCCCAGCCCGCATCATCACTATTTTTATTCACAATAAACTCAAACCTAAGCTTCCTGAAAAGCTCTAATATCAAAATAGGGATGACTAAGAACTTGACAGCTACTCCTTAAAGTACTAGCTTCATATAAAGTGATTAAGAAATAGCTTCCCCTTGTTTGTGTTTTCAACAGAGCTTATTTTTATTTTATTTTATTAAGAAATGTAGATAATTAGAGATCGATAAATGCAATGGTATCAAGAAAAGAGCACTTCAAAACTTTTTCACTTTTATTTAAGGTTTTGACAATGAAGAGTTCATAAAATGTCATTATATTTGCTATATAATAATCATCAAATTCCAAGTAGGAGTCATATGCCATAGTATAGTATCCATTGTAATATGTAAAATGATTCTTTATTCTTACTATTAATAAGATTTGGTTAAAATACCAAACATCCTTGCAGTAAAACTGACAATATAAAGTAAGTAGCTTATAAGATTTCAAACTATCTCCTGAAAGAAATGAGAATGTTTCCCTTTGTCAGATACACTCTGAATAGTTTAAGTGTCACAAAGGAACATCATGTGACTAGAAAAGTACAGCGCACGATACAGACTTCCTCCACATTAAACTGACAACCACTAAAAAAGACAATGACTTATGATACATAAGAAAACAGAACAGCTTTTCAGAAGGAATGACATGAGAAGGTATTTCTTATGAACAAACCTCTTTTTGAAGTCTTGAAGAGCTCTTTAGAGCACATAATCACAAAACAGATTAAGATCATTTATGTGACATGTTAAAGGATTCTTCTATATTACAATACCCTCCTTAATCTTAAACACAAGTGAAATATAAATACACTTTTAAAACTGTTATTCTATCAAACATTTCTTTGCTACCACACTCGGCTACTAGTGGCATTCGGATGCAAAGGCTTAACTCGTGCTAATCTGGATAAGCCAAGGCGGAGACTCTGATTTGGGGACCTAATGGAAACTCCTGCCATTGGACTGCTGCTGTTGCTGCTACTTCCGGATGCAGCTAAAAGAAAACACAAGATGTAACACAAATCATGTCAGAAATCTCTTAACAAAGATTAATTCTTAAAACAAAACAAAATAAAAAAATAGTTAAGCACTGTTCTGTTTTCCACAGTCTATCAAGCAATAAAATAAACATTCAAAATAATGGCAAGTACTAAATGACAGAAAGAATAGAGTATAGGGAGAGCACCCCTAATGTGAAAATCCAAACTTTGAAAAACTTCAAAATCTGAAACAATCTGGTCCCAAGCACCTCGGATAAGAGAAATTCAATGTATTGCCCATTTTCAACTATCCCCAGAAGGCAAGGTAATGAACCAAAACTGAAACCACCAAAGCTGAAATGAAAAATAATTCGGTTGTAAAGGCATAAAGAAATAGAGACAACTATAATTTCTAAAGTAATGAAAAAAAAAACTCATGTATTTTTAAAGTTTACAATTTTTATAAGTACTACTTGAAAAGAATCTATTTTTCAAGTATTAAACAAGTTTTTAAATGGCAAATAGATCTTCTTTAATTACTAATGAGAGTGAAACTCTTCATTTTTCATTGTTGTATTTCTTGGAAGAACTGGGATTTTTATATCCCTGGTTCATTTTTCCTTTGGGTTCTAGATGGTTTTCTCAAATTGAATAAGACAGGCAACAAATTGGCAACCTAGGGCCAAATCTAGCTTTCAGATACGCTATTTTGGGAAGACTGAGCCAGGAGGATTGAAGAGTTCAAAGCCAGCCTTAGCAATCTAGTGAGGTACTTAGCAACTCAGTGAGACCCTGTCTCTAAATAAAACAAAAAGAGCTGGGGATGTGGCTCAGTGGTTGAGCACCCCTGGGTTCAATCTCAGTACAAAAAAAAAAATAAAAAAATGCTGTTTGGTCTACATGGTTTTTTAAAAGGTCATATTTAAAAATGAGGAGATTTCATATTAAAATCTGAATTTCTGGCTTCTCTTGAAAATATCAGATCTGTATGTACCAACCTATCTCCCTGCATACAAACAATCTGATGGAGCTGAGTAGCTCTGCTTCCTTCAAGAGGGGCAGAAGCTCTCAAGTCCAAGGGGTCCTGTTCACCCATTATCATTTGTCTGCCCTATCACATACTCAATCTGTCAGCACTGTGTGCTTTATGATATTAACTGTTTACCCATCATTTCACTATCTCCTTTTAATTTTTTTGATCATGCTACTTTTTAACTTATATAGTCATACCATTTAAAAAATTTTTCTTCCATTGAGGAATCACTAATTATTTACAGAAAAAAATATATTTAGTATTACTTTTTGAATGATATGGTATCATTATTTCAGTAACTAACTTTCCCACCTTTCCTTCTCTAAAAACTTTAAAGTCCTCATTGAAAATCTTAACCAGAAAGAACTTTAAACATTATATTAGTTCTTCATAATTCTGATAATAAAATGAAGACTCAGGTAAATCAAGTAATCATGTAGCCTCACAGTTGAGCCCTAACTCTGTTTGTTAATACCTAGCCATCATTCAGGAAGAGACCAGCATTTAATTTTGGGCCAATCAAAAAAGATCATTCAAAAGAAGTGAACCTTGAGTAGGTTTGGAAGGACTCCAAAAGGGAGAGGGGACAGAAATATGATAGAGACCTGGGTAGAAGAATACATACAATGTGTTTAAGGATAGAAAATGGACAATTTGACTAAAGTAGACGGTTCATGTAATTGGATGAAAGTGGACACAGGACTGGTTGGGCCGCAGCAATATTTTCGACCTAGATGAAGCTGACGTCCAGTCCAGGGAATTCTTTTTTTTTTTTTGTACTGGGGATTGAACTCAGGGGCACTCAACCACTGAGTCACATCCCCAGCCCTGTTTTGTATTTTACTTAGAGACCGACCAGATCTCACTGGGTTGCTTAGCACCTCACTTTTGCTGAGACTGGCTTTGAAATTGTGATCCTCCTGCCTCAGCCTCCAGAGCCACTGGGATCACAGGCGTTGCACCACCACACCCAGCTAGGTCCAGGAAATTCTTAAAGGATCAGTAAGATTTGGCTGGGTAGCAAAAGAAAACAAAGAGAAGTCAAATTTGTAAGAGCCAGAGGCTGAGTTTCCTAAGGTATTTGTTAAATGCTGGAATTCCCATTTACAAACCCCAAAGCTTTGATAAGAATGCAGAGGTCAGCAGGTACTGAGCACAAAAGACTTTTGTTATCAGAAATATAAATATCAGGAATCTCAAATGTTTACACTTGCTGACCCTATAATTCTACTAGTGGAACTTTTACCCTAAGAAAATAATCAGGGATATGCCAGATTTCTACAATAAGGATGTCTGTGCTTATGGCAAACTTATTTATAACAATGAAAAAAAAAATCATATATGACCTGGATGCCTAATAGATATAAAAATGCAGTAATTAAAAACAATGGTTTTGAAGACTATAGAGTAATATGGGGAAAAGCTCACATATAACATTTAGAACTAGGGAGAAAAGAATCTACCACTGGTAATTTTCTAAACCCCTTGCCCTTGATCGCAAATATACCATACCTGGTGGGACCCACTTCGGTCTCTTGACTTCAGCTGAAGGACTGTGTATTTGCAATGGTTTCCTAGTGACCTCCAAAGAATGATAAGCCTCCTCGGGTGAAGTCTGAGATTCTGATTTGATAGCAGCTGCAGCAGAGTCTACTGAAGTCACTTATTTGAAAAATACACACAAAGAAGCTTGTCATTGGGAAGATAGTTCAAGTCTAGCATGTATGCATAAAAATTATAAGTTTCATAACCATATAAAATTAAAAAGGCAATATCAAATTCGAAAAACAAGTCAAGAAATTTTTACTGAAAGCTTCAAGATTGCCTTCTCTTTTTTTTGGTACGGGGGATTAAACCCAGAGGCACTTTACTACTGAGCCACATCCCCAGCCTTTGCCTTTTTTATTTTGAGATAGTCTAGCTAACTTGCTTAGGGCCTCGCTGAATTGCTGAGACTGAACTCAAACTTGCAATCCTCCTGTTTCAGCTTCCCAAGTTGCTGGGATGCCAGGTGTGAGCCACCACACCTGGTTAGGACTGCCATCTTCTATGAAAATTTTTATGCCAGGCAATGTGGTCTCACACACACTACCCTTCAGTTTTTACAGCAACTATAATACAGAAAAGGAAACAGAGGTTAAGCAATTTGCCTGTAGTTTGACACCTACTACATGCTGAATTGGGATTAGAAACCAGGTTTGAACCAGAAATTCATTCTTGTAACCATTACACAATAGTGTCTCATCAGTATGTGTCAGGGAGTCAATAGGCTCTAGGATTACAAAAAGTTTATATAACTCATGAATCCTACTCCCAAGGAATTTGTGGTTCTGTCACTGGCCTAGGAAAGACAGGAAAGAGCTGTGTCTAATGCAGTGTGCGAAGGAACATGTCACTCTCTAGAAGAATACCCAGTAGGAAGGGAACTTACAACCTGGTATGTGTTTAGAAGTCACAGGAGGGGGATGAGGCTGGGCTGAACTAAAGGCTAAAGGGTAAAGATGAATTGAGGGAAATTTTCTAGGCAGAGGGAGTACAGCATAATGCAAAGCTGTAAAGTATAACAAGTTCCAGGACCAGTACTGGTTCAGTATGTCTGGAGCAGGAATCTTAAGAATAGGAAAGGTGAGAGACACAATCAGGGTACAATCACTTATGAAGAGCTTTACAAGCCATATAAAGGAGTCTGGTCCACAATCATGTATTAAATTTTCTGAGGAGTAACTTGCATTTTGAAAGCATCTTCCTGGTGGTAATGTAAGGCAAATAGACCACTCAGAAAGCTATTATGGTAATCCAGGAGAGGTGATGAGAGCCTGAGCTAAGGTGGAGAAGGGAGGGGATAGTAGCAATTAAACATGTTTTAGTAATTAGATGTGGGGAGGTGGTGATGGAGATGAAGAATAATCTATAACTTGCAAGTTCCTCTCATGGGGAACAGCTTTGAGGCCATTGTTTACTTTGAGAATGAATGTAAGAATGGGAGCAGGTTTGTGTTCTTTTTGCTGGGGTGGGAGGTGAGGGAGGAGGACAAAAAGAGAGGTAGAACAGAATCTCACTTTGAGACAATGCTTGCTTTAAGATACCTAAGGGGTTTCTAAATGTATACAAATATGAACACATTCACTACATACTCTTCCCAATGTTACATCCATAACCCCTGACTGTCCAGCATAAGTTTCTATGGTAGAAATTTTCTATATTTTGTGTTATCAGAGATGGTAATTGCTAGCCACATACTATTTTTGAATACTTGAAATGTGGCTAGCAAAACTGAGAAACTGGCTTTCAAATGTTATTTAATTTTAATTAACTTAAATATAATATAACCCTACATGTAGCTAGTGGCTAACTTATGTTAGACAAAGGTGCCAAAAACATGTATTGGAGAAAAGATAGCATCTTCAACAAATGGTGCTAGAAATCCATATGCAATAAAATGAAATTAAACCCCTACTCTCACCATGCACAAAACTCAACTCAAAGTGGATCAAGGAGTTAGGAATTAAACCAGAGACTCTGCGTCTAATAGAAGAAAAAGTAGGCCCTAATCTTCATCATGTGGGATTAGGTTCCAACTTCCTTAATAAGACTCCTATAGCACAAGAATTAAAACCAAGAATCAATAAATGGGATGGAATCAAATTTTCTAAAAAGCTTTTTCTCAGCAAAAGAAACAATATGAGGTGAACAGACAGCCTACATCCTGGGAGCAAATTTTTACCCCTCACATATCAGTAGAGCACTAATCTCTAGCATATATAAAGAACTCAAAAAGCTAAGCACCAAAAAACCAAATAACCCAATCTACCAATGGGCCAAGGACCTGAACAGGCACTTCTCAGAAGAGAATATATGAATATGTTCAAATATATGAAAAAATGTTCATCATCTCTAGCAATTAGAGAAATGCAAATCAAAATACTCTAAGATATCATCTCACTCCAGTCAGAATGGCAGCTATTATGAAGACAAACAACAATAAGTGTTGGCGAGGATGTGGGGAGAAAGGCACACTCATACATTGCTGGTGGGACTGCAAATTGGTGCAGCCATTATGGAAAGCAGTATGGAAATCTGGGAATGGAACCACCATATGACCTAGCTATCCCTCTCCTTGGTCTATACGCAAAAGACTTAAAAACAGCATACTACAGGACACAGCCACATCAATGTTTATAGCAGCACAATTCACAATAGCTAAACTGTGGAACCAACCTAGATGCCCTTCAATAGGTAATTGGATAAAAAAAAAAATGTGGCATATATACAAAATGGAATTTTACTCAGCAATAAAAGAGAATAAAATCATGGCATTTGCAGTAAATGGATGGCATTGGAGAAGATAATGCTAAGTGAAGTTAGCCAATCCCCAAAAAACAAATGCCCAATGTTTTCTCTGATATAAGGAGGCTGACTCATAGTGGGGTAGGGAGGGGGAGCATGGGAAGAATATATGAATTCTAGATAGGGCAGAGGGGTGGGAGGGAAAAGGAGGGGGCAGGGGATTAGCAAGGATGGTGGAATTCGATAGACATCATTATCCAAAGTACATGTATGAAGACACAAATTGGTGTCAACATACTTTATATAAAACCAGAGATATGAAAAATTATGCTGTATATGTCATAAGAATTGTAATGCATTCCGCTGTCATTCATTTTTTTAAAAAATCAATAAAAATTTCTAAAAATTAAGCAATGCATTAATAGGACTAGAAATATAATCCACTTTTCTCATTCTTACTTAACAAATACAATTTATTTTCAACATTATATACTAATGTCTCTTGCAAAGTAACTTGCTACAAGATATACAGAAAAGACTTTAAATGGTAAATCCCAAGGAAAACTGAAATTTTAGTTTTTAGTGTGGGTTGGTGAAAAAGCACAAATACCTAATCATTTTTTCTTACTATAGCTAGTAGTACACAAAATAATGGCCCCTCAAAGATGACTATATTCTAAGTTCCAGAACTGTGAATATGCTACCTTATGTACACATGTGATTAAGTTAGGACCTGTGGAGGATATTATCTTGAATCTGGACAGTGTAATCACTAAGGTCCTTAAGAGAGTCAACATTAGATTGACATGATGTGAGAAAGTCCAGATGGAACAGAGCTATAAGCCAAAGATCACAGACCCTCCAGAAGCTGGAAAAGGCAAAAGGTATATTCTCCCCTAGAGTTCCACAAACGAACACAGTCCTGCTGACAGCTTGATTCTAGCCCTCTGAGGAACACTTTGGACTTCTGAACTGTAAAATAATTACTGTGTTGTTTGAAGCGAAGTTTGGG
Source organism: Marmota monax (assembly GCF_021218885.2). Taxonomy (NCBI): domain Eukaryota; kingdom Metazoa; phylum Chordata; class Mammalia; order Rodentia; family Sciuridae; genus Marmota; species Marmota monax. The sequence continues at coordinate 333,413 of NW_026692701.1, read as the reverse complement.
GTAATCTGTTATAACAGTATTAGGAAACTAACAGTTTTATCTCTAAAAGCGCCTACATTTAAATTTTAACATGTGGAAACCAGATGAATTTGTCAATTTAAAAAACATTCTAATCTAAAGGTTACTAATTCAAAATAGAACAGAGGGAAGAATATGACTCAACTGGTATTTAATTTTTATTTAATTCTTAGTAAGTACTTAGCACCATGCTATTTAATGTGAGAGCAAATCCTAAAATCTGACCAGTAGAAACTGTAGTTTCAAATAATAAATATACATATGCATACAAAAACTAAGGCAGAAAAGTTGATAGCAATAATAAAACAAATTTACTTAAAGAATGTTATCTTTTACAATAATTATTATAAAATGATGAATTAAAAAACATCCTAACTTTTTTAACAAAAGAAACAGGTATTCCATGTTCAAGTCATCACAAATTCCAAGTTTCACTATAAAAATGGTTTCTAACTAGATTTGTTTTGGGAAAACAAAAATCAAAAGTGCCCTAAACATCCGGACAAAGATCTCTCAAATAGAAGAGTAGGCCAAGCACAAAAGCAAGAAATTAGAACCATTCAAGCTGCCCTGTTTCATTGCCCAGAGAAAATGTGATCTAGGAGATAAGAGTTCAACTTCTGAACTGACAAACTACATTCAAATTCCAGCCCCTCACTTATTAGATGTAAGACTTTCAAAGAGGGGCTGGGGATGTGGCTCAAGCGGTAGCTCGCTCTCCTGGTATGCACGAGGCACTGGGTTCGATCCTCAGCACCACATAAAATAAAATAAAGATGTTGTGTCCACCGAAAACTGAAAAATAAATATTAAAAAATTCTCTCTTAAAAAAAAAAAAAAAAAAAAAGACTTTCAAAGAATATTTAACCTCTGAGCCTCAGTCTTCTCATCATAAGATACAGGTGATGATGGAGTTCACAGCAGGTGGCTGTACTAAAGCATGAAAATACATATTTAGTGCTAGCACAGTTAGGGGGGACTCAGAATCATCATCTGCTTTTTTCCCACCTCCTCTTACGCTGCTTTCTTTTATATTTTAACTAAAAATAAAATATTAAGGTGAGCAAAGGCAATGACAAGAAATTTGCAGCAATCAAACCCAATACATTTCCTTTATAAAATTAAGTATTTGGGACCAAGCTTACCCAAAGTATTACATTTGGATTTAGATTTCTTCTCTTTCTTTTCTACTGGGGATTTTACCTTCACTTCTTTCTTTTTAATTTCTTTAACTTTACTTTTTCTCATAGTAAAGTCTTCATCATTATCTTCACTCTCATCAAAATCAGAATCCTCCTCAGAATCATCACCTAAAACAGAAGATTACATATATAAAATATATAACAAAATTATATATACTTTGTTCTAAAACAATGAAGCTTCTGGTGAATCCACTTTATTTGCAGCTTTTGCATCAGATTCCTGGGCACCGCTGTGCTCTACCATTTCCAGCAGCAGAACACTGCAGTGTTGAAACTGAGAAACAGGCGGCTTGGAATCCTTTTCCCCCAACCCCTTATACATGTTGTCTGACTCAGACAGGTTACTAACTTTACAGTGCTTCAGATTCCTCTTCTTGAAAATGGGGACATTATGCCAATTTTATGAGAACAACTTCTGACATATATCAAACACAACTGTTATCTATTACCATTATCACTATAAATTTCCATCAGTAATTTTTACTTCAGATTTTACTAGTTTAACTCACTAACTTTTTGTTTGTTTGATCCTAGGGATTGGACCAGGAGATGAGCCACATTCTCAACCCTTTTTATTATTTATTTGGAGACAGGTTCTTGCTAAGTTACTGAGGCTGCCTCAAACTTACAATCTTCCTGCCTCAGCACGCACCACCATTTCCATCCAATTCTCAATAATTTTTGAAAAGAAGGATAGAGTATAAAAGCTAGTTTTTCAAAATCATGACATTTATGAAAGTAACAACATACCTTCACTTAATTACATATGCTTCAACATTCTGGAATAGAGAAGAGACTATACCACAATAATCTTATTAACCCTCATTTCCCACATGCTCTTTCCTGTACTGCATGAGATAATATAAGCCAGTGATGTAATATGGAAAGTACGGTAGTGGTTCTAGAAAAAAAGCACTGCCTAAACTCTGGTATGTACACTTATCTACTCCATTCTGCATGCTTTTTCATCATTCAGAAATACAATTTTATCCCTTTAGTTGGTCTAAAAGATCCTCATTTTTCAAGGCATGGCTGAAAGATGATCTCTCACCCAAAGCTTTTCCCCAAAATGCCACAATTGCATTTAGCTGTCCTATTTGTTCCTCAAGTTTGCATACCCTAAATATTTAGCACAGTGTTCTGCACACATTAATGGCCTCCAAGAACTTTTACTGAATTTCAGAAGAGTTAATTTTGAAGCAAAGTGTAACTTACCAGTTGCAATGTCTGGCTCAGTGTCATCAGCACTATCACCATCACTGCCTTCCAAAAGCATCTTCCTCTGCTGAGGCACAGCTTTAGATGCTGCTTTTCTTTTCCCTTGAACACCACGAGCATCATCTTCCTCTGTGATCTTGTCCAAATCTTCAGGAGAGGCATAAACATCAATGGAAAACTTTGTTGTAGCTAATATTTCAAGAACAGCAAAGCAGACATGACAACCGTCTTACTTGCTCAGGTTCATCCCTCCCCTGTTCCTAGTAATAGACTACATCGTCCAAGCTGGGTCACTCACAGCACATCAGTACGCTGGCAATAGACTCCAGTTTTAAAGATGAATTCAATAGTCTTTCCCCAAGAATTTTCAAAATGGAACTGAGAAGATACAGTCCCTATCTTCAGTGGTCAATTGCTGAGGACCAAAAGCCATGGGTAGTCATGACACTCCAACAGAGAAGAAAGTGGATATGTAGTAGTTAAGAGGACAAGACTAAAACTTAGAGAAACAAAAGTCAAGAGAGAAGAGAGTCTTTACCATTTAAAGATCTGATTCTAGTCACAGTTTCAGGAATTTAAATAAACGTTAGAAATATAGCATTGCGGATGAAAAAAATGTACCATCAAAAACTTACCTAAATAATCACTGGTTACACTGCAATTAGATATATGAGATTTGTTCATTATTTCTGTTTCGCTGTTGCCATGTTTTTCAATGCCTAAATATTAGGAATAAGAAAAAAATCAGATGCATCTTAATAAACTGATATCTATAGGAAGATTAGTGCTAAAATGTAATAGCATCTAGATACTGATAAATGATCTGAAACCCAAACTAGCACAGTGATTTTACTTGGAGAGGCTAGCATATAGTTAGGAGTTTGGGGTCTGAAATCAAAAAGACTTAGGTTCAAATTCAGGCTCATAAATTGGCTTATCCTTAGACTTAATTTCCTCATCGATAACAGGAAGATAAAAATTGTGTATCATAGGATTAGTATGGGAGATTAGATGTAAATTTATGTTGCACAACACATAGGAAATAATCAATAAATATTAACTATCACTTCTGTGTAGGCAAAGACATGCTTTTACTAACTTTCATTCTCTCTAATCATTACAATAACCTTTAAATGAAACATTTTAAGAGGCTTTTAAGTCATGATAACAGGTACTTTTAAATACCAATGCTAAGAATTGTATCATTCAATGGAAGTGGTACTTATAAGAAACTCCTACTACGCATTCTATAATGTCTTTTAAGAGATAAATTTCATTTTCTCCATTTTAGATATAATACATAACAATTCTCTTTTGAAGTTTTTTGATTTCTAATCCTAAAAATCTCCCTAATCAAACTGCTTTGTTTAAATAAGAGGCAATACTGATTTAAAAAACACTTCACTTATCCCCCTAAATAAAAGAATTTAATCCAAAACAATTTAACCCAAAAAGCATTTTAGGAATTCAAGTGTCTTTTCCATCTCTCTAGAATGTCACTATTACCAGGAAAAAAAAAAAAAAAATCAATGAAGAAAACCCACAGAGAGATTCAGAAGTCATTCTCTTAAATCTATGGAACCTGCAAACCAAATTAGTACCTTTAAACCTTTGGCAGTAATAAAAAATGACCATGATTAGGTCATGTTTAACTATTTTAACACAGAAAAAAAAAATTGGGGTTGGGAGAAAAAAAGGGGTAGACTACTAGAAGTATATAGGTCATTTGATCAAGAAATTAAATTTTCATTGTATATCAAGTTGTAATTGACCTTCCAGGTTCATAGTGTATGTCTCCAATCTTACCTTGGGTTCTAGGCAGAGATGTATACATTTGTATGAAATTGACACTGCTGAATCAAGAAATGAATCTAATTATACCCTCTGTAATTTGTTCTATCTATAGTTCAAAGTATTCAAATTTTATTCTTTCAACTATGAAGGCCCACCCCAAGTAATGATTATTAAAACAATAAGCTTTTAATGATAAATATACAAAAAACAAAGTTACTTTTATTTTGAGACTTCTGTACATCATTGGGGACTGTTGCAAGTTCCTTCACTGACAAAGCTAGAGCCACTTCTAAGCCTCTCTGGAAGAGCTTGTCATCTAAGGTCATCCTGAAATAGACAAGCAAATAAAGTGTTTCTAAAAGTATCAATCTCAACAAAAGAGCAAAGTTTGAGATTTTCTTACATTACTATTTAAGAGCTCCTAACCTAACAAAAATGTTTTTAAGTAATAACCATCATCAATTGACCTTGGAGGATAAGACTTCTAAAATGTTTTATGCGTGCACACACACACACACACACACACATAGAGTTCCTTCAAACCTGTTAGGTTATATATGTTATATTATGTAACAAAGTATAACCATATATATATATATATATATATATATATATATACACACACATACATACATATATATACATATATATATAACATATATATATATATATATATCCTAACAGGTTTGAAGGAACATTGTGTGCCTTTGAACTTACTGTTCCCTATAATTGTAATGTCTCTCTTTAACATAAGCTCTATCCAGGAAGCACCTGCGCAACCTAAGACAGACTTAGTTCCAAGGTCACTTCCACTTAGATAGCTTCCTTGACCTCATCCACACCCCTTTAATAGACATTACAGTTCTTATATTTTAAAAAAAAAAATTGTTTTTACATATGTTCCTCCCAATCTAGACTTAAATAGACACTGCACTACCGAGAATACTAAAAGTACCCTCAAGAGTCTGTAATGGTAATGAGAAAGGTGGGGACAGAAGACATACAACTTATTATCTCATATAAAGCAGTAAGTCTCCTATTCAAGTTGGTCAAAAGTGCTATGAAGCATAAGAGGAAGAAAAATCAGAGATAGATGAGGAAAGATTATAAAAAGAAAGAAGTACTAAAGTTTACCTTGAAGGATTATTATTTTTACAATAAATATTATTGAGACATAATTCACATACCATAAAATTCACACTTGTAAAGTATCCAATTCAGCAGATTTTAGTATAATCAAAGTTGTGAAACCATCATCACTACCTAATTTTAGAATAGTTTCAGAACCTGAAAAAGAAACCCCATATCCACTTATCCCTCCCCAAGTCGCTGGCAACCTCAAATCTACTTTCTATTTCCATGTATTTACCTATTCTAGGCATTTCATATAAATGGAATCATATAATATGTGATATTTTGTGTCTGTTTTCTTTTTCATTCATAATAATGTTTTCAAGGTTCATTCATGTTGCAGCATATATCAATAGTTTATTTATTTTTATGGCCAAATAACACATTGTCTAGATATATCCTATTTCTCCACTAAGTAATTGATAGTCATTTGGATTGCTTCCATTTATTGGCTATTACGAATAATAGTGTTATTTAGAGGGTATGAAGTAGTATCATACTATGGTTTTCATTTGTATTTCCCAGACAGTTAATGATGTTAAGCATCTTTTTATGTGTTTATTGGTTATTTGTGTATCTTCCTTAGAGAAATGCTTATTCAAATTTTTTGCACATTTTAATTGGGTTACTGGCTTTTTTACTGTTGAGTTTGAGTTCTTAATGTACTTTGGATGCAAGTGTCTCTAAGTTATACATTTGCAAATATTCTCTCCCATCTATGGGCTATTGTTTCACTATGTTTAATATACGAGAAACTCAAAAACAAAGAATGAAAAATGTAGATCATGACATGGGATAGAGAAACTTCTAGCAGTAAAATATCCCAAGTGCCTCTTTGCCCCATCTCCTCCCCATATGACAAGTTTTGGGTCTCTCAGAACTTCTTTCCATCACTCTCCCTTCCCTCTTGATACCAATTAATAGAATTCCAGATTTAGTCTGGGAATTACAGGATCTTCACTGTTGGACAAGTCACAGGAAAGGAAAAGTATCATTTATCTGCAGAAAAATACATGGTTTAAAAATTTTTCAACTTTTTATAAAAGTGTAACTTTTTAAAAAGTAGTCTTGTAAGATTTGAGGACTGCAGACGCAGGCACAGGTCCATAATTATTATTGTCTCAATATTTAATGGGACACATGTTTATGAATTCCTTTTTAAAATAAGAAGAGAGTTTAATAGTCTTTAATGTCCCTATCCTCCGACAGTCACTAAACAAGATCTATAACTCTGCTCAAATTCTAATTAAAACTGAGAATTTGAAACTGTGTCTCTTAAATAAACACACCTAATGTCATATATTTACTGTCTTACCTCTCACCTTTTTTTAGGGGTCTTGTCTTGTGGTTGAATGTCTTCTTTCTGGGGATTCTTCATAGGTTTTGGTTTATCTTGTTTTGACTCATTTGATGTTGTTCTGGATTTCTTGTTTAAAGGTATAGTTGCAGAAACAAAATCATCTATTTATGTGTAAATGAAAAAGAAAAGAAATAAAATTATTTTTTAGTTGGAATTCAAGTTTTATAGGTAAGCAAGTTATTTAATTTCTATAGTTTAAAAATCTTCATTGGTGGGGCTAGGGTTGTGGCTCAGTGGTAGAACACTCACCTAGCACATGCAAGGCCTTGGGTTCGATCCTCAACACCACATAAAAATAAAGGTATAAAAATTAAAAAAAAAATCTTCATTGGTATTGTTTGTCTTTATTCTCACCCAACTCCTATTGTTTAGGTGGCCTTTATTTTTTAAAATATTAATCTATAAAAAACAGTTCACTAAAGAATAAATAAATTGCAAAGGGTTTCAAGGAAAAAATGATTAATTAAAAACCTGTAAGACCATTAGAAAAACCGTAAATTTTTATCACATTGAAAAGTGGAAATGTACTTTTATGTCATACTAAGGATTGAACCCAGGTCGTTGCACATGATAGGAAAGAAGTCTACCACAATGCTAAATTATATCCTCAGGCTTTTTTATTTAATTTTGAGACAAGGACTCACTAAGTTGTCCAGGCTGGACTCAAACTTGTGATTCCCCCGCCTCAGTTTTCCAAGTAGCTGGGATTATTAATGATTTTTAATGAAACTTCACAAGGTAGGCAAATACTTTTCCAAAGGCACATTACCTATTCCTAGTACATTAACCAAGCTAAGGAAAGTAAGAAGTATCACAAGGGAAGAGAATTTTTCTAGAAGTAGCAGTTTTTTGTTTTGTTTAGTTTTCTTTCCATTACCATAATAAGCTTCCTATGAGCCTACCAAAGAAACTTCTTAATTCCTACAAAAGGAATGTTCTTTTCCAATCCAATATTGTTTCTCACAGATTTTTCTGTCCAGTCACACCTCACAACTGTTGTTCTTCTCTTGACACTTATAAAACTGCTACTGTGGCTTTTAAACACATGTATGTATACCTTCAGGGTCCATGCAGTCTTAATCACATACTTTAGCAATTATTAACATATGCTGTCTTGTTTATGCTTCCCTACATAGGAATACAGTAATTTACAACTTTCGGCACCTCCACCTCACCCAGTATGCAGAACACGACTGGCAATTTATAAATATCTGCTGACCAATGACTGTAACAAAAATCTCAAAGTTATATTCTATACTATTTTTTTCTCAAGTTGTAAGCACTGAAGGCTATGCCCAAAGCCAAAGAGTTCCCATCAAACCTTGGAATTACTAAAATATTTACAGAAAACTTGGATGGTTTGGGAAAGAAATATAAAATCTAATTCTAGACTGGGGATACAGCTCAGTAGTATAGCACCTACCTGGCATCTGTGAGGTCCTGTGTTTGAGACCAAGCACCGTGAAAAGAAAAAGAGGGGCAAAGCCTACTTCAAAGTATACTATACTCTAATGTTTCTCAAACTTTTGAATCAAAGTTCTCTTAAGGCAGACAAGTAAACATATAATAAATACAGCAGAGTTCAAGCCTAACCTTTCTTAATGGCCTTATTTTTTTTCAGACCTACCTCATAATACAATTGGGGAATATTTAATATTTGAGCTATATGTATTATATAATACTGATGAAATAAATGTCCAAATCTTTTAAGCAAAAATAAGAAATTCTACTTACCATCACTATCAGAGTCCTCAAACTGTGAGTAATTGACTGGCTTCTTATGTCTATGGCCAAGACAGAAATTTTTCATTAATACAAATATTAATTTCTTACCTTCACTCACAAAGGCTATTAATAGTCTTGAATAAAGGAAACTGTGTTTATATTTTTTTTGAAATACTTAAAAATCTAAAACATGATTTGCACTTTAAAGTAGGGACTTAGCTGATACAGTTAAAACTATACCTGATATAGAAAAGAAATTAATCTACATAGCTCACAAAATAAAGACAATCTATGTAATTAACAGTTCAATTTATATACTGTTTAGTTGTTACTGGGCATTTATAAATTCCTTTTGTAGATGTTTTATTGTTTTTCATGTGCATTACATCTTCCTTATTACACTATAAACAACACCAAAAGTCATTCTTTATAAAATATCTTATAATATTTTTTATGCAAGGGGCTCTTAAAAAAATGGTGACTTTGTTCCTGTGATCTGAAATAAATCTTTATACTACTCCAGAAAGCATTAGAAGAAAATTATATTCAAAGTGGAAAAAAGTGGCCGTTGGGTCGGTGGGGACACACGCGGCCTCAACATGCGTATCGAGAAGTGTTATTTCTGTTCAGGGCCCATCTACCCCGGCCACGGCATGATGTTCGTCCGCAATGATTGCAAGGTATTCAGATTCTGTAAATCCAAATGTCATAAGAACTTTAAAAAGAAGCGTAATCCTCGCAAGGTCAGGTGGACTAAAGCATTCCGGAAAGCAGCTGGCAAAGAGCTTACAGTGGATAACTCATTTGAATTTGAAAAACGTAGAAATGAACCTGTCAAATACCAGCGAGAACTATGGAATAAAACTATTGATGCAATGAAGAGAGTTGAAGAGATCAAACAGAAACGCCAAGCTAAATTTATAATGAACAGATTGAAGAAAAATAAAGAGCTACAGAAAGTTCAGGACATTAAAGAAGTCAAGCAAAACATCCATCTTATCCGAGCCCCTCTTGCAGGCAAAGGAAAGCAGCTGGAAGAAAAAATGGTACAGCAGTTACAACAGGATGTGGACATGGAGGATGTTTCTTAAAAATCTTACTCTATAATCATTTCTATGTGTACATTTGAAAATCTCCTTTGGAGACTTAGAATTTAATTCTAAATAATTAATTTTTATATAAGGTCACTGAAGTGAAAGGTGATTACAAATACTGTTCTCCTACATTGCTATCTGCAAAGCATCAGATTATGGATGTTAGATTGCACCTCATTGTAATGTCTTCATTGATAGACATGCTTATGTAAATCATGAAAATTCTGTTTATAAATGCACAAGTGGATTGTGGACAGAATGGTCATGCCTTTTGGATAATGGCACTAGGCAGCATTTATGTAATAAATAATTACAAAAATTCATGGCCAGTGATAGGTAAAATCAAATTTTCTTTGCAGTAAAATGTTCCCTTTATTATGTTATAGAAGGGAGGATACAACAAGGAACTAACAATTTGTATGGCAATCTCAAAATCTTTAATTTTTATTTTAGTATTTTCTGTTTTGATTTATTAGCCTAAAGGAGCATAATGGCCAAATACCATGAAGCCTAGTTATGCTAAGCTGTTTTGACCTGGTTTACCTGTTCTTGGCAGGTAGTTGTGAGTGTTTGTGAGGAGAGCTGACTAATCTTTACTTGAAATGGCACTATATTATTTCTGCTTTAGAGAATACTCAGTTCTAATTTGTGATTCCTGTTAGAGCAAGCTCCCTTCCTTCTCCCCCTGATGTAGAAGCAAGGAAATCCTAGTGTCTTAAAATTTGTTGCGGAGTTTTCTTTCTTTTTAAAAACAGGTTCTTAATTGTTATGGAATATAGAATTTATGGGTATAACATCTGCCCATTATTTGTACATAAAATAAAAACATTTTTAGTGTGTGCCTATATATTATTTAAAGATACTAAAAAAAGTATGAGGTATTTTTACTTGGAAGAAAATAACTTTCTTTACACATGCTACTGTATTAGGAAATATAGTTAATTAAAGAGAAATATATGCTTAAAAAAAAAAAAAGTGGAAAAAAGTTACTTCCTTCTTTCCTCCTCTTTGTACTAACTGAAATGTCTCCAAATCTTTGTCTTCTGCCAAATGCCCAAGTGTGGAAATCTAGTTAACCAATTGGTTTTCTTTAAAATAAAAAGAGTTCAATAAAAAAAGGTTAGTTCATCTTATAATCTTACAAGTGGTATTCCTTGAGAAAACCAACATTCTTCAGTATGTAAAGTACTTTATGTATACTTCCCATATCCTCACATATAATATTAAAAAGAAGAATACTTTTGTTACTCTCCTTCAGAGTTAAAGAATTTGAGAGCTGATAAAATTATGGAAAGCTCTTTAGAAATTCTGAGGTTGAAAAATAGTAAAATAAAACCAAAAGACTATTAAAAAGAGAAGTACACCCAAGGGTTGAGCTATAATAAATATGTCTTATTTCAAGCACTTTTTTAAGTGAAACTTGGATTTTGTTTTTCACTGAGTACACAGCAGTTAAGAATGCAATGACTTCTAAAAGTCTGGTGCCACTGCATTGATTTGTGCCAAATCATCACTGTAGTACAAATGACAAAGGAGTGAAAAAAGTAAATAATAATAGTAAATATTATTATCAAAACAGTACTGACCTCATGGACCTCCTGAGAAGGTTTTAGAGACCCTCCAGAGGTTTGCAGACTATCCTTTGAGCTATTCCTAACAAACGGATTACATCTTCACTACTTGGATGTTTAAAATCCATTTCAAATTTAACATGTTGAAAACAGAAATCTTGACTCCCCAGTTCCTTTCCCAATGTTTGCAAGTAGCTAGCAATGAGTGGTGAAAAGCAAGGTAAGATCACAAGTGTTCTTTAAATTACTTTAGGGTTTTCTTTAAACTATCATCAGAGTAGATGAAAAATCAAGTGATGGCAGATAATCTATAGAAAATAAACAAAAGCAAGGGAGCTATTTGGAAAACACCTCAAAAGAAAAGGATCAATGGGACTAACTTTTGACAGGATCCACGAAGGTTGATGTAAAGCTAGGAATTATGGCTATAGGTGTCTCCATCTGTTTGGGAAGGAAGATTCCTTTAGCAGCACAGGGGCACTAAGGTTAACTGCTGACCAGCTATGACCCCAGGGCCCACATGAACATGGGATTGACTTGTAAATGAAGCCCCTAAATAGGATGGACACCATGACAGTTACGAAGAGGACAGACTAAAATCAAATACTCCATTGCCCAAAGTGAAGGAGGAGTTGAACACCTGTTTGGCAAAGAGTGTAGGTCCCCAGTTCTCCTGGTAAACATCAAATGACAATAAATTTGGAGATGCCATCATATCCTCTCTCTCTCTCTGTGTGTGTGTGTGTGTGTGTGTGTGTCATGTTCTCTGCTTAAGTCTCACTTTGCTTTGACTTTACTTTCACTTTACTTTCACTTATAGTAAATTGCTCTTGCATGACTTTTGGTGTCTGACTTTAAATTTTCTTTAGTCAGAACACAAGGGAGTTTGGCATTTTAGCTCCCCTGCTTTCTTGTGACGCTTTCCCCCTGCCTTCCTGATGATTTCCTCATCCCAGTTAATGCAAGATTGTCCATTTAGTAGTTCAGATCAAAAATATTAGTCATTCTTGATTCCCTTTTTCTCTTACTTCCACATCCACTTCTATACCTCTAATATATCTATATCTATCCCAAATTCATCTGATCTATTCCATGTCCCCTAATAACATCCTACTCCAAACCACTACCCAATGATATAATAGAGTGATTTTTCTGCTTCCATTATAGCACCATCCCCCATTCGATCTCCACTAGTGACCTTTATAAAAGCAAAATTAGATTTCTCTCCCATATTTAAACTCTCCCATTGGTTTCCCATTGTACTTAGAATAAAATCCAAATTCCTTTAGATGGCCTAAAACGCCCTCCCTTCTTTGGCCCTACTTATCTGACCTAATCCCCAACAATTCTCCCCACTGCTTGCTAATGCTACAGCTTCAAGCTATCCCTTAATACGTCAAGCTGATGGCCTTGACTCTTTTCCCGCTACCTGGATTGCCCCATATTTTTGCCTGGCTAACTTCTCATAATTCATATCTCCGGACATACATCAGAAAAGTCCATCCTTCCTTCCTTACAGTTAAGGGTTTCCTTTCTACTGTATGACATTGGCATGTTTATTTTTGGGACCCTATACTCACCTTATACTAGAATGTATCCTCCAGTACCTAATACAGTACAGAAATAAATATATTCGATGACTGTACTATATGAATGACTTATCCTAGGCTTATGATGGTATTCAACTGTGATTAAGTTGAGGAATAATTTCTGGTGGTATTAATGGAAAGTAAAGGATCTAGAGTCAAATGACTTAGGGTGAGTATTGTCCTGCGATTTTCTAGCTGAGTGACTCAAGAAAATCGGCTTTTATGTCTAGAAGTTTTAAATCCATAAACAGGAATGCCTTCTCTTTCTATACCAAAGGATTAGCGGTGAACAAACGAAAACGACAAATAAGTACGTGCTCGCTGAAGTGCAAAACGTCGTTTAAATGCAACATACAACAAGATCTTACTTGAATGGAGTCGAGGGTAAAAGAAACGGCAACAGCTGAGAAGCAAAGTAAGGAGTGCGTGAGAGCTAAGAAGCTGGGACACCTCTTAGCGACGGGTGTCTCTCATTGCTGACTGGAATGTTTCCCGGTAACTGTTCATCCCACCCCTCCCACAGTTGTCCTCTGTCTTAAACGCTCTTTTCCCTCAATCCTGCATACAAGTTGCCTACAGTGTCCTTCTGCTCTTTATCCCCACTACTGCCGTATCCAACGAACTACTTACCTAACAGGCCGCACCATGTTCGCGGTTAAGGCTGGAAAATTGCAGCGCTCAAGTTTCAGCTGGTAGCAGTGGCGGTTTCAATTCCCGCCCAAAAACCTGACATCGCGCTCCCCGCCTCCGCTGCCTCCGGGTCCTCCAATCATGAGCAGCCAGCCTGCGGCGGAGCCTGCGCTTTAAGAGCTGGCTTGCTGACGCCCTTCTCAAGGTACGCCCTTCCGCATCCGGTCGGCCAGAACTCAGTTTGTGCTCTTTCGCTGCGCTTTCGTCACGACAGAGGTTATAGCTTCGTCTCTGAAATACTTAATAACTGCTTAGAAACACACCTTGTTGCGCTTTTTAAATTATGAGATTAAGATATACGTGAAAAGGTGTTATCTTAACCAAATAGTTTTCTACGAAGTGACAGAAAACAGGAAAAGGTGGGTGAATCTGCCATGGGGGATCTGCTGGCGGTAAAAACAAGCCGACATGTCAGCTGATAATCCCCGTGCCCCGGCTCCTTGACAGCTTCCAGAGTGCTGGCTGCTTCGGGACCAAGCGAGGTGAGCTCTGAACCACTTAAGGAGACCACTTAAAATTGAAATCTCCTAAAGAAGGGGTTGGTCCTGTCGCTCGGCTGGAGCTTCTTGGCCCCGTAGTTCCCCGCCCTTTCCCTAATGTGAGCCCCAGAGCCTCCGCTGTTGGTTCTGTGAGTTCAGTCCAGTCCTTTTCCCATCCCATGTTTGATTTCACAGACACTAAAACTGAAGCAAATCTATTATTAAAAAAAAACAGTGGAGGGAAATGGAACTAAATTATCAGTGTATTGAAACAAATCTAAGATGTTGAACCGATTGAAACCAGAGCTGATAATTTTATTAAGGAATAAATAAAAATACCATATAATTTAAAACCCATTAGACCGTGTAACTCGTATTTCTGCAACGTTCAATTCCTTGCTACGATGTTAACACATTTACTGCCTCTGATTTTATCGTGTCTTCTCAGTAGCATATGATTTCTATGTTGATATATTCTTAGATATTTTATTTCTGGCTTCCTTTTATTGATCATCTTATGTTTGTCAGATGTTTCATATTTATTTTTAAAAAAATATTTATTTTTTAGTTGTAGTTGGACACAATACCTTTATTTTATTTATTTTAAATGGTGCTGGGGATCGAACCCAGGGCCTCTCATGTGCTAGGAGAAGCCTGTACTTCTGAGCCACAACTCCAGCCCTCATATTTATTTTTGATTAATCCTTATGACTCACTGTTAAATGGCACTATCCCCAATTGTTCAGGTAGCAATTAAATGGCACAACCAGAATTTGAACCATTTGAGTGACAAAATCAAAGGGGGAATTCTCTTATTACCACACCACTTTCTTAATGCAAATATTGGTGAAAGGTCTGTATGTCATGTTAGGAGCTATCATTCAACTATAGATAAGATACAACCTTCAGGATACTCACAGTAGAGGTGAAGTTGGAGATGTAAATAGAGTTTAGATTATGAAGGTCTTTGAATGCCATGCTAAAAAGTTTTGGAAAGATGTAGTGGGAAGTTTAAGTGAAGGGAGCCTAAAATGTAGAAGAGTGAGAAGGGGTGGTCCATTGGTGGCAAGGAAACCATCAGTTATCCAGAGATGATGATACCATACACAAAGTCTTCTGGATGTATTTTAGTGAATATATGTGCATGTGCATACATGTGTGTATGTGTGTGTATTTGAATATATTCTTAGGAATGGAATTTCTGCATCATAGAACAGACCTTTTTGTAGTTTTGGTAATTATTGCCAGTTTTCTAAAACTGTTGTACAAATTTACATTAATTTACACTTAATGAATATTAGTCATTCAATTCCATGAGTAAAACATAGGTTTTTGTTCTCTCTTTCCCCCCACCCTTTCCTCCCTCCCTCCCTCCCTCCCTCTCTTTTCCTTTTCTGGCAGTGCTGGGATCAAATCCAGGACCTTGCACATTCTAGGCAAGCACCCTACCACTGAGCTGTACCCCCAGTCCAGTATCCTCTTTCTTTTCATTAGGATGAAATAGACTGAAATTTTTATATACACCCTTCATACAGATTTGAAAATATAGGCTGGATAATTCAAGTCATCAGCACACCCACACACAAACACCAAAAAAGTCCTTTGAATTGTTTTTAAATGTCAAGTGACTCTTTTATTAACATGCTAATTGTGCATATTAATGGAATCACAGTGTTTTCCAAACATGCATATAGCATGTGTTGATCATATCCAACCATCCTTCTTTCACCCTCACCCCCACCTTGTCCCTTGCATCCTTCCTAGTCCCTAGTAATCGTTCTACTTTCAAGCAGGTGACCTCTTTTTAAAGCACAATATGAGTAACTATTTGTTGTCTTCTTTATTTTTGCAGAGAGCACCATAAAATAAAAATACCATATAATTTAACAATTGTTAGCCTTGCTATTATGTTCCTAGCATTCTACATGGTACATGGAATACATTTTCTCTCACTTGAAGTAAACTATTCTAGTGAGAATAAGAAAATAGCATGATTCAGATAAGTACAGACTAGTAGTATGAGAACTTGTAATAGGGACCCAGTATACTTTGGGGGAGTTGGTTTAGGCTTCTGGGGGCTAGCTGAACTACGACCCAAAGAATGAGTAGTTATTATCCAAGAAAATTTAAACTAGTGAGACTACCCTCAGGAAAACTTAATTCAGAAAGCTTAGGAGTGGAAAGAGAAATTTGGTATTAACAGAAGTTCAGAATGATAGGAAAACAAATTTGCAAATTGGCTTATTGATGAGTAAGGGTGTAGGTGCATCCTAGAGAAGAGTCTAGAGGTGTAAACTGGAATAAAGGGTTTGAATATTATCAAGAGAGCAGTAGACTTGCCACATGGAGATCTAACACTTTCTTATCCCTTTCTCCTATCAGATCTCAAAAATTACAACCTCTAAGGTCACCTGGATCACTACTTGGTCCCTGATCTGTTTCACTTTGTTTTCACCAACTGTTTACTAGCTCTTCATCTACACATCTAGGTATCCCTTCCTAAGAATCCTTTCCCTAGTATTGAGAACCCTGTCTAAGAATACAATGTATAAATAAGTATAATTTTTTCCTTGTATGAAGTTTAAAAGAAACTGTTTTCATTTTAAAAAATAGAGGAAGAACTTCATTTTCATCATGAAAACAAAAAATGGGCAGGGATAAACACTTGGAAAAAGACTGGAATAGTTGGCTCAGAGTCACACAAATAAAATCTTTTGAGTGATGGAATATATTTAGAAGTGCTATAGCAATAATGAAACATCATAGTTTTATAATATAACTTGTTGCTTTTTTGTTGTTATTCTACAGAGAGCCTGTCAAAGAATATGAAGAAAAACCGAGAAAGATTCTGCAACAAAGAAAGGGAGTTTGTGTATAAATTCAAAGTAGGAACTGAGTGCTTAGAATTGAGAGTACCCCTCAAATTTCCTGTTCAGGAAAATGCCAGTCATTTGCATGGACGTCTGATGCTGCTTCACAGCTTGCCATGCTTTATAGAAAATGGTAAGGACTGATTTTTTTAAAGTAATGCCACTTAATTATTTTCTTATGGACTCTCTCATTAGAAGTTTCATGCTAGAAAGCATAAACCTAAGAAGCAATGGAAACAAAATATGAATTAACTGCTTCCAAGAATAAAAGATTCCTCAGATCTTTGCTTTATTAAGTGTTTCCCCTATTACCTGTGTAACTGTTATAAAGAAATTTAATTAAAAAATTACATCATGAAAAAAGGTCTTAATGAAAACTTTCACATTTAAATTTAGTTGAGTTGATTCATATGGTATTTCATCCATCACTAATTACAATATTATAATTATAGAATTATATTGGTAAATTGATAATTTACCAATCTGATAATCAATTATTAAGATTCCATGGAACAGAATTTCTAATCTTTTACCTAAATTTGTTTCATAAAGTGATCTGTATTAAGCCATTTTAAAAGGTCTCTCTTTTCTATTTCACAGACTAGGAAAAAATTTCAAATTAAAAATATATTGAATCACAGAATGCTAGAATTATAAGGCAACCTAGAAACTTTCTAGCACAATCATATTATATAAATAAAAAAACAACATAAATAAATAAATAAATAAATTATTTACCTCAGGCAGTAATTCTCAAAGTGTGGTACCTAATCAGCAACAACCTGGGAACTTGTTACGAATGTAAAATCTTGGCTCTATGCTATTCCTGCTGAATCAGAAACTCTTAGGGGTAGCCCTGAAGCAGTTGGTTTCAGCTAGTCCTCCGAGGGATTCAAGATTGTGTACCCTGGTCTAAAGTCACCAACATAGTGACAAAACCAAGGCCAGAATCCATGTGTTCTGACTCCTATTCCACTGCTCTTTCCATTATGGCAGTCCCTAAATAGTGTTTCTCAAATTGAAACCTTAGCGTATCTGCATTAAACTGGTTTTAATATAATCAATTTCTTTTGGCAGATTCAAAAGCTCTAATATACTCTTTAAACTGATATAAGAAACTGTTTTTCACTTATATACAGTAACTTCAGACTCTCAAAATCTGTGGGTATTTCTTTATATGCATATACCTGTTCTGCTTCAAACTGAATTATTGGTTTAAGAAATTAACATTATTTAGGGCTGGCGATGTGGCTCAAGCGTTAGCGCGCTCGTCTGTCATGCGCACGGCGCTGGGTTCGATCCTCAGCACCACATACAAATAAAGATGTTGTGTCTGCCGAAAATTAAAAAAATAAATATTTAAAAATTCTCCCTCTCTCTCTTTAAAAAAAAAGAAATTAACATTATTTAGTTAGTATCAAGGATACAGAAAAACTAAGAATTTTGACTTTTCTGCAACAAAGTCTAAGAGCCACACACATCATTTGTTTAGATGAGGTAGGGAGTAATGAGAGAGTTGGGTTTTTGAGGACAGAATATAATAAAAAAATTGTTGTGAAATGATTCCCTAAACTAATTTTTTTTCCTATGCTGGGGATTGAACCAGGGCCTTGTGCTTGTGATACAAGCACTCTACTACTGATTTTATTTTAATTGAAGATGATATTAAGCATGTTTGATAAAATAAAAATTTTGCACTGGAATGCTTGGCCAAGTAAAATATTCCCTTTCTGTATATGGATTTTGCTGATGATGGCATTTATTGTTCCTCTTTCAGACTTAAAAGAAGCTCTGAGCCACTTTATAGAGGAAGAATCCCTCAGGGATTATGATAGAGATGCTGAAGCATGCTTGGAGGCTGTGAAATCAGGTGAAGTAGATTTACATCAGCTGGCAAATACATGGGCCAAAGCTTATGCTGAGGTAAGAAAATAAGTCAAATTGTATATTTCAAGGATGTTCTGGGATTCAGTGAGGATTTTTAAATTGCTAACATAATACTTAAACAGTTTGTGGAATCCTTTTTGATCTGTATACCAATAATATTCAGTATATGTTGCTGCTTTTGTGCTCCTTCATTTATCAGTATGAGCACATAAAAAAATATGCTTTGTAGAATACTTTTGTAAAATAGAAGCTACTTTTCCATATCCAGCCAATGTGGGGTCACCAGGTTTAGTAATTAAAGATATGAGATACCTATTGAAGACAGAATTTCAGATCAATGAATAATTTTAGTATAACTATCCCAAATATTACATGGAACATATTTATACTGAAAAATGATTTACCCTTTATCTTAAATTCTAAATTTTTTTTCCTTTTTTTTAATTTTTATTATTAGTTGTTCAAAACATTACATAGCTCTTGACATATCATATTTCATACATTTGATTCAAGTGGGTTAATTAACTGTATATCTTGGCTTTCATCTGACTCTAAACCAGTAGTGGTTCACTTTGATTTACTTTTGTCTTCTTACTTTATTGTTGTTGTGTAGCTATATAATGCCATTGCTTTTCTATTTAATTAACATACACCATTTCATAAAGTCTAAGATGCCACACATGTCATTATTTTATTTACTAAGAAAGAAACCACCATCAGTTAAACTATGATAAAAAGCCAAGATGCCACTGAATATGATGTAAAGAAAAGACTCAAATATAACATTAGATTTATCAAGTAATCTTGTCAATGGAAAGGTCATTTCAGTGAATTGGTGAGAGCAGGAACTAGATTTTAGTGACTTTAAGAATAAGGAAGTAGAAAGAAGGAAGAATAGGAATCAATAACTCTAGAAGTTTGGCTATTTGAGGCACTTGCTAAATGGGAATACAGAGTCAGAGGTTTGTTGTTTTTGTTTTGTTTTTAAGATGGTAGAGTTGAAGTCTAGAAAATAGAATCCAGAACTCAAATGGAGAATTAACCTTAACTGAGAAGAAATATATATTTTTCATTAATGCAGATGTGAAGCAGGAAAGATATAAATTCCGAAAATTTTACTAATTGTAGTAGGAAGTTGATGATAGTCTCTTCTGACTGCTTCAACTTTATCTAAGAAATAGAAAAGACAGATCATTTGTTTAGATGAGGTAGGGAATAATGAGAGAATTGGGTTTTTGAGACAGAATTCTCCAAGGAATGGTGGGATTGTCAAGAATAATTGAAGGGCAAGTTAGAGTAGTCTGTTTGCCAACATGAACTTCGGAGTTTCATGATTTTTCTGTTGTGGCTTTCTAAGCCTTATTGCATGCAGAGAGAAGAAGATTAGAGTTTTATTAGATGGGTAAGAAAGACAACATCAATGAAGAGAGTTGAGGATATTGGTAAGACAGTGGTTAAATGCTGAGCACAGAATGTAAGCTATATAGAGAATGAAGAGAATCTAAATGAGAACTGATGACTGATAAAATGAGCTGGTAGGAGAGTTTATGGAGTAAAGGTCCTGATGAGGTTTAATACTCAATTACTTGGGAATAATTGAGTGAAAAATCTTGGTCAGAGCATATAATCAGAGACTTGAATGTTTGAATTTTTAAAGTTAACCTGTTATTGATGAGAAGACTATGTTAGTCAGCTTTCCATTACTATTAACAAATTTCTGAGATAATCAACTTATGAAGAGAAAAAGTTTGTTTGTGCTCACAGTTTTAGAGGTTTCAGTCCAAGATTGTTGGCCCCATTGCTTTGGGCCTGTGATGAAGCAGCATATCAAGGCAAGAGAATATGGCAGAGCAAATCTCCTCACCTCATGGCAAGGAAGAAAAGGAAGAGGCAAAATAGAAAAGGAAGAGGAAGAGATAGGTATTCCACAGTCCCCTTCAAGAATACTCCAAATGACCCCAGGACCTCCCATTAGGGCCCACCTATTAAAAGTTCCATCCCCTTCCCATAGCACCACCTTGAGTCAAGCCTTTAACATGTGGGCTTTTGGAGGATGCTCAAGATTCAAACTAAAGCAGTTACTGAAGGGTGGCTGAGATGGAGTGGAGAACTTAAGAAAGATAAGAGTTCAGGGTGTAGGAAGATGGAACATTGAATAGGTTGTCCATAAGGACATCCGAGTGGGCCAGGTTGATACAGGATTTGAGACAGAGAGGAAGACTATGAACTTAGTGCCAAATCTTTAAATTAATAAGAGACAGGTGGATGGTTTTTATAATAATGACCAAGAAAGTTAATCAGTGCTGAATGGTGTAAACCTCAAAGAAGCCAGGTTTTGTGCCTGAGGGTGGAGGTTGAGATTGGCAGTGAATAGTTTTCTTTCTGCAGGTACTCAGTGCTTTATTCCTCTCAGCAATCACATTCCAATTCCTGGTATCACCTCTCTTGAGGGAAGGGCATAAATTAGATCAAGGAAGGACTGTGTAGTGTTTCCTGTGTAGGCAGCTTCTGATTCAGGCTTGTGCTAGGCCGGGTTTAAAATAGGTATTGCAGGTTTTTGTAGTTAGATGACTGGGTTAATAGAATCACCAAGTATCTGGTGTTATGTGTAGCCAGTCAGATCCCAATGATCTTGCACTGGCTCCTTCCTGTACAGTTTCAGCCTGACCCTGAAGTGAATTTTGACCAGAGGATGAGTCACATGGATTGGTTATAATTCCTAGAGCAGAGCCTGGTGGAAAGAGGCATAGAGGAAATGAAATCTGAGTTCTAGGTTCGGCTAGTCCTCTTGAACTCCTCCTGTCTGCTGAGGCCTTTGTCTGAGGGATAAGTGAATGAGAACAAAGGATAAAGTTTACCCATTAATTGGCAAATTTCAAGATACCTGTTTCTATGATTTATTCATTTGCTTTAAGTTAAGTTATGACTCTCAGTCATCTTACATTTTAGTTTTAGTATATTCATTGATAAGAAAAGGGAAGAATTGTGATTTTTTTAAAAACAGATATCTGTTTGCACAGATCAATGATGGAAAAAACACCAAACTGTTTTATTCTTACTTTGCCATTATATTGTATGGTATTTGACAAGGTACTTCTCAACCTATAAGCTTCTGCATTGTGTCTTGCATGTATTGAGGTGACTGTCTTTTTGTGATGGGCATCTTTTTAAGTATATAAAAGAAAGCATATTACTGTTTTTAAAATGAACATAAATGAAAAGATCAAAACAAGACCTTTATCTTTACATAGGCATGGGTGAATTAGGTATTGAAGGTTAATAAAGGTTAATGTATCACAGCTGACTACATAGGTAACTTCATTTTCTAAATATACAACCTATAAATACTTTGTAGAGCACATTTTTAAAAAAATTTTTTAGTTGTTGATGGACCTTTATTTTATTCATTTATTTATATGTGGTGCTGAGAATCAAACTAAGTGTCTCACCTGTGTGAGACAAGTGCTCTACCACTGAGCCACAATCCCAGCCCTGTAGAGCACATTTTTTAATAATAAAAAGCTTTTCTCACTATATGATTAGTACATGAAAATTATTATATCATAAAAAATAAAATAAAGGTCACCAAAAGTCCCATTGTCCTGAAACAGTCACTATTATCATTTTGTTGGTCATCCCTTTGTGTGTGTGTGTGTGTGTGTGTGTTTGTGATTTCATAGAAATGGAATTATAGCATACTTTTTTTTTTTAATTTTGGAAATTTGTGTACCTTCCTCCCTTTTAGTGCCTCATTTCTGTTCCCAGATAGCTCAACTTAGTTTAAATTTCTCCATGTTCTTTCTGTTCTCATTCTATTTATATATCTACACATATATAAATAGAGGGTCTTTCTGTTCTTGTCTGATATACAAAAATGGAGCTGTAATATACATACTTTTGTAGAACTGTGTTAAATAAAAATTCTGCATTATGATTGAGGAATGTCTGTGTATCATCTTATAGAGTACATTAGAGCATGCAAGACCTGAAGAGCCCAGCTGGGATGAAGATTTTGCAGATGTATATCATGATCTAATACATTCTCCTGCTTCTGAAACTCTTCTAAATCTGGAACATAATTACTTTGTTAGTATCTCAGAACTGATTGGTGAAAGAGATGTGGAGCTGAAAAAATTAAGAGAAAGGTATTTCACATTTCTTGAATATTATAATGTCATATATGATGACCTACAGAACAACTTGTTTTCATATTTTATAAAATTAAAGGATAAAGTAGAAAAATGCTTTAATATTAGAAATCAATTTTCTTGTATATTTAAATGTGTAATTTCAACTGGGACTGTCCTTATAGACTTAGAGAACTTCTCAAGTGATTTATATAAATAAAATGTGCTGGCATTACATATTCTTATTTGTAACAAGAGGAATAGATTGAAGGCTTGCTAGTGAAGGCTTACTTTACTCTGAGCACTGTGCCCTGTCTTTACCTTTATCTTTTTTTTTTTTTTTAACCTTTATCTTTACCTCAACCCTACTGTTAAAGATGAGAAAAATCTTGGCTTAAATAAAGTAAGTAACTTGTCCAAGGACAGATAGAATTTTAAACCAAGGAATCTTTAACTCCAAAGCTAGTAATCACTGTACCTTGTATCCTAGTCAGAACTTTCTCTTCATTGCCCTGATCTAAGTGCATGGTCTTTTACTTCATTTCATAACCTTATTTACATTAAGAAGAAAAAAATAATACTCACATTATTCAAAGAAATTTTAGTCAGATTTGAATCCATTCTATAGGGATACTTAATACAGTAGGAAATGATGCCTTTATGGACCACTGTTTCTTCAGAGTGAGTATAAAGCTGCTAGTATTATTGATTTTAAATCATGGCTTTCCAGACTACCTCCTCATAATTCTATATATTGTGATATGAGTCAGATAGAAATAGATAGAAATACATATTTTTTATAAATAATATGGATGAATTTAATTTATCACAATTTATTTAAATTAAATCAATTTACTTAAACCATTGATTAACTTTTCCTCTAAGAAAAATCAATCTTGATTTCTACATTCTTAAATTATCATTAGATAAGTATATTACATGCCTTTTTAAAGGTAATTTTGTGACTTAACAGTTTGACTCTTAGAACCTAGTTGGCAGTTTCTGGATATAATATAGGCAAACTTTCAGAACTTGAAGTCATTTTAGTTCATATACAAATAAAAAGAAAATCTATTTAAGCTAGAATTGCATACTATTTCTTTGAGAATTTCCAAGGATTCAGGGCACTTTCAGGTATTATAATTCCCATTCTTGGACATAATCCTATGAAATAAAAGTTTTATTTTCACTTTGTGAATCAGGAGTGGTCTTGAAATTTGATGAATATACTTACCTTATTTGCTAATTTATGTTTTAGACAAGGTATTGAAATGGAAAAAGTAATGCAGGAATTGGGAAAATCACTGACAGATCAGGATGTAAATTCACTGGCTGCTCAGCATTTTGAATCTCAGCAGGTGAGTGAAATATAAGAGCTTTTAGATATGTAGTTGTGTTTTCCTTCCTTCCTTCCTTCCTTCCTTCCTTCCTTCCAGGGATTGAACCCAGAGGAGCTTAACCATTTAATCACATTTCCAGCCCTTTTTTATATTTTATTTAGAGACAGGGTTTTGCTGAATTGCTTAGTGCCTCACTAAATTTCTTTTTTTTTTAACATTTTATTTTTTTAAGAGTTGAATTATTTTATTAGTACAGAAAGGCAATTTTCATATTCATGTCCTACTTTGTTAAGGTTTTTCCACAAATTTTTTTTTCTTTTTTAAATTTATATATGACAGTGGAATACATTACAATTCATATTACACATATAGAGCACAATTTTTCATATCTCTGGTTGTATACAAAGTATATTCACACCAATTCGTGTCTTCATACATGTACTTTGGATAATAAGGATCATCACATTCCACCATCATTTCTAATCCCATTCTCCCTCCCTTCCCCTCCAACACCTTGCCCTATCTAGACTTTGTCTATTCCTCCCATGTTCCTGCTCCCTATCCCACTATGGATCAGCCTCCTTATATCAAAGAAAACATTGGGCATTTGGTTTTTTGGGATTGGCTGACTTCACTTCGCTAAATTTCTATAGCCAGCTTTGAATTCATGATCCTCCTGCCTTAGCTTCCCAAGCCACTAGGATTACAGGCATGCATCACTGTGCCCAGCTTACCTTTTATTTATTTATTTAGTCACTGTAGTATAGCAATTTTTTATTTAAATTTTTTATTTGTTCTTTTTAGTTATACATAAAAATAGAATGCATTTTGAAATATTATACATACATGGAGTATAACTTCCCATTCTTTTTCTTTTTGCATTACAATTCTTATTACAAATATATACCACAATTTTTCATATCTCTGTTTGTATATAAAGTATATTAACACCCAATTCTTGTCTTCATACATGTACTTTGGATAATGATGGCCATCACATTCCACCATCCTTGCTTATCCCCTGCCCCCTATTTATTTTTTACATAAAAAAATTAACCAGTTGTCACATTTTCTCTTTTAGGACTTAGAAAATAAATGGTCAAATGAATTAAAACAATCAACGGCCATCCAAAAGCAAGAATATCAGGAATGGGTAATAAAACTTCATCAAGATCTAAAAAACCCCAACAACAGTTCACTCAGGTATTAGTCATGTGTTGTTCTTATTCATATAAAAGTCTATTGTTAGTAATAGTTTATATTTACTATAAAATTGAGCCTTGTTACTTGTATATATTTTAAGTTAACCACATTCAAGATAATTTTATGCTGTTATTCTCCATCTTTTATATAGACACTAAATGTAGATTATTTTGGAGCCAGGTGAGTGGTAACTAATTGGTCTAAAATAGTGATTTCACCTCTAGAACTTTAGCTTTCTAAACCTTTTAATTGTGTATACCTAAATACTACTATCTTTTATTTTTTTTAAATTGGTTTTGCTCAGTGCAATTAGCTTGCCTATGTTTCACTTATATTCTAAAAAGAGAGACTGACCTGTAAATTAAACAACACCATGTAGATTAAGATGTGCAGAAATAGAAGCACGTACAA
Source organism: Marmota monax (assembly GCF_021218885.2). Taxonomy (NCBI): domain Eukaryota; kingdom Metazoa; phylum Chordata; class Mammalia; order Rodentia; family Sciuridae; genus Marmota; species Marmota monax. Next base: position 307,704 of record NW_026692701.1, on the reverse strand, counting down.
GGTACAGAAATGTTGGGGGGGGGTTCATAATTTATATCTTGTATATCACATGTGGCCTAAATAAACTGTTTCACGTATTGCCCTAGAACTTAACCATGCCTAAATTACTTACTAGTTGTATGTACGTATTTTTGAAAATTTCTTTATTCTTTGAAATCCTAAAGTACATTAAGCTAGAAATACATTAAGAAAAATACAATAAACCTATTTACAGAACATGCTAGTATATGTTGTAAACATTTAAAAATAGCATTTTATTTATGTGATGTCAGTCTCCCACTAGTTTTGCTGTTATGGTTTGGTAATGAGTGTCACCTGAAAGCTCCTGTTAATGCGGGAATATTCAGAAGTAAAATGATTGGATTGTGAGATCTGAGACTAATTAGTGTATCCTAATTTGAATGGACTGTCTGGATGGAAATTCTAGGAATGTGTGGCATGGCTAGAAGAGGTATGTCATTGGGTGTGTGCCCTGGAAGGGTGCATCTTCCCTGTGGTCCCATTCCTCCCCAGTCTGCTTCCTGACACTACTATGAGCTGAGCAGCTTTCCTTCAGTGTGCCTTTCCCCCATGATATGCTGCCTCACTTGGACCTAGAGCAATGGAGTTGACTATGTATGGACTCAGACCTCTGAAAGCCTGAGCCCCAAACTAACTTCCTCCTATAAGTTGTTCTTGTCAGGTACTTTGGTAACAGGAACTAACTAAAACACTTGGATTGAAAGCAAGAATTATGTCTGTTTTGTTTGACTGTTTGTTAAACCACTATATACCAACTCCTTGCCAAGTATTTAGCTTTTGGCACTAGCACATAGGACATGCTCAGTAGATATTTATGGAATGTATAAATTGACAGATGGATAGATTATCAATGAACTCTTCCCTGGTCCCTATATCACTTCTTACGTACTAATACTATGTTATAATCTTTCATTTGCTTTATTGTTTTTCCCAAACTCTTGGTTGCAGTCTTCTAGGAACAATCCTAGATCCTCACTCTCCAACCAACCTTTTAAAAACAACAATTAAATAGACTAGAATAGAGTTGAGAAAGGAAAAAATGCCAGAGTGCATATGCTTTTTGGGATTCATTTATGTCGTTCTGGGTATTAGTGGTTCTTTCCTTTTTTAAAATATATTTTTAGTTGTAGATAGACAAATACTTTTATTTTATTTTTATGTGGTGCTGAGGATCGAACCTAGTGCCTCACACATTCAAGGTGAGCATTCTACCTCTGAGCCACAACCCCAGGCCCAGTTCTTTACTTTTTATTATCTTTTAGTCTTCTGTTCATTTATTTATCTATTTACTCTGTGATAGACATTTAGGGCATAGGTTGGGGCAATTATAAAATAAAGCCACTAAAACCAGTCATGTACAGGTCTTTGTATACACATATGTTTTTATTTCCCTTACATAACTATCTAGGAGTGTGATTTCTAGGTCATATGGTGTTTGTTTATCTTCATAAACAACTGCCAGACTGTTTTCCAAAGTGTTTGTGTGGTTGCTCATTCCTCCCACTAATGAATGAGAATTCTAGATACTCCACGTATTTGTCAATACTTGGTATTACTATTCGCCATTCTAGTAGTTGTATCTCAGTATAATTTTACTTGCATATTCCTGATGGCTAATGTTGTTGAACATTTTTTCATGTATTAATTTTCTATCTCCTTTGTGTTTTCTTATTGAGTTGTAAGAGTTCTTTAAATATTCTGGATACAAGTCTATCTTCAAACAGATATTTTATAAATATTCTCTCCTATTCTATGGCTTGTCTTTTTTTTCATTTTCTTGATAGTGTTTTTCAAAGAGCACATTTTTTTAAAAAGTTTTTTAAATTTTTTATTTATTTGTCTTTTTGCAGTGCTGGGATCAAATCTAGAGCCTTTTGCATGCTAAGCAAGCACTCTGCTTCTGAGCCATTTCCTCAGCCAATGTTTTTCATTTTACAGTTTATCAGTGCAGTTTATCACTTTTATTTTAAATTAAACACTTTAGTTTTTCAGGGTAATACTAAGGTACAACAAAATTAAGAGGAAGCCACAGAGATTTATCCCCAATCCACATATATGTATCTTTCTTCATGTCAATATTCCCCAGAAGAGTGGTATGCTTGTTGTAATTGAGAACCTATTTTGACATATCATAATCAACCAAAGTTCATCATTTACATTTGTAAACAATGCACATTCCTGTTGTATATTCAGTGCATTTCGACAAATGTATAGTGACCTCAAGCCACATGGCAGTATCAGAATCTTTTGTACTCTGCCAATTTATCAGTTTTTAAGTAGTTTGTCTTATCTAAGATATTTTTTGCCTAATCCAAGATCACAAAGATTTTCTCCTATGTTTTCTTCTAGCAGTTTTGTAGATTTAGGTTTTACATATAGGTCATGATACGTTATTTCATTATATATGTTATATACATGTATGACATATATCCACCAGTATATATGTATCTGTATGTATGTATATTGGTCTATAGTTTTTTATTATAATATCTTCATTTGATGTTGTTTTCAGAGTAATGATGGAATTATAAAATGAGTTATCTGTGATAATCAAATATGTCATTTCAAGTATTTTCATGTTTTCTCGTTTTGCTAAAATACCCTGTCTGTCCTTATATTTCATCTACTTCTTCCACTAGATCTTTTAACATATTAATCATAGGTATTTGAAAATCTCTTTCTTTTAAACTCAATATCTGTGTTATCTCTAAATTTGTTTCTGTTGATTGCTTTATTTCTTGACAGGGAGTTTCTTTTTTCCCCCTTGCTTTTCAGGGTGTCTTTCCTCCTCCTGCTACTCCACCTCCTCCTCTTCAACATCTTCTTCCTCCTCTTCTTAACTCTCTCTTCCTTTTCCTTTTTTTCTGAATGCTAGATATGTGGGTAAGACCAAGGCAAATAGTATTACATTTAGAAATGAACAGGCCATGAATATGAAGGTTGTACAGATCTTATCAGCAGTTGAACAGATTTTGGTTTTTATTGTGTCTCAGTACCTTTAATACCCAAAGGGCTTCTTTTTCTATAGTAATAGTCTAAAGCTATTTTATGCTTGGATTGGAAGTTGGAGTTCTAGAAGATATTTTCTGTGATTCTGATCCATCCTCAGTCTGCATGCCTGTGCCACAAAATGGAGTCCTTCTATGTACCATTGCTCTTCCTCTCAGCAATGTATTGTTTTTGCTTGTTACTTGGCACTGGGCTCATAATTCGGGGACAGGGGCAGTCACTTTGTCCATTTGTTGACCAATTCTGTTATCTTTGTCCAGTTCTAGTCTTGAGCAAATTATATGTATCTCAGCCTTAGATATGGGATGTTCTAATGACTCTGACTCTACCCCCAGGAGTGTTCTCTTGTCTCCTGCTGCAAGTCTTTTTGTGGAAGCACTTGGTGGAAAATTTTTGCAAATACATAAGCCTGCAGCTCCTAACTATTACAAATCAACATGCTTGGCTTTTAAGAAGCTATAAAATTTTATTGATTTCTGTTTACTTCCTTGTATGACAGCAACCTATTCCAACCATGTCCTGACAAAGATGAAACTGTATCCCATCTCTCCTTGGAGGGGCATGTCACATTTTGGAATTAAGTTTTCTTGGATGTGTTGTTACTTCCAATCTCTGATAAGCTTCATAAATTATCTGACTTTTTGTTGATATTACAGTGGGGATAATATTTTCTTATGACTTTCTACCTTCTAAGATGGGAATATTTATTAATATAAATTTATTTCTTAGTTTTTACTGTATTTATTAATGAAATCAGTCAGGCAGTTTGGATTAACCCCAAATTTTAGTCGGTAGAGCAGATAACTCATGTATACATTTACCCTTGAAATTTGAATTGAATAGTTATACAAGTTTAACTTCTTTTTGGAAACCTTTTCAGGAAGTATAAAGAACACAGCAGACTAAAGAGAGCATTTTGTGGGAATAAAATGTTGGAGGTTAAAAAAGACAAGAAATGATTAAAAAAATAGAGGATGCAGATACATTAAAATAAGATTCATCTTTTTATTACTTATCTGTGTTATAATTTTTATTGCCATCACAATGTTTCATTGCCCCTCCCAACACCTTTTTTTTTTTTTTTTCAGCAGTACTGAATATTAAACCCAGGGCACTACCACTGAGCTACATCCCCAGCCCTTTGTATTTTATTTTGAGACAGGATATCCCTAAGTTTCCCAGGCTGACCTCAAACCTGTGATCCTCCTGCCTCAGTCTCCCAAAGTAGCTGGGGTTACAGGTGTGCACCACTGTAACCAGCTTTCACCTGTTTTCTAATTTTGCCTACAGTTAACCTTGGTATAAGTTATATCATGGATTTTAAAATAGGCATAATGTGATTTGAATGTTAATAAGCTAATAACTTAAGAAATTTTAAGTGGTAATATGTTCATTGATATTTTAATGATTGATAAGAATTATCTAAATTACTTACTGTAAGGAAATGAAAGAACAAGTGGAAATTTTAGAACCAGTTAGTGCTTAGAGTCTTACTTGTCATCATTGGTTAAAGATGGTTGAGAAATAATTAAGCACTACTTTCAGCAGTTCACTTTTCTCTCATAAAGTTCAAGAAAAGTTTTTGACAAATACCTAAAGAAAGAAAATCAATAATTTTATTAATTTCAGTGAGGAAATTAAAGTTCAGCCAAATCAATTCAGAGAATCTGTGGAAGCAGTTGGAAGGATTTATGAGGAACAGAGAAAGTTAGAGGAAAGTTTTACTATTCACTTAGGTAAGTATTTTAAATTCGTTGCAGTTATTATTTATTGATACTTCTGAATTTTACTTATACTCTAAAAGAAAAATCCTTAGTGTACCTATGTTATCTTCAATTCCAAATTGTATCGTGCTCCAAGAAAGCCTATAGTTTGTTGGCTGTAGGATTTTTGTTTTAGTCTAGACATTTTTTTCAGATAGATTAAATTACAGTAGTTATTAAAATGAGAAGTTGCAAAGCCCATTTTTAATCATTATTTGTAGCAAAGACTTATTTTTGCCATAGAGATTTGCATCCTGTTATACTAGATTTCTGTAGTTATTTAAGTTTCTTTTCTGAGACTGTTGCCTACCCCCAGGAGCCCAGTTGAAGACCATGCATAATTTGAGATTGTTGAGAGCAGACATGCTGGACTTCTGTAAGCATAAAAGAAACCATCGAAGTGGTGTGAAACTCCATCGGCTCCAAACAGCACTGTCACTTTATTCTACATCTCTCTGTGGTCTGGTTTTACTAGTAGATAATCGAATTAATTCATATAGTGGTATTAAGAGAGGTAAGTTGACATTATTCATATTTATTTCATTAAATACAATTCTTATAAAGAAAGGAATTTTGGAAAAACTGTATCTTTTTAATAATCCCAACAATCAAATAGACCAAACAATAAACATAGCTAGTCATAACTATTTTAGATTTGTTTCATACCTAGCACTGGTAGAATGCCTCCTGACATTTATTCTTTCTTACAGTTCTATTACACTGTATATGATACTCTTTTAGGATTCTTATTTCAGGGTAAAACAAGAATAATAAGCAAGATACAAATGTATTTTTCAATTTAGAAGCAGATATTTAGGGAATTTAGTTCATCCATTTCTTTCTTTTTTTAGTATTCTACCTCTTAAATGTGCTATGTGAAATTCTTCCTAGTAGTATACCTCACTTCTATAATTATTTCTAAACTTTTGAATATATAAAATATATGGAATTTTACAGTTGTTTTTGGAAGAGGCTTGAATAGAATTTATTGTTCATAAATGGAAGAACCTGCTTGTATTTTTGTAGCATTTTGGAGTAGATTGTGATCAACATATCTGTTATTTAAAGAAGACTTCCAATTATATTAAAATTTCTTTATCTACTAATTGTTTACTCTTTTGACTGAGATGTTAAGTTTCTGATTAAAACAAAGTTGCTATACCATAACTTTATGGTTATATCATAAGAAATTACAAAAAATCATACTCAGCAATTTCATTTTCTATTTTTCTTAGATCTAATTATCTATAAGTAAATATTAAATATTTAATAGTTCACATTTAGAAGTTTGTCAATGTTTGGGGTCCTTTAGATTTTGCCACAGTTTGCCAAGAGTGTACCGACTTCCATTTTCCCCGAATTGAAGAGCAACTGGAAGTTGTCCAGCAGGTGGCACTTTATGCTAGAACACAGCGCAGGAGCAAGTTGAAAGAAGCACATGGTCAGTAGAACTCAAATCTTTAGAACTCACTGTGTGTGTGTGTGTGTGTGTGTATGTATGTGTGTGTCTTCATACATGTACTTTGGATAGTAATGATCATAGTGTGCTTTGTCCCTAGTCACTGGTCACTGTAATGGCACAGGGGTTATCAGTAAAATCATATAGAAAATGATATTGGTAGAAGTTGGAGTAAGAAAATTAAGAACAAATTTAAGATCTTCAAAAGTTTGAATTCTGTTCTTAGTTTTCTCTTTTTTAAAAATGATTTTCTTTAGTGAAAACCATTTTTAAATTTCAGTACTATAGTTATACTTGAAGGAAAAAACTCTTAAGTTACAAAGAATTAATTCATATAGTGGTATTAAAGCAGTTCAGCTGTTCTTTGATTGAAATATTAAAATTTAAAAAGTAGTTTTTTTTACAAATTGGTGCCATAAGTTTGTTTTGTTAGGAGCTGAATATTAACGTAATAGTCATTTCAAAATACTTGTAAGGTGTGTTTATCTTATTTCTCTGACATTTCATATGATATCACACACATAAAATTATAACACATACTCCATTCTGACTCTATTGCGTGCACAACATTTTATTATCTCTTATAAAAATTCATTATTGGTGCTCAGGAAATAAAATATGGTAAGTTTTAAAGTTGGGGTTGCTCAAACCTTTAAATCTCCTGCTGATACTTTGATTATTTTTTTTTTTTTTTTGTCCCTCAAGTGTTTAAAAGAAACCCTTACAATACTTAAAGTAGATACATTTTGCATTTTTGTAGTAAGCAGAGAGGTATATTATACCTTTGCTTGGTGTCTTTGTTTCTTTCCTATAAATGTAGAATTCCTTCTTTTCTCCTAAAGCTAGAATAGGGCATCTAGTCTTAACTTGATCTGCATTCACTATAGTTTCCTTATCGATTCAATATACTTACGCAGTGTTTTAGTCATTTTTTAAATAGACAAACATTCACAAGATTCACATTTCAAACTGTGCGAGAGAGCAAGCAGTGAAAGTCTTCCTAACTCTGTCCCCCGGCCATCCAGTTTCCCTCTCCAGAAGCAGCCAGGGCTAGCTTATTTGTAACATACAGACTTAATGTTTATGTATATATAAGCACATGTATGTGTACTTTATATAATTTATATGATTTCCTCTTTTACACAAATGGTAGCTTTATATACACACTGTTATTTGCTTTTTGTATTAAATAATTTTGGAGCTCATTCATATTAGTCCATAAAGATTATTCTCATGTCTTTTTGCTATTTCATAGTATTCCATTGCAGGATATCCTATTAACCAGTCCCTTATTGGTAGACATTTCATTTATTCCTGCTTTTTAAATTGTAAGTAGTAATGCACAAATAACTGTGCATATGAATCATTATGATGTGTATAAGCAGTAAGCACATCTATAGAATAGATACCTAAAGAAAAATTTTTGAGTTAAAGTGCACATATAATAATAATTTTTACAGCATTGGCAATCCCCATAGCAACTCTATCAGTTTATATTCCCACTAATGGTAACTGTGGCTTTGCTGTAGCAATATGTGTTTTATGTGTCAAAGCCAGGCTAAATATTAGGAAGTCAGTATAGAAGTGTATCCTAAAACAGGACCTTTCAGAAAATGTCCTCTGGTTCTTCTATCATCTTCTTCCTCCGTCTCATTCAAATCAGAAATGATGTGATAGGAAACATTTTAATATTATTCTTAGTAAAACTAAAAACATAAAGATTGAGATCATGATAGGTATGGGAAAAGGAGGAAGATTCTAAGTATGAGAGATAGAAAATATGCAGTAAATGACAGGAAGTTTTTAAACCACCTATGGTTAAGGCAGTGCATGTATATCATGGTATTATTTTGTTCTTGTTCAAGCAACTACTTTGTGGTTTAAGTGAGTCAGTGAAGCAAGTAGGTTTATAAAAGACAACTTTCTTAAAGGAACCTGCATGTTATAGAAGAGCTTTGTGAAAATACTTCCTCTGACTCTTCTGACCATGCCTACCTATATCCTGTGGTGGAATGCAATAGACATCATTATCCAAAGAACATGTATGAAGACACGAATTGGTGTCAACATACTTTATATACAACCAGAGATATGAAAAATTGTGCTGTATACATGTAATAAGAATTGTAATGCATTCCGCTATCATTTATTTTTTTTAAACTCAATTAAAAGAAGTATTGAAAAAAAAGTTTACATCCTGATAACACAAATACTTGTTTATTCTAAGGCATTCCATTGTTTTTCTTACTGTGGTTATTATATATTATCAACCTTATAATTCCATGATAGGTAAAATTCTTTTATGTACATTTTATATGCATTTTAAAAAATAAAAATAGCCATCTTCTCAGTATTACTAAACAAAGTATTACCCATTAAAACAGGAAAAGGGGATTGGAGTATGAAGTGTTTTCATATTTACCTAATAGGAGTTTTGTTGGTATCAGGCTTTCAAAAAACCTACTAAATGTCTGAAAAAAGAAGTTCTGTTTGAAATAGAGTCTCACATATTTCTTTGAAGTTAATTGTGTGTAGTGTCAAATAAAAATAAATTTCAGGAATGGGCTGAGTAAAAGTGATTCTTGGTGCTACAAGCCATTTATTTGTAGTCCTGAACAAGTTATACCAACAACAGTGACTCATGTTCTAAAAATACAGATGGCCACTCCACAGCTATCTAATGAAGTTATTTTATGTGTAGTTAACCTAGTGCCTTGAACCTTCCAGATGAAAAATAAACTTTTGGAAAGTCTGATGTGGTTAAGACTATAGGATTTAGGATATGAGTATGGGGGGGGGGTTAAGATCCAATTTTACCTCTTATCTATGCATATTTGATTAAGGTACTTAACTTAATCTAAGCCTATTTCCTCAGGTATAGAATAAAGATTGATCCGGGAGTTCAATACAGTGGTAGATGCTTAGCACTCATAAGACTCTGAGTTCAATCCTCAGCACCAAAAGGAAAGAAATGAAAATAGTAATCTTACCACCATCTTAGGGTTTCTGATTATAAGGATATTGTGAGAATTAAATGAGGCCATCCATGTAAAACTTGTAATAGAATGCCTGGCACATAGAGATGCTTAGTAAATTTTTGTTGTTATTGTGCTTGTGAAAATAGTGGTGGTAACATGTTTCATATGTTATTATGTTCTTTCATGTTGCATCATCTTATGAATAGATTCTGGAAACCAAAATGGAGGAAGTGATGATAAGAATAAAAATACTGAGAGAAATTATTTAAATATTTTACCTGGTAAGTATAATTTTGTGTTAAATTACTATTTTCTTATAATCATATACATTAAAATTATAGATCTGAAGAATAAATTCTCATGGTATACATTATAAAGCATTTTCCAGTATATCACTTTAAAATGTTATTTTATCTATATTACATACTTTCTCAGATGTTCTCCAATGTAAATCTTTTTTATACTAGTAATGACTTTTAATTTGTACAAGAAAAATTGTTCAAGAAGTTCCATAATTTTATTATTATTTGCTATTTTAAATTTATATGTGGTGTCTTTGTTTCTTAAGAAATAAACCAATAGATTATTTTTGCTGTTAAGTATAAATAATAATACATAGAAATATAAATAGTTGAGCTAATAGAGAGAACATGGGTCATCTGTAGAATCTTATTTCCGTTTCCCCTTACCTTTTCCTGCTTTTCACTTCTTTTGTTTCCTTTGTTGTTCTTGAATTTTTTTTTTTTAACAACAGGAATTCAGTCTCTCCCCCTCTTTCTGATTGAGTTCACTCTGATATGCTTAATAGCATTTTTAAGACAGGGTGTAATAAAGAAGTCCTATTTGTGTACTTTATAAGCAAAAAGTCTTTTAAACTAAGTGATAAATTTTACAGTTTCAGAAATAGCCATCTCACGATAGTATTCTATTCTTCTTTAAGGTAGTATTACATTTCCTACATTTCTTTCCCCAGATCTTTGACATGTGGGTCACATTACATTTATTTTAAGGAAATATACCCATTTTGTGTATTCATCTTGTCAGGTCCAGTCAGTTTGTGGTTATCAGCCTCTGAGTTTCCTTCCACTTTCAGATATCCTACCTCTGTAGATAATGTTAGAATCACCACATTCTGCTTCTTGCACTTCGTGGAACAGGAAACCAGTCTTCTCTCCAGGTGAAAAAAACCTTCAGTGAAGATTTATCATATTCCTTCTCATAGATAATAATTTAAATCATTCATATTCTCTGGTTTTCTTAAAATATTATCAATTTTATTACTAGTTCAGAGGTATCAGTATCTCTAGCTTTTTAAACTCAATTCTTTATTGGTATATTATTGCCAAATTAAGAGGATATACCATAAGTCTGATTTAGAAAAGGATAACTCAGATTTATGGTATATCCTCCGAATTATTAATTTATATATATATATATATACACACATATATATATATATATATATATATATATATATATATATATATATATATATAAAATATCCTACTAAATTATTGAGTTAGATGTTCTAATAGCACTGGAGCACTGGAGTTTCCATTGAGGTAAAGGATGCCTACACAACCAAGATATTTTCAGATGGAAAAAAAAAAAAAAAGAGCTAAATCACAAGTCATTTAAGATTTTTAAATTGTGAGGGAAAGCAGTTGTATTTATATATTTGTAAGTCAGTAGTAACTTACTTACTTTATCAAGATCTAAGTCTTTATATTTTAAATCATTAATTCTCACAACAACCTTGTAAGGAAAGCAGCAAGGCATTACTTTTCATATTTCATACACAGGATTTAAGATAATCAATAAATTGAATTGATTTTCCCAAGATCACTCACCCAAAAAGTCCTTAAAAACAAATCTCATTAACATCCAATCTAGTGTTTTTTCCCCTATATCATATTCATTTGGTTAGTAATGCCAGCTTTAGGACTGGCCCCCATTTTATTAATGGGTAAAATGAGACCAAGAGGGAAGTCATTTAAGGTCGAATAAAGCAGTGCCAGATTGGGGATTAGGAGCACCTGACTTGTCCACTAAGTCATCCTACCTCACTGCTGGACCACAGCCCATATTTAATGCTGTGACTTCCATCATCTGAATTCATAGTAAGAATTAAGGAGGTTATACACTTCATTGGGCCCAGAACAATATTGTCCCATATAGTCCACCAGATTTCTGATAAGCAGACTGTGTCTTTCAGTGCCTTTCTGGGAAATCATAACTACTTTATTCCTCACCAATTTCCTTTTTACTTTCTCTTTGTCCATTTTATTTTGGTGTCTCTAAAATTCCCTTCTTTAATTTCTTTTTTCTTGTTCTAATATCTTGTTCAAGTTAAAAGAAAAAGAAAAAGACCTTTGCCTGAGGACTATGAAAGACATCTATGAGTACAGCTTATATATGCTAGTAACTAGTAATATTGAACATAATGCCAAAGTATATTAAGTACTTTTAAATATAAATATACTATGTCTTTAAAAGTAAAACCCTTGGATAATTACTGTAATACAAGCACAAGTGAAATTTGTGAGGTCAAGGGTTAATGTGAAGGACATATCAGGACTTCCAGGTACATACATTTGTAAAAACTCATTTTTATGTTTTATATTTTATTTTTTTATAATGACAGAATGCATAGAAAATAAAAGCTGATGAGGTTTTCTTCTGTTGTTGTTGTTGTTGTTTTGTTTTGCTATTGTGGATACATAGGAAAAGAAATGATTGTAGAGAGCAGAGATGTTACTGCTCCAGCATGTAGTCTGAAACATTCATTGATTCACTCAACAAGTACTTACTGAGGACCATCTATGTGCTAGAAACAGAATATTAAATGAGGTAGACAAAATCCTATAGTCATAGACCATAAGCTATAGTCTCTTAAAAATAATATATGATAATATATGTAAATAAAAGAATTTCATTGCTAAGAAGAAAAGAATTAAGGAGTTTCATGAGCCCCACATAGATTCCTGATCCAAACTAACTCAACATATTGACTGCTCATTGCAATTATTTATAATGCCCATTGATGAATGTGATTTATGTATTTGAAAATCATGATTATATCTGTTGTTCACAGGGGAATTTTACATAACACGACATTCTAATCTCTCAGAAATTCATGTTGCTTTCCATCTTTGTGTGGATGACAATGTGAAATCAGGAAATATCACTGCTCGTGATCCTGCCATTATGGGACTTAGAAATATACTCAAGGTTTGCTGCACCCATGACATCACAACAATAAGCATTCCTCTGTTGCTGGTTCACGATATGTCAGAGGTAAGCAGATAGAAAAATCTTTTCAATGAATATGATACATATTCATATTATTTAATAATCTACATTTTAAAAGCCCCCTCCCCTTTTTTTTTTTTTTAACTAATAGACCTTTACATTTTCTATCAGGTTAATAGAATTGACTGCCATATAAAACAGTAAATAGTACTTCACCATTTATGTTCAGAAAATTATAACATTTTCCTATTCTCCTTTTCTTCCCCTACTTCATTTCCTCTTTCTCCTCCATTTTTGTCTTAATTAACAGTAGATATTAATGTTTGGCTTATGCCAGAATTACATTGAGTTAGTACTTTCTGAGAAGACATTAAAAAGTAATGGAAAGAGATGCTAGATGACAGGAAGAAGTCAGCCTCAGTTTAACATTTCCTCCAGGATGAACTTGTAGTCCCCCTGCCTCAGTCTCTCAAGCTCAGATTATAGGTGTGCACCACTGCACTAGGAGACATTTTTAATTTTAAAAATCTCTTTCTGTTTTAAAAATTCTCATTCTGTTTCTCTTCTGCCTTCTTCCTTTACTCACATTTAAAAAAAAAATAGTTAGAGGGCTAAGTTAAAAATAATGTGAAGACCAAAATTTAACTTTAGATTGTCTGGAGGAAGAAAGGAACCTCAAGCCCAAAGGATGCTATGAGTCCTAGGAAAGCCAGCTGTCAACCTGGTGATAAAGGCTCATATCAGCAACTCTGTGCTTGCTTATTTTAAGAAGAGATTTTTTAAAAGCAAAATTGATGACTACTAAGTGCAGACTGTGAATTTCAAGAAGGAAATTTGATCTTGATTGCTGAATGTTACTAGTAAGTAAATAATGTGGAAATGCTATATTTTAGAAGATAGTATAAAAGATGTAATTTTTTACATTTTAGTTTAAGGTCCCACTTAGACTCATTATATTACATTCATGAATTTACTTCATTTTAAATTCTATATTAACTGCTGTAATTTAATATAATTTAAAGATAACCAGTTCCATCTAGGACAGGATGTTTTGAGTTATTTCCCATTTATAGTCTAGTCTGGTAGATCTTCACAATATACTTTTTTTTCTTTTTGGTGAAAAGGATACTGGCACCATCCTGTGGAGGCTGCAGTAGACTTCCTCACTTCTCATTCCACTTCCGTAGCCTCACTCATACCTAATATGGCATCAGGAGAGATGGACAAACATGTTTTTCTGTTTTCACTGTAGCTTTATAAAGTTTTACTTCCATCATGATTTTTTAGCTATTGTTAAATTATCATCACTAACAAGCCCATCTATAAAAGGGTCTTTGGGGAATAACAAACTTTATGATGAATTTCTGCCACAAGGAAACAACCAAATATTCCTGCAGCTGGACTCCTGGTTAACCAGTTTATAAAAATGGTTGTATGTAGGTGGGAAACAACCTCAAAAACAGTGTTTCCAAAAGTCACTAAGTTCAGATTTACTTCCAGACATTTGATACTGCTAGCATGCCCTCTCCCACAATGTCACAAAAGTTACATGTTTTAAATTGGGACAGCCAGCTGCAGAACATTAAGTTTGTTTCCAAAGTGTCCAATTTAATTCACAAAAGTATATCGAGCCATGATCTTCTCATTTGTTGTATTTAAATATCCATTCAAGGTCAAGAAGTTTATCCTATAAACTCAGACAACACTTCACAAGATATAGGAGTAATGTGTACTTTAGCTTTTGTACAAGGATCCCAAAGCATTTTCAGGTGCTATTTCCCAAAATTAGCTGCTAGACACCCAGTTACTATATATTAGTGTGTGCAAGGTAATGATAAGGTCTGAAATAGTCCATGTCCTATGATATATAAAGTGGCAATAAAAATTACTTGCAGTTTAAAAAGAAGAAGAACAAACCAGTTTCATCTCTATAAGTATTTGTAATCAGAAAATACTGTCGTATTAAGATCAATGTAACCTAATAGATGTGGAATGAGTCTACAAGTCAGAAATCCTGAGTTCCTGACTTTTTTGGGTATACTAATAAATTGTGAAATAATTTGGGGTTTAAGGATTTTAGTTTTGTTAATTTTTTGTCAATGAAGATTTTGTTTGTTTTTATTGGAATACTTATAATACATAAGTGCTCACCTCAAATTTTCACAAACTGAGCAAGCATATACCCAGAACATTACCACAACCCAGAAACCACCCTCATGTTCCCTTACAGTTACTTAAAACACTCCCTCTACAGGACAACCACTATTTTCACCTCAAAAATTATGGATGAGTTAGTTGTTTTGTGGTTATCTTATATCTGACTTCTTTCATTCAATATTATGTTTATGAGATATCCAGATTATTATGTATGATTATGGATTGTTCTTTTTTGATGTTATATATTATTCCAGTGTGTGACTAGACCAAAATTATTAGCCCTTCTAATATTTATGAACATTTAGGTAATTTGTAGATTTTGGTTGTTGTGACTGATACTGTTATAAACATTCTATCTAGTACATATGTTTTGACACTTCTCTTGGGAATGGCATTTAAGGTGGAATTATGGAATTATTAACTCTCAGGCTATCTATGTGTTTTTCTTTGATAGAAATAGCAAAATTGTTTTCTAAAGTGGTATACCTACACTGGTGTTTTTTTTTATGTGGAAAATAAAAAATAAAGCCAGACTTTCACCTTTCGATAATGGCTATGAAGCTGATTAATACAAGTGTTTCAGGTACCTCGTAAGCATATACCTGAGAAGGAAAGAAAAATCTTGGAATCTTTCCCATTAGAATAAACTCAGAAAGTAATTCTTATATCTGACTTCCAAGATGTACAATGAAGACCTTAAAATACATACTAACTCCACAGTTCAGCCTTACCTAAACCAAGGATTCAAGTTGAGAATCAACATATGGCCATTAACCTCAGATAGATAGAAGGTATTGTCTCGGTTAGAACTGAGATTTTATATGTCAAGAGCTTTTTTGTAATGTTTTGAACAACCAATAAAAAAAAAATAAGCAAGTTGGGCATAGTGCAGAAGATAATAAAACTTTATTAAATAAAAAGAAAGAATTGAGATTTTAATTTGTTTCACAGATTTAAAATTTATTCTATGTGCAATTTCCATGTACCATCTAAAGTATAACTGTTGGGACCAAATTTCTGCCCTAGTTCCAAACTCCAAAGTGTTTCACATTACCCACCCAGCTTCTTCCGTAGATTTCTTTCACAGTGCATTCTCTCAGACATGTCACCAAGATTTAGTCACTTTGCCATTACCTAGAGTGCATGAACAAAACTTCATATGCCATTAGCTGATCCATCAGGTTCCATGTCGTACCTACTGTGCAATATATACTAAGCTTTGTTTCAAAAAGTGAGCTCCTTATAAAACTGCTGGCCACATCCTATGATGACATCCGATAATTCATGCCCTGTCTTGATCTTATAGTCTTCTAAAGCTTACCATTTAGCCTTTTCCAGATATTGAAAGCCATTGTTTTTAGGTGCTGATTTTAATCAGAGACAAAAAGGATAAAAAAACAGTCAAACATCTACCTTAAGCTTGGGGTAGAGTCTCTGTAGGCATATGAAATATTTGAAAACAACTCAAGTGAATGAATGTGTTTTCACATGCATGTACATGCTGCCATATAGCATTTTCTTCAGATTCCTAACACTGCTAATCAGCATTAAAGTAAAGTAAAGCACATATGAAGGCATATGTCATCTGAAAATTAAATTGATCTTATAATATATCTGTCACTTCTAAGCTACTCTAGTGTCTTGCCATTATTGTATTTTGTCTTGTTCTCCAAATAGTGCTTATAAAACTTTGTAGTTAATTCATATCATTTCAAGAGTGTAAAGTTCTTTATTTATCTCATAGATATTTGTTATAGACCATGCTATTAATCACATAAATATAGAAAACAAGAAAGCATGTTATTAATGGATAAAATTGGATGATCTTTGGACAAATGAGGACTTGGTTATTTTCTTCTCAATCTACCATCCCTTTTCTAATTTGTGCTGCAATCTTTCATCACTATATTGTCCTGAGTTTCTGCATTTGGATAATATCAATTTTAGATGTTGGTTTTCAAAGCTTTGTGTTTAAAATTCACATTAACGGTCTTCATATGAGTAGTGGTACTTTGACTTAGCCTTAATCAAGTAATTTAAAAAAAAAATTTAATTGTAGATAGACATGATACCTTTATTTTTATGTGGTGCTGAGTATCAAACCCAGTGCCTTCCACATTTGAGGCGAGCGCTCTAACACTGGGCTACAACCCCAGTCCTAATCAAGTAATTATTGAAATAATTCAAAGGTGTCAAAAAACTAATAGTAAATTATAAGACAAGTTACCGTCAGTAATGCTTTATATGTGTGTGTGTATATATATATGTATATGTTTCATATATATAATGAATATGTCATTAAAACTAAATGAATAATAGTAATTCCTTGATTCTGATTATTACTATGGTATTTCAAAACATTATATTTTAGAGTAATGTTTTAAAGTAATGCTAATACTTGGTTATATTTTAGTATTTATTTCTACGTATAATTCTTGAATAAAATGTTTAACATAAGTAGGCTCTTAAGGAAAATAAGACACTATGAGTGAGAGTCAGCAGAAACAACCAAACATAAAAACTGATACATAAAGCCTTGAGGCATAGGAATTATGAGACTTGGATCATGAAATAGTTGGTCATTGTGTCTAAAGAATACGTTACTACTTTTTTCACTAAATCTTTTTTGTTTTGGAAAATATAGTGGTTTTCCATTAAAAATGTTATTTATGCTAACATTAAATGGACTTATCATTGTTATTTTTAAACTAAATAAATATTTTTATATTTATCAGTTTTAATTTCTAATGCAATGAATAATCCACATAAACAAAGGCATATTGGAGTTAGTATTTTTCAGAGTGTTAAAGATCCTGAAACCCAAAAAGTTTTAGAATCACCATAATTAAATAATACACTTGTTTTGTAGTTATGAAGACTTGCAACGTGAGAAAATAATTTTGGTAAAAAGAAATGGAATTTAAAATGGCATGTTCACTGAGTACATGGTGAAAAATTGTAAAATGTATTGGTTGTTGACCTGGGATTCAGATGTGCATTTGGACAGCAATTAGAAAGCAAAATAGAAAATGAATGGATTTGGTTCATTAGGTAGCTGGGACACACTCTTTGTTTATTCCATTATTTTTGCAATAATATAATGTTATATAATAAAAATGTTTTAATTTTATTGCTTATGTAAATATACAATTTAATAATAATTATTCATTTGATCAATAATAACTATTCATGCAGACATTGACAGTAGTTGTGGAATTTCCGCATCATAGTTATCTTTAAAATTATCATGAATATGTTAAGGATCTACGCATTTTATAAATCATGTTTGCTAGGCTTGTTAAATTAATTTGCCTTTCTCAAGTATTGTCTAACGACTAGAAGCTCTATTCCTAAAAAATAAAAGAAATCCAGTTGGGATTAGCAAATAATTGTCTGAATTTATTCACAACATGGACATTCAACATTATAAACAAATAAGGATCTGACTGTATTTTTTATTTTACAAACTTCTGTTAAAAGCAAATGATTTGTTTTGTTTCTGTTTTTAGGAAATGACTATACCCTGGTGCTTAAGGAGAGCAGAACTTGTGTTTAAGTGTGTCAAAGGTGAGCAGAACCCCACATTTAACAACCAACCATATGTCCTCACAAATGTTGAAAGCAGAGCAACCCAGAAGAAAGGATATGAAAGTTACCTCTGTTGTTTGATGACTTTGTTATGTAGTTAATCAAATATTTCTTAAGAGACTTGTAATTTATCTTTTTCCAGTCACAAAAAAAAATCTCCAGTCCTCCTGGAATACAAGGACATTTGGATGTTATTTACATTTTGCTTCGATTCTAACTTGTTCTCTACTGCCTTAAAAAAAAAAAAAAAAGCCATATGTTTAACCTTTAATAGTCTGTTTTAGCTTCCTTGTATGGAGGCCAACTAGGACTTGAGAAAAAATAAGTCCAAGTGTGTTAACAAAAATGTGTTAAACCTCTCTGGCATGGAGAATTAGGGATAGCAGAAGTTTATCTTTAGGCTTAGCATTTCCCATAGGCAAGTGTCTACCTACAAAGTCAAGACAGGAACCACACAGTGAAATTCAGTTTATCTCAATAAGTGACTGGGAGACTGGAAGGCCAAAACTCATAACACAGCAAAGTCTGTTGTTCTATTTTAGGTTTTATGATGGAAATGGCTTCATGGGATGGAGGAATTTCTAGGACTGTACAATTTCTAGTGCCACAGGTATGTTATCTGAATAGATTTCGCTCCAGTTTAATCTCTTTTATAATATTCCTCACACATATGATATGTGGCCTTAAACTCCTAAATATAATAAAATGCTAACAGTTTCCAATTTTTTAAGGGGAGAAGAGTTTGGATGCCATAAAGGCACTTATTGTCAAAGATGTCAACCTCTACCACTCAAGAGATCTTTTATTTACCCCTAAAACCAAACTTGACTTATCTGTCCTCTGTTTTTTTTCCACATTTATGTTATACAGACTATGTTTGTAAAAAAGGGCATGAACAGAGAATGAATGATTCTGAATAGAACTTACCAAAATTAGTGGCATTTTATTATGGATTATATTGGTGTTACATAGGGGGTTTCTGGTGATCAGACTTATTATTTGATAGAAACAACACAGGTTCTCAGAGAACAGTCAGAAAACCAGCCCAGTCCATATAGTTAAATCAGTCAGGAAAGATAATTTTTCTGTTTTGCAGTCCGTATCTAGAAAGAGATCATATTTTAAAATACTTCTAAAGATTTAAATTATCCATGCTTTAACAAGCACAAACTTTTTTTTTTTTTTTTTTACCTTTTACAGAGTATTTCTGAAGAAATGTTTTATCAACTTAGTAACATGCTCCCCCAGATCTTCCGAGTCTCATCAACACTCACTCTGACATCCAAGCACTAAACCCTTATAGATGGACACACTGGCAGAAGCGGATTGTTAAACTCTCCAGGAACTTGAGCTATGCTGGAATCCTGTCAAGCAAAAGATGTTCAGAAAGAGAACCTGCAACCTAAGCCACAAGTGAAATCATGATATATGTCTGTGAAACATTCCAAAAATTTCTATACTGAACAAACTAGTGATCAGCCCCTAAATGAAACATTCATTCTTAAAGTCTTTTTATAAAAGAATATCTCCCTTTTTCTACTTTTATGTCCTAAAGTGAATGTTAGTAAGTTAATACTTCCTTTTTATCACACATTTGCTATAGGAATCTCTTGAGTACATTTTTGTGGTGACTTTTGACTTTCCCAAAAGGCTTGAATTACTTACCAGGTACAAGCCATAATTACTTTATTTGCCAAATCAAAATTAAAAAGCACTGAAATATGCATTACAAGTATGGGTTTCTTGTGAAAATCTTTCTATAGAAATACAAATACATGAGAAATATGTGCTTATTCTTTTAAGTTTCTTCCTTCAAAGCCTTGCTTTTAATCTACTCTTTCTAAGCTTGTATAAGTTAAGAGTCAAAAAAGGCTTTGAATTCTTTACTTCTGTCTCATCTTCCCTCTGTGACCTTGCCCTTGTCTATAAATAACATTTCATGGGCTGAGAAAATAGTGTTCTTTTTTGCCAGCCTGATGTAAAGTTAGTCCAAACCAGCACCTGGTGCGATTTTAGTGCTCAGCAACATTGTGACAATGATGTGACAATCAGAGAATGAGGATCATTTTTATTTTTCTATTCTTCTTCCTACATTCTCAGCTTTCTTACCCATTCCTCTATCCCTTATTTTCTTTGCAGATAACAGTGTCCCCATTTCTGTCTTACTGTTTCCCCTCCTCTTCCATTGTATTCACTGGCCCCCATTCTGTACTGTTCTTTCCTTTCCTCCTTTCCACACTGTGTGTCATTTATCTCATCTATAACATTTTTGCCATGACTACATTAAACAAAAGCATGCAGACATTTACAAAAGCAATAGTTTTCATCCCAAGTTGTGTGAATGTTGCAACTGACCAATCGAATGAAATGGAGGGTCTTTGATGTCCTCAGAAAGTGTTATATCTTGAATATAAGAAAAAGAAGCATTATAACTAGGAGTGAATAGATGAATGTCAGAGACTTTAGTTCTTAAATTGAAATGGAAGTGGTTATAGTGGGATCAATAAAAGACATTGAAAAATAGACCTTAATAATCTTTCCACAGAATTCTGTCATCTAAGGGTACAACCAACAGCTTGAAGGTTACTTCCAGGTACAGGAGGAAAGATTCAATCATGGAAATTTGGTAAATGTTGCTAACCAACTCTGTCACTTCTGGGATATTTTATTAAATTACTTTTAAACTGGGGCTTTCAACTGAAGAAGGTTTAAAAGTACTATTTTATTAATAAAATCAAGATATTTTTTTCTAAGTCCATTTTTCAGTTGGAACTGTATTATAAGATACATAAGCAGTAAGCTTGGGAAAATCATGCCTATGGTATTACATACTACTGATGGAAACACCAAGCTATTAGCAAATATATAATTTAAAATACCAGGGGCTGTGGTTGTGGCTCAGTGGTAGAGCACTTCCCTAGCATGTGTGAGGCACTAGGTTTGATCCTCAGCACCACAATAAATAAATAAATAATTTAAGTATATGCATTTAAATTGTGGGGATTTAATTAGACAGTAATTAAGGCTAGAATTTTGTATTTAGGCCAAGAAGGGTAAGATTATGATCTTAGTTTCTAAGTGTTCTGAAGGGCTTCTTAAAGGGAAGTAGTTTCAGGCACTGTGTGAAGATGTGCTAGTCCTCTTTCTGTCACTATGACAGAATACCTGAAATAATCAACAATAGGAAAGATTTATTTTGGCTCATGGATATAGAGATCTAAGTCCATGGTTGTTGGCCTTGTTGCTTGTGGCAGCGTAGGACATCATGGTAAGAATGTGTAGTCAAACAGTCCTCTTCACCTCATAGTTGGAAGAAAGCAGACATGAGTGGTCTGGAGTCCCAATATATCCTTCAAGGGCATGTCCCCAGTGACTTACTTCCTTCTACTAGGACCCACCTTCTGAGGATTCTACCACCTCCCTATTATAGCACCACAAGCCAGACATTTAGCACATGGTCTTTGAAAGACATTTACGATCTATCGATAGATCTGAAGAAGGAACCTTAGCAGGCTGAGAATAGAAAAAGCTTTCAAGCATTCTAGGTATAGGTACAGATAAGAACCATGACCAATGGCCAGTATATTGAGAGAAGCTGACCTCAAGCGTCTTTGAGGGGTGGGGGGGCAGGGCAGGCACAAGTATCTCAATGAGCATAGTTTTCCATTTGTATAAACAGTTGCTTGTTCCCAAGACAGATGATAATGTGGTCCTCAAGGCCTTAAAAGTATTCACTGGCCCCCATTCTGTACTGTTCTTTCCTTTCCTCCTCTGTGTCTTCTGTCAAAGCACCAGACCAAGTAAGACTATAACCTCACCATCGATCTGGAAGTATGGCACCAACATGTGTGACCAAAATTGGAGACGTGCATGAAAAAGAATTTCAACGAAAAGAAATTACTTGCCTGTGAACTGGCAGATCTCTTGACACAGCACATGCCATTATTTATTTCATATCAGTTGGAGCCTGGCAAATTCTCAAAAGAAGAAAAAATGTTTCACTAAGGAAAGATGAATTCACAGACACATTCCTATTTTAGAGACCCTAAAGAGAATCTACAGAGCTGTGTAGAAAGAATGGACAAAGCTTAGAGACTGTAGATATGTGTCAGTTTCTTGTTGAAAATTGTTGTTTTTTTGTGACTTCATTTTCTCATTGAGATAAAATAGGACTGCCTTGCTCAACAGGACTAACAGCAGTGTAAAAATAATTATCCTAAATTTGAAATAATAAAACTATTTTACAATCTGTACAAAAAGTACCATGTCTTCAGAACCATTTAAACTAGTGGTGTTTTTGTCCTTTTGCCACCCAGAAATCTTTTATTAGCTTCCCCATATTTCTCTGAAGTGTTTTGAAAACTTAGCAAGCAATTTAAATTATTTGAGCAATCTGGCCTTTGTTAATTAAAGACAAGTCTGTGGAGTAAGCTGATTGGCAAGTGATACGTAGTGTTGTCACATAGAATTATTGTATAATTCCATGCAGATTTGCAAAAATGGAAACAAAAGCTTGACAATTGATTCTGACCTGTGGGATTTCAACCAAGGGACATGTATTTTTTGAAAGATTGTTTAAAAACTCAGTGACCTCTTAAAGCACCACTAATTCCAGGAACCCCAAGTTGGGAATCACAACTTTACACAGAAGTATGTACATGAGAGTATATTACAACCCAAAGGCAGAGATAAAGACAATATAAGTAACTGGTTCACCCTAAGGATAACATTCAACAATAGCAAATGTAAATAGAATCTTCCAAGTAGAAGAACACAATGCTTAAGTAAGAGTTGGCCTCTAGAGGGTTATGCAAAAGCCATGGGACTTGTAAAGCAAGAAGACTTGTCAGGCAGCATCTGTGATGCTGACAATCTAATGATCAAGACAAAAACTCACCTAAAACTAGGGAATGAATGAATGAATTTTGAGATTCCCTGCAGGACCAACATGTGCTTGTGACATCCTATTCAACTATAAACAGTGAAGATTGTTACAACACACTGCAGATCTATTTTTCCTGTTTTCTCACAGGGTAATGGTTCCTGATACATCAAAATTAAGACTTGACTGAACTTCTTGCCACACAGTCAATTCTCATTATATCACAGATTCCACATTTTCTAATTCACCTGCTTTCTACAATCTATTTTTAACTCCATTTAATAGAGGCATTTACAAAAGCAATATTTTCATCAAATCCAAGTCAGATATGTGTTGTAAATTATCAGTGAAATGAAATGCAGGGCCTTGGACAGTATTTTCAGGATCATTAGTGAATATTCATACAGTGGCAGAAAATTTGAGTTGCTCAATACACACTTTCCCAGTTCATATGGGGAAAAGTGACACTTATGCCATCTTGCTTCAGCTCTCATAATGTTAAACAAATGTTCTTTCTATGGTCTATTTAGTGCCATGTTTTTTGCATTTTTGTACTTTTTGTTGGTATTGTCTATGTAAAGTGCCCTGCCCCCCAGCATAGTGCTGAAGTGCTATCTTACTGTTCCTAAGTGCAACAAGGGTCTGACGTACATTATGAAGGAAATACATGTCATCTGGATATCAATATAATGATGTCAGTCAAGAGTTTAATGTTAATGAATCAAAATATATATTAAACAAGGTGTCTTGAAACATGCATAAGGTTATGTGATCACCAGCTAATGAAAATACGGCCAGAGGCTTGCAGAAATCTAACTTTCTGTATTGTCCCAGAAGTTTAGAATTCACTAATTCAGTGTTCAAAGCAACTTTTTAGAACATAACTACTATTAAAAATGAGAATCATCTGTATGTGTCTTCTCTCACAGTCAGGAGAGCATAAGAACTGTCTGTGGATATCTTTAGCACATGGAGACTGGAACCTGGAACACATTACCCAAAAAAGCAAGTAGATCCTTTCTGGAGATGATTAGGAATGAAACAGAAACTGTGCTGTCTGTCACAGGTTAGGTGTGATGCTTACAGGAAGGAAATGTGGTAGTGGGTCTCTCCCTCCCTCCCTCCCTCTTCCCTGCTTTCTAGTTTTCTCTCCTTTTTTTCTTTCTTTGTGTTGAATCCTGGCTTCCTATTGTCAGCTCATCTGTGCTCAAATGTCTCACCTCTAAGCAACAGTATAGCAGCAACAGTCAGGAGCATAGTCCCTAGAGTTCAACAAGCCTGGTTTACATGCTGGCTCTCCAATTTATTCACTGTGACTTGTTACATCGGGCATATTACCTAACCCTCCTAAGCATGTTTTTTGATTCGTAAGCTAGGAAAAATTAATAATAGGATCTACCTCACTGGGTAGTTGGAAGGATTAAATAAGAAAGTACACACTACCTGGCATATAGTCATTCTATAAATATTTGCTGCTATTATCCTTCTTACTTCATTCCTTCCTGTCTCCCCTTCCTTCCTTTCTTCCTTCCTGTCTGACCTTTCTCCTTTTCTTCCTTCCTCTCAGTAGATAGTAGGGATACTAAGTCACTGAAAACATCATGTCCTCAAGGAGTTTATGGCCTAATTGAATTGGTAAGAGAACACATGGTAACTCACAATACCAGCCAACATATACTAAGGGTAGACAATCAGTGCAGAATAAAGCATAAGCAAAGTGCTATAGAAGTCAAAATAGACACACCAGAAATGTGTGAGAACAAAAGAGATGCTAAGTCCATTGAGAGCAGCTTGCTTAGCCCTGCCTTTCTCTGGCATTGAGTGGGTATCCTCTAAGAGCCCTTGTCACTCTCAGTGGGTCAAGCACAAATCCTCCTGGCAGTCAGAAAGAATGCCACCTGTGCCAGTAATGGAAACAGCTTCAAATACAAAGGACTAGGCAGGTTAAGAATGTCAGGAGGAAGTCACAGGGTAGGTGACTAACTTTATATTTGAGTGGGACAGGAAGAACTAACATTTTTGTCAGGTGAGCCTAGATTTTAGACATAACAATAGCATGAAGTAGTTACAAGATTTAAGGTCTCCTACAATTGCCCCTATAGTGCTTCCCTGGTATCGCCTCTTATGACTCTCTTGTCAGTGAGCTGATCAGATGTTTCCTATCTTACAGGTGACCAACTGAAGCAAGAGATTAAATGCTAGGAAGAAATAGAGAAAATGTCCTGGATGAGAGGAGAGGATTAGGATGCAGAAATGACTAGTCTACTTAGTCTACTTTGTGGGCATGGTGATGGCGAGCAGGGTGGGGCAATGGAACAATACTTTTCTTTGCTTTTTAAAAAATCATCTGTCGTGACTAGTGTAGCCCATTTTCTATCCTATCTGAATTTTCTTTTATTGTGAAATATTTCAAATATACAGAAAAGTTAGGATAATTATATATGTAACACATATCCATATATTTGCTACCTGTATTTGTTAACATTTTGCCATATTTGCTTTAGGGGTCTCTTATTTTTAACACATAAAACATCACAGTTATAGGTTGAAGTGCTCCACTTTTGATGCTCTCAAGATCTATTATCCTTCCTTGTATGAGCTTTTCATATAACAAACCACTCCAAAACTTAGTGGCTGAGAAAATAAGTCTTCATTCTTCATGATTCTATGGGTCATCTCAACAATTCTTCACCTGGGCTTACTCATGAGTCTTCAGCCAGCTGAAGGTCAGGTAAGCAGTTCTGGTGATCTTGGCTAGATCCTCTCATATGTTTGAGCATTGGTTGGCTGCAGGCTGTAATAGATGACCTCAGCTGGGACAATTGGACTTTCCTTCACTGGGCCTTATCCCCCAGGATGCTAGCCCATAATTTTTCACATAATGGTAGTCAGGTTGAAAAAGAGAGAATTAACATCATTTTTACCACATTCTGTTGATTAAAGCAAATCTGAAAACCATCCAAGAATCAAGAGTTAGGGTAATAGACTTCACATTTTGATGAGAGGTGCTTACATGAGTCACTTTGCAAAGAGCACAGGATAGAGAAAAGAATTGAGAATATTTATGTCATCCATGTGTCTGTCTTTCTCTCCTTAGCAGTAATCATTATCTTGATGTTGTTGTTATTCGTTTTGTGGGTTTATTCACAGTTTTAATGCATATCTATATAGTGTAACTATGAAATATATAAAGTATTATATCAAAAAAATTATTTTCTATATGACTTCCTTTTATAAAATCCAATACCATGCTTTGGGGATTTAACCATACTGATAGACTTATAGCAATTTTATTAATCTTGGTTGTAGCATGTTATTTTTTAATACTCTGTATTATATGCATATAGCCCAAATTGTTTATTTATCCATTCTATTTATTGACAATGAGGTGGCTTCTACCTTTGTATCATTTGGTCCCATGCTGCAATAGCCACATTCTTATACATGTATTACTGTGCACATTTGTTCAAACTTCTCTAGAGTGTATGACTGGGTTTTCTGGATTGTGGAATGTGGACATCTTCAAATTTAATAGATATGTTCTAAATGTAGCCCCAAAGTGGTTATACCAGACTTCCCTTCTACAGTATATCGGTATTGCTTTGCATTTCCCTGGGTTCTGGTGATGTCAAGCAGCTTATGTGTAGTTTTGTTCTTTTTTTTTTCCAGTATTGTCTGAACCCAGCCCTTTTTATTTTTTATTTTGAGACAGGTTCTTGTTGCTTAAGGCCTCACTAAGTTACTGAGGCTGGCTTTGAACTTGTGATCCTCCTGCTCCAGCCTTTTGACACTTATCAAAGAACAAAGTGGGAGAACAGGTGTGCACCACCACACCCAGCTAGCATAACATTTGTTTATAGGCCATTTAGATTTCCTTATTTGTGAGCTTCCTGTGTAAATTCTTGGTCCATTTTTTTTCCTTAAGTTGTTTCTGTTTCATATGAGTTGTGCAGATTTTTTTCTGAATTCTGAATATTAAAGTTTTACTAGTTTTTCTTGCAATTTTTTTCACAGTTTATGTTTTATTTTTCTTTTTTTAAATTAGACTTTTTAATTGATATTTTGGGGTGTTTCATTTGTTTCTGTTTTTGTTTTTTTGTCTATATTGTGGTGGGGATCAAACCCAGGGTCTCACATATGCAAGACAAACTATCACTGAACTATCCTCTAAGTCCATCTTTTCACTTTTTCTTATATTTCATTTTTTACAGTGGTTTGAGATTTTAATGTAATATAATTTATTACTCTTTTCCTTTATAGTTTGAATTTTTTGTATCTCATTTCAGTATCCTTTCTTACTCTCAGGATCATAGCTATAACTATATACTCATCTGTTTTCTCCTAAGAGTTTTAATGTTTTTCTTTTTATTATTTAGACTTAATCCATCTGGTATTCACTTTTGTGTATTGTGAAGTAGCTCCCATTTTACCTGGATATAGAAACAGGGAGAAAACAATAAGACATAAAAATTTTCTGGAACCAATGAACGTGAATCTTCAAATAAAGGAGGTAAATTGAGATCTGAGCAGGAAAGGAAAAATAAAGCTACACATAGATCCTTTATGATAAAACTACAAAAAAATCTAAAGCAAAAAATTCTTTAAAGTTTCTAAAATTCTTTATTAGATCAAAGAAAGAGATTTGAATGACAGTTCCAAAGACTATAGGTGTCTCAAAAGCAACAATTTCTTCTCAACAGACACAGAAAAAGGTCAGTGCTAAGGGAGAATAACTGTCAACCGAACATATTTTTACCCAGCTGAAGAGTCTCTTGATTTCTACCCATCAATTCATTAACTATGACCTTGGACAAATTATTTAACTGTTTGAATCTTAGTTTACTTTTCTATAAAGTATGATTAATGTTCTTTTCGCTCTCTGCTTCATAGAATCACACAAGGAAAACGTGAGAATGTTTTACAAAATATAAATATATTACAAAAAGATAAGATTGAGTTTGATTCTTGAGAATGACATTGTAGTTGAGTACTAAAATATTCATATTTTGGTGGGGGAGGTTAAAACAGGGCATGGATAAATAAATATATGGATGAAGGAAGGAATAATATTATGAATTAAATTAATATTCATTGAGTATCTGTTGTGTGCCATGCTAGAAACACTGTGTGATGATGAATGCAGCAGATACTAAAAGCATTGACAGATATGATCCCATCCTCTGTTTAGTAGGAGAGATATATATTAAATCAACAAAAAGATAGTAAGTGGTTATAAATTATGATGGGTCCTATTGGAAAATAACAAGTGAATATAACTGATATAAAAATAAAATATTTAGGAGGAATGACATTTAATCTTAGACCTGAAAAATTGGTAGTAACTAGCCAAATAGTAGAGGAAGATGCTTTCCCAGGCTGAGGAAACAAAATAAAACAAAAACAATAAACAAAACCAAAACCAATAACAGCCATAGGATGTACATGAATGAGTGGGAGAAGCTGAAGATCCATATTTTTGGCTAGAAAACTAAAATAGAGACCCAAGGAAAGTGGCAAGAGGAATCAGCAGGGGAAATCTTGAAAGCTGTCCCCTAAAGTTGTTTATGAACTCCTGTGCTCACCCCAGAAGTGTGCCAGGGTGGTCTGATCCTAAACCCTGCCAAAGACTTTGAGAATTAAACTATGGGACAGACCATCACCCAGACTGCCTACTCCACTGAGTGGCACTTAGGTGAGAAAAATTCATGTAGCACTGCACGTCTTTGAAAATGGAACTAACATTGAAACAATAATCCCCCAAAGGGTGATCTGCATGTGTGGCCTGACATAAACTAAGTTGATTGCCTATATTCTCCATAGGATTGAAACAAAATTACTAAAGTCTGATAACATGATAGTAAAAGTGTCCTAGATATAATCTAATGCTGTTTTAGTCAGCTTTTTCGCTGCTGTGACTAAAAGACCTGATAAGAACAATTATGGAGGAAAAGTTTATTTGGGGGCTCACAGTTTCAGAGATCTCAGTCCATAGATGACCATCTCCATTCCTCAGGGGCCAAGGTGAGGTAGAACATCGTGGTGGAAGGGTGTGGTGGAGGAAGTGTCTCAAGACATCACACCAGGAAGCAGAGAGAGAGAAAGAAAGAAACTCAACAAGGACAACATATATACCCCAAAGGCACACCCCCAATAATCCACCTCCTCCAGCCACACCCTACTTGCTTTAGATTACCACTCAATCAATCCCTATCAGAAAATTAATTCACTGACTGGGTTAAGGCATAACCCAATCATTTCCCCTCTAAACCTTCTTGTTTTGTCTCACATATGAGCTTTAGGCGGACACCTCATATCTAAACCATAACACTTGCATACAAAGAACCAGAAAAATCTCAACTCAAAAAAAAACAAAAACAAAACAACAACAACAAAAAAAAAACCCAATAGATGCCAATTCTCAGACGAAAGAGATGTTGGAATTATACAATCAAGGATTTAAAACAGATACTACAAAAATATTTATTTAAGTACAAATACATTTGAAATGAGTAAAAATAAATATGGATAAAAAGGACCTAATGAAAATATTAGAGCTAAAAAACAGAATTCCTGAAATAAAAAAATTTTTAAAAACTCACTCCATGAGATCAGAAGCAGAATTAAGATGGTAAAAGAGTCAATGGTCAATGAACTTGAAGATGGATCTATAGAAATTTTCGATGCTGAACAGCAGAGGGAAAAAAGGTTGGGGGAAAAAAAGATTTAAGCCTCAGATTTCTGTGGGACAATACCAAAAAATCTAAATTCATGTCACTTAGAGACCTAAAAGGACAGAAAACATGGTGCTAAAATCCTTTTGAAGAAATACTAGTTGAAAACTTCCCAAATTTAGTGAATGATATAAACCTATAGAGTTAAGTTTAGCAGATCCTAAACAAGACAAACTTAGTGACAGATACACCTATAAACATCATATCAAATTGTTGAAAGCTAAAGACAAAGAAAAAATCTCAAGCACAGCAAGAGAAAACCAATGAATTGCTTATAGGAGAGCACCAATTTGAATGAGCACAGGTTTCTCATCAGAAACCATGGAAGCCAGAGGAAAAAAAACAACATTTTAAAAATGCTAAAGACTGTCAACCAGGATTGTATACTCAATGGAAATATCCTGCAGGAATGAAGAGACTCTAGTGTACTCAAGGAAATTAAAGAAGTCAGTACCGAAGGACTATTAGGTCACTACTGCTGCTTCTTCAGCTTAGAAAAATTCAAATGAGCATCCCTCTCACGTACTCCATTACCTCAACATTCATCAAATCCTCCTCAGTATCTTTTACATCTATTTCTTTCCCTTCTGCTACTGCTTCCTAATCAAGGCCCTAATTTCTTGCTTATATACCTTTCTCCCAATTGGTCTTTCCAACTCCAGTTTTGCCTCTTCTCCTTTCTTAATCTCACCTTAATTATCAAAAATTTAAATTTATGTTGTGTTCCTACTTTAAACATGTCAATTATTCCTTTATTGCTTCTAAAATGAAGTGAGATTTTTACAAAGTCTTTTCTAATCTATCTCCTGCTTAGTTCCCTGGCCTTATTTCTTGTCATTCTCCAACCTCTCTTCCCAAACTATATTCAGTACATCAGCGTAGTAAATATTTTAGGCTTTGAGGTCCCAATGTTCTCATTGCTACTGCCCAGTTCTGCAGCTTAGTGCAAAAACAGCTGTAGACAACGTTGAAAATGGATAGGTGGAACTGTGTTCAAATAAAACTTTAATTACAAAAGTAGGTGGCTGGCTAGATTTAATTCAAAGTTTATTATTTGGTGACCTGTGCTTTAGACAACTGACCTATCTACAAACATACGAACATGGCCTCTTTCCTCATCTCTTGAGTACTTACTGCACTATCTATTCTGCAGTGCCTGCCTCATTTTATCTGGCTACCTTCAATTCGTGACCAGGTCTCAGTTTGGATGCTGAGTCTTCAAGGGCTTTTTCCCTGTGCTCCCTACTGGTCTATCATCAATGTTGTCCTTACCACACTAATATATTTACCTATTTTACTTGTCTGTCTCTCCACGCCCCCACCCCCATTTGTAAGCTTTTGAAGGGCAGAAATTGTCATAGTCATACTTTAATCCCTACTGTCTAGCAGAAGCTGTGATCTGTTTTTGAGTGACCCATCCCTTTCCTTCACTCTGGCTTCTTCTCCCAAGGAAGTAGAGGTCCAAATTAAGGACCAATTGCTGTGTCTCTTCTTGGGTAGCACCCATCTCACCCACCAAGCAACAGAGCTCAGCTCAGCTCTGACCCCACTTCCGGCAAGCACTCTCAGCCACCAACTTTAAAAATAAGCCACAAGGGGGAAATTGCTATATCTTTTTCCAAATGCTGTTGTGAATGCCAAAAGTGGTGGACACTGAACCGCTGTGGTTAAGGGTGGAGTAACCACCATTCAGCCGAGCATCCTGGGGACTCTCCCTCCTGTTTGGCATCTTCCCTTTCCAGCCCATCACCAATCAAGGGTACAAGGGACAACTTTCTTGGCCAAGCCATTAGGTAATCAAGCAGCTGAAGGATCAGCTATGCATCCTTTTCTGATCTAGTGCTGAACCTCAGTTGAAGCCCTAGACCCTTCCCTCAGGACATTACAATCTAGTTGAAAAAAGCAAGACAGGCACATGTGAACTATTTAGAGGTTAATAAAATTGTAATTTATTCAGATACTCTTTCTCTTATTTAAGGGTCTATTCAGAGCCAGGCATTATACAGGATGCTGAGTTACATAGATTAAAAAGAGGGTCCTTTCATTCAAGGGACTGTGTCTACTCAAGTTATACCAAATTAGGAATATTATAAATGCAAAAAGGGTTTAGAGTCTGATGAAGCTGATAAAGGCTAGAGTTTTCACAGAGTAGGAGGCTTGAACTGCCTCGAGGCAAGTATGGGACAGAGATGAATGGAAGGAGAAAAAGATTTCAGTTATAGGATGACATGACTGGAGGTGTGAAGGGTGGAGAGCTGAGTAGTGGGAAATAGGCTGGAGAGATAAGGAAAGATCATACTATGGAAGACCTTGAGGATCCAGAATTTAACTCCAAGAAGAAGGATGATAATATATTTTCTCTTTTTTTCAAGTTGAGCTATAATTCACAAAAATAAAACTTATAATTTTAAAGAATTCAATGATTTTTAATATATCCACAAACTTATGTAACCATCACCACAATTTAATTCCAGCACAAATAACATACTTCTGAATATTGCTGACCAGGGAATTCATATTATAAAGTTGTATTTCAAGCAGATTACCTTAAGTGACAAGAACTGGAATGATTATGGGGGCAAAGAATTGGACATGGAGGCAAGCTAACCGTCTCAGAGGCTTGAAGACCTGGACCAGAATGGGTTACAGTGCCATCTGCTTTCTATCATCCTCCCCTCCATCCACGACAGTGGAATTTATAGTGAAATAACTAATTGAGATAATAATCTGTATCTTTTCTCCTTGATTTTCCCTCCCCCATTCGGAGAACATGGCCAGATATTTGTGTTCTCTATCCTAAGCAAGACTGGAAGCTTGGCTAAAACCAAGTCACCTGTGGACAGTCCTGACTTCTGTTTTAGGAATTCTGAACTAAACACTGGAATTATACTGGGGGATAGGAGAAAAGGGAAGATGTGGGAGCAGTAGGAACTGAAGCTGAGAGAGCAGATGACAGGGCAGAGGGAGACTTGCCCACACTTTGAAGAACCAGTACTTTCTGATTTGGAGAGTAGCAGAGACCTCAGAAGGAGTGATAGCATGCTACCCATCAGAAGCTTGAACCTAGACCCCAACTCTAGCCTCTAAACCTTAAATAGAACTTTTGCATCCACATAAGGCAGAAAATTCTTCTTATAGTCCCAAACAAGCGCAGGCATTGGAGAGTGCACATATTAATTCTAAGTGGACTGAAGATCAGAAGAGGCTCTCCTAAGAATGAAACCTGGAGAGTTTTGCCCTGTCCTAGGGGGTGAGGAGCCCCAATAATAATGCAATTACATTAAACCTCCAGCTGGGCAAAATGGGGCATAATGTTACATTTAAAGAAGTTGAACTATTAAGTATTTCTTGAGAGGTCACTGAACATTAATGGTTAGTAGATGGATTCTGGCTCCTGATTGCCTATAATTGAGCCTTGACTCTACTATTTCTTAGCTGTAGGTCCTTGGGCATGTTACTTAACCTGTCTGTACCTGAGTTTTCTCCAAATGGAAATAATTAGAATCAACTATCTCCTAGTGTCGTTCCAAGGATTAAATTAATGAGCATGTGTAGAAAAACAAAACAAAACAAACACAACACTGCCATCACAAAAGGGCTATATAAATGCTTGCTTATTATTATTATTTATTAGAGAGGGGAAAATAATTCATTAAATTGGGGTGTTAGAGTATCATTCTAAAAAGCAGGACAATTATTGGATGGAAATAAGGGTGAGAAAAGGTATAAGAGGAATGAAGAAGAAAAAGTAGAATAACGGGGAATATTAAGGATGAAAAACTTTAAAAATTGTTTTTTTGACAAAATTTTGTACATTTATGGTGTACAACATGATGGTTTGATATATGCATACACGTGGAAAGACTAAATCAAGCTAATTTACTTATCTGTTACTTCACATATTCTCCTTTTTTTTGTGATGTGAACATTTAAAATCTACTTTCTAAGCAAATTTCAAGTATACAATGCTTTCTTTTTTTTTTTTTTTAAACTGTGCCACGGACTTGTGCATGCTAGGTATGAGCTCTACCATTGAGCTACATCCCAAGCCCCAAAATGCATTTTTATTAATTATAATCATCAGATCTCCTGATCTTATTACTTCTGTCTAACTCGAAATTTGTCTCCTTTCTTCAACATCTCCCTAATCCTTCCTTCACCTTTAGACCCTGAAAACCACCATTTTGCCATTTCTATGATTGCAAAATGTTTTTAGATTATATATATATAAATGGGATCTTGCAGTATTTGTCTTTCTAGTTTATTTCACTTTTTGATGCCTTCCAGACTCACACGCAAAATACAGGAATATCTTCTTTCTTAGATACATACACACACACACACACACACACACATCTCAGTGTATGTGTGTGTATATATGCATATATATGTATATCCATATCATATTTTTATATCCATGTATCATAGATGGACACTTAGGTTGATTCCATATTTCAGCTATTGTGAAAAATGCTACAATGAACATAAGAGTGTAGATCTCTTCACAATACTGATATTATTTGGATCTATACCCAAAAATAGAATTGTCATATGATAGTTCTATTTTTTTTTTAGGAACCTCCATCTTATTTTCCATATGGCTTTAATAATTAACACGTCCACCCACTATGTGCAAGGGTTGTCTTTTCTCTGCATCTACACCAGCACTTGTTTTTATTTGTCTTTCTGATAATAGCCATTTTATTTTTTATTATTTATTTTTATGGGTTTTATATTTTAAATACATGACAGTGGAATGCATCACAATTCTTATTACACATATAGAACAATTTCTCATACTCTGTATATAAAGTATGTTCACATCAATTCATGTCTTCACACATGTACTTTGGATAATGATGTCCATCACATTCCTCCATCATTGCTAACCCCCTGCCCCATTCCTTTCCCTCCCCCCACTCTGCCCTGTCTAGACTTCGTCATTTCCTCCCATGCTCCTTCTCCCTACCCAAATATGAATCAGTCACCTTATTTGATAATAGCCATTTTAAAAGGTGTGAGGTAACAGCTCATTGTGGTTTTTAATTTGCATTTCTCTAATTATTAATGATGTTGAGCATTTTAAAATATACTTGTTGATCATTTGTATGTCTTTTTTTGAGAAATGTCTCTTCAGTTACTTGGCGCATTTTTAAATCAGATTATTTGTTTTCTTGCTATGGAGTTGAGTTCCTTATGTTTCAGGGTTATTAACCTACCCTTGTCAGATAGATGGTTTCCATATATGTTCTCTTGTTCTTTAGGTTGCATCTTCACTCTGTAGGATGTTTCCTATGCTATACATAAGCTTTATAATTTGATATGATCACATTTGTCTATTTTTGCTTTTGTCATTTTTGCTGTGGGGTCATAGCCAAACAAATCTTTGCCCGAACCAATTTTAAGAAGTTCTCCACCACCACCACCACCACCTTGCTTTCTTCTATTATTTTTACTTTCAGGTCTTACATTTATGTAAGTCTCTAATCTGTTTTCAGTTGATGTTTGAATATTAGGTGGGGTAAGGGTCCAATTTCATTCTTTCACATATGAACATCCCGTTTTCCCAACACCGTTTATTAAAAAGACTGCCCTTTCCCTGTTGTATGTTCATAGCACCTCTGTTGAAGAACAATTCATAATAGACATGTGGATTTATTTCTGGGCTATTGTATTCCATTGGTTTTTATGTCTACATGTGTGTGTGTGTGTGTGTGTGTGTGTGCATTTGCACATGTAAATGTTAATACCATGCTGTTTTGATTACTATGACTTTATATTAGATTTTGTGATCAAGAGTTATGATACCTCCAGCTTTGTTCTTTTTGCTCAAAATGGCTTTGGCTATTTAGGATTTCTATAGTTCCAAATGAATTTTAGAATTCTTTTTTATCTGTAGAAAATGCCATTGGAATTCAATAGGGATTGGATTGAAATTGTTGGATCTGTAGATCACTTTGGGTAGTGCAAACATTTTAATGATATTCTTACAA
This sequence comes from Marmota monax, assembly GCF_021218885.2. Taxonomy (NCBI): domain Eukaryota; kingdom Metazoa; phylum Chordata; class Mammalia; order Rodentia; family Sciuridae; genus Marmota; species Marmota monax. The sequence goes on along the minus strand of NW_026692701.1, from coordinate 271,871 downwards.
TTCATAAACACAGGATATCTTCCATTTATTTGTGTTCTTCAGGTTCTTTTCAATGTTTTATAGTTTTTAGTGTTCAGATCTTTCAATTATTTGGATAAATTTATTCCTAAATATTTAATTTTTATGCTATTATTAGTGGGATTATTTTCTTTATTACTTTTATTGGATAGTTCATAATGAGTATATAGAAATGCTACTGATTTTTATTATTGATTTTGTACCCTACAACTTTACTGAATTCATTTGTTCTAACAATTTTTTGATAGAATCGTTAAGGTTTTCCTATATAAGAACATGTCATCTGCAAACAGAGAAAATTTAAGGTAAATATCATTTGGACATAAAAGAAGAAAAGAGTAGATATAAAAAGGGAAGTAAAAACATAAATGATGATAAATAGGGATCAAAATAGATTTTAGGAAATTGGCAGATGGAGAGATAGTAAAAAGAGATTGAGAATTAGATCACATAATGAAAACATTATAGAGATAGAAATATAATGACAAATTAATAGAATTATGTGAGAGGGATCAACTAATAGAGATAGATGATAAACTCAGAATGAAATATAAAAAATTGGCGTTAGATGCTAAATGGGAAAAAAAGCGTAAAAGAAAGACAAAAGGTAGTGAGGTGATGAGAACTAGGTCAGGAGGGATGGTATTATGATTTGGATCTGAAATGTCCTACAGAAGTTCCCATCTTGGAGGCTTGGTCCCCAAAGACAGTAGTGTTTAGAGGCAGAGCCTTTGGAGGCTGATTGGATCATGAGGACTCTAACCTCATCAGTGGAATAATTTATTGATGGATCCATAATTCAGTGGCCAATTGGGAAGTAGTATAAACTTAGGAGGAGCTTAGTTGGAGGAAGTAGGTACCTGGGGGCATGCCCTGGAAGGCTATATCTTGTCCCCAATTCCTTTCTCTCTGTCTTTCTCTCTCTTTTTGTCTCTTCTCTCCCCCTCTGTCCTTCCTGGCTGTGGTTAACTGAGCAGGTTTTCTCCCACCGTGTGCTCCCTGCCATTATGTTCTGCTTTGTCACAGGGTTAAAAGCGATGGAGCCAGCAGACCACATGCTAAAACCTCTGAAACCATAAGCCAAAATAAATCTTTTCCTCCTTCAAGTTGATTTCCTAAGGCATAGTCGATTTTCTCCATCACTGCAATGGAAAACTAACAGATGGAATAAATGGGTTTCAGTCTTGGTTGGGGTGAAAGGGGGTGTGGGGACTGCTACACTAGCCCTGCCCCTTCTCTCTTTCCAGACTATTCCCCACACCTCAACTCTGTCTTCTCTGACCTCCAGACCAAGTTTCTCTCTTCCTCCACTTAGGAACTCCCTGTTCTCTGTTCCAACAGTTTTGAAATCTATTTTCTTCTGTCTGGTTTTCTCATTGTTTTGTGTGTGAAATTCTTGTCTCCATTTCAGAAGACTCTGTCCCTGGTGAAAGTGGGTCTATTACTTTATTCTTAGTATCGCACCCAGTGCAGAACTAAGAAAATGTGTTGAAAAACATATGGCATAGAAACTGGACTAGCAGGAACATTCCAATCTCCAACTATTATTGTCACCACCCAGCAGGACACCACCAATCACTCTCAGGGTTGTCATTTCCAAAAGTATAACTTAGAGGGAACTTGTCCAACTTGCTTTGGCACAAAAAAATATATATATAGGGCTGGGGATGTGGCTCAAGCGGTAGCGTGCTCGCCTGGCATGCATGCGGCCCGGGTTTGATCCTCAGCACCACATACAAACAAAGATGTTGTGTCTGCCGAAAACTAAAAAAATAAAATAAAATATTAAAAAAAAAATATATATATATATATATATGCAATATCTGGTGATCCCTCCCACTCTGTGCTTCTTTGGGGTCCAGACCCTCCTAATTCTGCATTTTTCTATAAATAATTGATCTCCCCTAAAAAATTACAAACTCCCAGAGGGCCGAGACTATGTGGGTAGAGTTGTGAAAATGCTGTAGAATGAACAGGAGTTTGTATTCTGTATTCATCATTACCAACCATCTGAAAACTTCTACCATCTTGTAGTTGATGTGCATGGTCTTAAGGACAAAAGTTGTGTGGTAGGGAAACTGGAGATTTTATTATAAGAAAAAAGACATAGAATTTCCATTACACAGATCCTGATTATAGGACAAGGGCCTTGTTAGGATACAGAGAGACTTCTGGTCATCTCAGCTAAATGAAACTCCCCCAGACTGATCTAAACCAGTTCTTTTCCTCCTAGACAAGAGGAAGGAAAAGCCCCATTCTTAACCACAGAGAAATAAAATTCTTCCTCACTAATTATATACAATTTACAGCAGAGTGTTTCATTTGGTGCCCAAGAACCTGTAATAGCTGGAATTACCCTTGTTCCTCTTCCTCTTTGAAGGGCCAGAGCTGAGAAGTACTCTGTGATTATGTGTCAGGGGGTGACATCTCCATGCCAAACTTGCCTAGCTCTGGTTTTGTGTTGTAAACATGAGTGTGTATGTGTATCTGCTTCCAGAACCAAAACGTTCCCATCTCTTTTGCAACTCACAAGGAATGAATTTAAATGGTTTTGTCATTTCACCAACCTTCTGTTGTTGTTGCTGTTTTGTTTTTGAAAAAATGAAGGAGGGAAAGAAAAAAGAAAAAAAGAAAAAAGAAAAAACTATGTTCCCCATCCTACAACTTCAGATGTGATTTTAAAACTTCAGTGTGAACAAATCAGAAAAAAAAAAATGAAGTGGGTTGTACTGTGATGTACTGATGGTTCTCATAGGCCAGGAGATAAGAACTTGAAATAACAGACTCCCTAGATTCTGAAGGTGAATAAGGCCACATGGATATATCTAGGGCTTCACAGTAGAAACGCTGGGTAAGTAGTGCAGAATATGGAATATTAGGAACCCTAAGTCTGGGATTACAATCTATTTCTATAAAGGGCCAAATAGGGCCAAATATTTAAGTTTTGTGATCCCTATCGTTTCCATTTCTGCCACTCAACCCTGCCATTATATAGCAAAAGCAGACGTAGACAATTTGTAAACAAACAGACTTGACTATGTTCCAATAAGACTTTATTTACAAAATTAGAAAGTTGGATTTGGCTGGCAGGCCAGAGTTTACTGACCCCTACTATGAGTGGTATAATATAATGAGGACCTAGATTTGAAAAATCTTGAGACTTTTTGAGTAAGTGCAAAATAAAGGATGGAGAATAAAGAGAAGAAGGAGATGAAGAAGGAGTATAGTTATTTTCAGACTAAGGACAACTTGGAACATCTGGGTCTACGTCTCCAGTTCACAAGGAATAAGAATCCTGTTTGGGTAACTCAAGCATGAATTTAGGACACCTCAAGAGGGATCTTAATTATTCAGAAGAAAAGTAGTTGTGATCAAGTACTAAATGAGTAAAATTTTTGTCCAAATACAAAAAAAGAACTGCTACCTATATTAGTTTTCTATTTTGTGTAACAAATTAAGACAAAACTCAGTGACTTAAAACAAAAATAAATGTTTTTTATCTCTAGTAGCTGTGGGTCAGGAAGAATGACTTGGTCAGGAGTCCTGGCTTGGACCTGGAGGATCTGTGTCACCTAACTGACAAGTTGTTGGTGGCTACTGGTGCCTCTCCACATGGGCATCTGTACAAGCTGCTTCATTGTCTCCATAACATGGCTGCTGGCTTCCTCCAGAGAAGTAATCCACAAGAGCAAGGTAGAAGTTTCAGCACCCTCCATGAACTTCCCTTAGAAGTCATACATCATCATTTTCACCATATTCTACTGGTCACAAACTCCAGCCCTGAATCTGAATGGGGGATGGGGTAGCCATAGTATAAAGCTGGCCGCATACTACCATAATAACAAAAAGAGGTAAAGGTGTGGCTCAGAGGATAGCTGCTTATCACTCTGATGATAAAGAGTGTTAAAATATGTAATTCTTGTTTCAAAAATATATTAGTATGCCCTGAGAAATGTGTTAGAAAAATTTTGGCTGGCTGAGCACAGTGGCATATGCCTAAATCCCAGTAACTCAGGAGGTTGAGGCAGGAGGATCCCAAATTCAAGGGCAACCAGAGCAATTTAGTGAGACCCTTAGCAATTTAGCAAGACCCTGTCTCAAAATAAAAAATAAAAAGGGTTGGGTAGGTATAACTCAGTGGTAAAGCACCCTTCAGTCCTCAGTACTCACAAAAAAACAAATGAACAAACAAACAAAAAAAGAATGCATTTGGTTGAACACTCAACTTAAAATTGCTTAAACAGTAGTACTTATTTCACTTAAGAGTCTTAGCTAGAGCTGGGGTTGTGGCTCAGTGGTAGAGCGCTACCTAGCACTTGGGAAGCCCTGGGTTCAATTTTAAAACATTTTATCATCTCCAAAAGATTCTTCATAACCATTTGCAGTAACTGCCCCTTCTTACCTCAAGTCATCAGCTAACCCTTATCTACTTTCTGTCTCCATTGATTTGTCTTTTAGGGATATTTCATGTAAATAGAATCATATAACATGATTTTGGGAAGTGATATGGCTTCTTTCCTTTAGCATAATATTTTTGAACTATTTTCATAATAAAATATGTATCTGTACTTTGTAACAGTTTATTGCCAAATAATATTCTATCATAAGAATATTCAATGTTCTGTTTACCCATTTACCAGTTAATGGACATATTATTATTTCTACTTTTAGGTCACTCTCACTGATGCTGCTATGAACACCTCAGACACAGTGTTTGTGTGGACATTTATCTTAATTTCTATTAGGTAGATATAGGAGTGATATTTCTGGGACATATGGTAAATTTATCTTTAACTTTTTAAAGAAACCATTAAAAAAACTAAAGTATTTTTCAAGGTTGTAGCATTTTACATTCCCGCCAGCAGTATAAGAGAGTTCCAATTTTTCCATAATCTCACAAAAACTTGTGACTGTCTTATAAGAGCCATCTTAATGGGTGTGAATGGGCACCTCACTGTAGTTTTAATTCTCATTTCTCTAACAACTAGTGATTTTGAGCATCTTCCATTTCCTTTTTAGTCATTCATATATCTCCTTTGGTAAGACATCTGATAAAGTCTTTTGTCCATGTTATAATTGGGAATTTTTATAATTGAGTTGTAAGAATTCTTTATATATTCTGAATATAAATCCTTCATTAACTATATGATTTGCAAACATTCTCTCCCAATCTGTGACTCCTTTTACTTTCTTAATGATATCTTTTAAAACACAGAAGTTTTACTTGTGATGAAGTCCAATTTATCAACATTTTAAAGTTAATTTTGGTGCATGGTGTGAATTAAGGGACTAAATCCAAATGCTTGCAGGTGGACTTCCAAGCATCTTAAAACCATTTGTTGCAAAGACTGTCTTTTCCCTTATTGAATTTCTTTGGTTCCTTTGTCTAAAATCAATTGGCCATAAATATATGACTTTATTTTTGGACCTTCAACTCTGTTTTATTGATCTGTATGTCTATCCTTATGCAAAGGATTTTAAAACTTGCTACAAAGCTACTACAATTAAGATGTAAGTTTTGAAATTAGATGTCATCTGATTTTAATCTTTTTAAGATTATGTTAGCTTTTTGAATCCTTTGCATTTCCCTATATATCTTAGATTGTCCTTTTCTTGGGGGGGATTCGGAGTGGAACAGCTGAAATTTTCAAAGGAATTATCAATTCATTTGGGGGAGAATAATATTGAGTCTTATAATTAATGAACAAGAATATTGTATTGGTCATAGTTCTCTAGAGAAACAAAACCAGTAGAGGGGAGCTGGGGTTGTAGCTCAGTGGTAGAGCACTTGCCTAGCATGTGTAAGGCACTGGGTTCAGTTCTCAGCACCACATATAAATAAATAAATAAATGCCCATTGACAACTTAAAAAATATTTTTAAAAACCTATAAAGAGTGTGGGCAGGGCTCGGGATGTGGCTCAAGCGGTAGCGCGCTCGTCTGGCATGCGTGCGGCCCGGGTTCGATCCTCAGCACCACATACAAACAAAGATGTTGTGTCTGCCGAAAAACTAAAAATAAATAAATAAATTCCCTCTCTCTCTCTCTCTCTCTCTCTCTCTCTCTCCCTCCCCCTCTCCTCTCTCTTTAAAAAAAAAAAAAAAAAGAGTGTGGGCAGCAGGAGAAATTATGGAGACTGGCAATTCCAACATCTGGAGGGTGTCTGGAGACCCAGAAAAGAGCTACTGCTGCTGTCTAATAGCTGTCAGAATGGGAACTCAGAAAGGAACAAATGTTACCATTCAAATATGAAGCCTGTTTGCTGCAGAATTCCATCTTGCTCAGGACAGATTGGCCTCCAACTGATTGAGGCCCACCCACGTTATGGAGATGGGAACTTTACTCAAAGTTTACCCATTTAAATGTTAATCTCATCTCAAAACACCCTCACAGAAACTTCCAGAATAATGTTTAATGGTTTTATTGACTGCATTGCTAGGAAGAATCCCACAATCATGATGCATTATGCTTCTTTTATATTATTGTAATTAAGTTGCTAAAATATTGTTAAGAATGTTAACATCTATGATTATGAGGAATATTGATCTATAATTTCAGTTATTGATGTCATTATTTTTAAAATTCTAATGTCTTTCTCTGGTTTCAGTAAATGATAATGCTGGCCACATAGAACAAACTGAGAGTGGTTCCTCTCCATCAATTTCCTGAAGGGTTTTGTTATTATTTGGTTATGAGGTATCCTCCAAAATTTCATGTGTGAGACAATACAAGGAGGTTTAGAGGAGAAATGATTGGGTTATGAGAGCCTTAACCCAATCATTGAATTAATAACTGAATCGTAACTGAGGCAGGTAGGGTGTAGTGGAGGAGGTGGGCATTGGGGGTGTGGCTTTGGGGTATATATTTTGTATCTGGCAGTGTAGTCTCTCTCTGCTTCCTGATCATCAAGTGAGCTGCTTCCCTAAGCCACTCTCTTCTGCCATGATGTTCTGATTGATTCCTCCAGCCCTGAGGAATGGAGCTAGCTGTCTATGAACTGAGACCTCTGAAACCATGAGCCCCCAAATAAACTTTTCTTCCTCTACAACTGTTCTGGTAGGTCTTTTAGTCACCTCAGTGAAAAAGCTGACTAAAACAACAAGTTTGTACAGGATAGATAGTATTTCTTTTTTTAATAAATATTTTTAATTGTAGATGGACATAATAACTTTATCTTATTTATGTGGTGCTGAGGATCCAACCCAGTGCCTCACACATGCTAAGCAAGCACTCTACAACTGAGCCACGACCCCAGCCCTCGATGGTATTTCTTCCTTAAATGTTTTTATAACTGAAGCCAGTGAAGCCATGATCTAGTTTGGTAAATGTTCCATGTGCCCTTGAAAATAATTGGGGCTGGGGATGTGGCTCAAGTGGTGGTGCACTCGCCTGGCATGCGTGGGGCACTAGGTTCGATTCTCAGCACCACATAAAAATAAAAGATATTGTATCCACCTAAAACTAAAAAATAAATATTTAAAAAATAATAATAATAGGTATGCTGCTATTATGGGATAAAGAGTTCCATAAATTTCCATTAGGTCAGGCTGGTTGCTGGTGCTGTTTTTCTCTATCCTTTGCAATTATCACTCGATATGTCTGATGAATTTTGAGAGGAATTATTGAAATCTCTGACTGTAATTGTGGAGTTTGTTTGTAATTGTGGAGAATTGTTTCTACTTGTAGTTGTGTCAGATTTTGCTTCATGTTTCCTGAAATTCTACTCTCAGTTATATAAATACTTATGGTTATTATTATTATGTCCTCTTGATTATTTGATCTTTTCCCATTATTAAATGACCTTCTTCATTCTTCATTCCTTCTTTGCTCTGAAAACTATTTTGATAGATATTAATATAGACACTCCAGCTTTCTCTTGATTTATTTTTGAAATATTTATGATTTTATATTTACAGTAACTTTCTTCTAGGAAGCACACATGGTCATGCTTTCTTAAATCCAATATGACAAATTTCTGCCAATTAATTGGTACCCAACAAAATTTCAATATATTCAACCAAAAAATCTATCATCTTCATCTTTGCTTACCTGTACATAAGAGAAATGTTTTCCTTTGGTTGCTTTAAGATTTTTTAATTTGTTACTTTTTTCATCAATTCAATTACAATGTACCATGTAGTTTATGTTTCTTCGGTTTGGAGTTTATTGAGCTTCTTAAATCTGTGACTTTATAGTCCTTCAAATTTTGAAAATTTGAGTAATTATTTCTTCAAATATTTTTTCTGACCCTTTATTAGATACTCCAGTTGCACACATATTAGTTTGCTTGAATGATGTTCTGTCCATTTTTTCAAACTTTTAAAAATAATAAATGTTATTCTTTCTTTCTTATTTTGCTTATTTATTTTATTTTATTTGTGCTACCGGGAATTGAACCCAGGGGAACTGTACCACTGAGATACATCCCAATCCTTTTTTTTTTTTTTTTTAAGTTTTGAAACAGGATCTCATTAAATCACCTAGGATGACCTCAAACTTGTGATTCTCCTGCCTCAGCCTCCTAAATCACTTGGGATTACAGGTATGTGCCACCACTTCCAGCTAAAAATTTTAATTTTAGGTTCACATCAAAACCAACTGAAAAGTACAAAGTTCCTATATACTGCTTATCCCCCAACACCAATGCAGCCTCCCCACTATCTACATCCTGCACCAGAGAAGTACATTTTCTGCAACTGATTAAAATTCACTGATATTATAACTATCACTTATTTTAGTCAAAAAGAACAACTTAGAAGAGGAAGAGTTTATTTGGGATTCAGGATTTCAAAGTCTCAGTCTGTGGTCAGCTGACTGCATTGCTCTGGGTTCAACTTGAGGCAGCACATCATCTGCTTTCTTGATGTGATAGATTACATTAATTGGGATTTTTTTATTGGTACCAGAAATTGAACCCAGAGTTGCTTAACTACTGAACCACATCCTCAGCCCTTTTTATTTTGAGACAGAGTCTCAATAAATTGCTGAGGCTGGCCTTGAACTTGTGATACTCCTGCCTCAGCCTCCCAAGTTTCTGGGGTTGTAGGCATATGCTACAGTGCCAGGCTGGTTTTTGTGTTTGTTAAATTCTGAAACAGATTTTTATATATCAGATGAATTTCATCTTGTTATAATTTTATACCCTGTTGTATTTGGCTTTGTTAATATTTTACTAAGAATTTTTGCATCTATTTTCCTGAGAGATACTGATCTATAGTTTTCTGTAACATCTTTCTTTGGTTTTGGTATTAAAGTAAGTAATGCTGGCCTCATAGAATGAATAAGAAACTATTTTCTCTGGTTCTATTTTCTGGAAGAGACTGTAGTAAATTGGTATAATTTTTTCTTTGTTTCACAGAATTTACCAGACACCTTTATCTGGTAAATTGTATTTTTTCTTGCATGAGTTTTGGAAGATTGAATCTGTCAGGGCTTGATCGATTTAATCTAGGTTGTCAAATTTGTGGAGATAGAGTTGTTCATTGTATTCCTTTATTATCATTTTTATATCCTTGGAACCTGTAGTGATGTGCCCTCTTTCATTTCTATTATTCATAATGTGTGTCCTCTCTTTAATTCTGTCTTACCCTGACAAGAGGTTATATATTTTATCAATTTTTTCAAAATATCCATCTTTGGTTTCATTGATTATCTTTATTGATATCTTGTTTTCAATTTCATTTATTCCTGCTTTAATTTTTTTAATTTCTTTTCTTCTGCTTACTTGCTTGCTTTGAGTTTAATTTGCTCTTCTTTTCCTAGTTTCTTAAGGAGGGTGCTTAGATTATTGATTTTGGATCTTTTTCTGTTTCTAATATATGCATTCCATACTATAAACTTCCCTTTAAGCTGCTTTTGAGGCCTCCCACAAATTTTGAAACATTTTATTTTCATTTTCAGTTAGTTCAAATTTCTCTTGAAATGTTTCCTTTGACACACGATTTATTTAGAAATGGGTTATTTAGTCCCCAAGTATTTGGATGATTTTTTACATCTTTATTTCTGTCATTAGACTCTAGTGTAATTCCATTATAGTCTGAGAACAGTCATTGTATAATTTCTATTCTTTAAAAATGTTAAGTTGTTTTATGGTCCAGAATGTAGTTTATTTTAGTGAATTTTCCATGTAAGATTGAGAAGAATATATGAACTACTGTTTTTGGATGACATTGTCTATAGATGTTAATTAATCTAATTGATTGATGGTGGATTCCACCATACCCTTAATGATTTTTCTGCCTGCTGTAGGATCTATCTATTTCTCATTAGAGGGGTGCTGAAGTCTCCAACTACAAATAGTGGATTCATTTATTAAGGATGTGTATGTCTTCTTGGAGCACTGATTTATATTATTTTGATTAGTGTTAACATTTTCCTTTATTCCTGGACTTTTAACCTATATGGGTCTTTTTTTTTTTTTTTTTTTGTACCAGGGATTAAAGTCAGGGACATTAAACCACTGAGCTACACCTCCCAGCCTTTCTTATTTTTTATTTTGAAACAGGGTCTTGCTAAGTTACTTAGGTTCTTGCTAATTTGCTGAGGCTGGCATTGAACTTGCAATCCTCCTGCCTCAGCTTCTAGAGCTACTGGGATTAAAAGTATGTACCACCACGCCCAGCTATATGGGTCTTTTTATTCAAAGTGAATTTCTAATAGATGACACATAGTTGGGTCTTACATTTGGATCCACTTTGGCAATGTGTCTTTTAGTTAGTATATTTATACCATTGTTGTTTAAAATAATTAGTGATATAATTGGATTAATATCTCCATTTAAACTATTTTCCATTCATCACCCTTTTCCTTTGTTTCTGCTCTTTTTTGCCATCTATAGTTTAAATTGGGTATTTTTATTAGCCTATTTCTCTTCTTTCTTAGCATATTTACCTATCCATTTTTCTTCTTCAATTTTTTTTGTGGTTGCCCCAGAGTTTGCAATATGTATTGACAACTAATCCTAGTCCACTTTTAAATAATACTCTACCACTTTACAATGCAAGTATCTTATACTAGCAAATAGTCCTCATTTCCCTCTCCCTTTTTTTGGTATCATTGCTTATTATTTTATTTATAAGAAAGCATACATAAGCTATTATAAATAATTTATGTAGAATAAAATATATACGTTGCTGTTACTATTGTGAACGAACTATTATCTGGTAAATCAATCAATAAGAACAAGAAAATAAAAAATATTTATTTTACCTTCATTTATTCCTTCTCTGATATTCTGCCTTTCTTTATGTAGACCCAAATTTCTGACCTACATCATTTTTCATTCTCTCTGAAGAACTTATTTTAACATTTCTTGCCAGTCAAACAAATTTCCTCAATTTTTGTTTGAGAAAGTCTTTCTTTCCTTCACTTTTGAAGGATCACTTCTCAGGGCACAGAATTCTAGGTTATATTTTTCTCTCAACACTTTAAATATTTAACTCTACTCTCCTTTTGCTTGCTTAGTTTCCGAGGGTAAGTTAGATATAATTCCTGTCTAAGTAAGGTAGGAATTAAACTCCTCTCTAAGTAAGGTAGTTTCTCCTTCTGGCTTTTTTTCAAGAATTTTTCTTTGTCTTTGATTCTTCTGAAGTTTGAATATAATTGCCTGCATCTAGGTTTTTGGCACTTATCCTGCTTGATGTTCTCTGAGTTTCCTGTATCTGTAGTTTGGTACCTGAAATTAATTGGAGAAATTCTCAGCCATTATTGATGTAAGTATTGCTTTAACTCTTTCCTCTTTCTTCTCCATCAGTATTCTCACTATGCATGTTAAATCTTCTGTGGTTGGTCTAAACTTCTTGTATATTCTCTTTTGTTAAGGTTTTCTTTTTCCAATATTTATCTCTACTTTTTTTGGGGGGTGGGAGAGCTGCTAGGGATTGAACTCAGGGGCACTTGACAGCTGAGCCATGTCCCCAGCCCTTTTTTATATTTTATTTAGAGACAGGGTTTCTCTGAGTTGCTTAGGACCTCAGTTGCTGAGGCTGGCTTTGAACTCATGGTCTTCCTGCCTCAGCCTCCAAGCCTCTGGGATTACAGCTGAGTGTCGCCAGACCCAGAATCTCTTTACTTTTAAATTCAGAGAATTTCAATTGTCTTATCCTCAAGCTCAAAGATTCTTTCCTCAGAGACATTCATTCTATTAATGAGCTCATCAAAGGTATTATTTATTTCTGTTACAATGTTTCTGATGTCTAGCATGTTTTTATTATGTATTAGAATGTCCATCTCTCTGTTATGTTATCCATCTGTTCTTCAAAGATGTCAACTTTTTCTATTAATCATATTTTTTAAAAAATCCTTATCTGATCATTTCAACATTCCTATTGTATCTGTCTCTGATTACAATGCTTGTTTAAGTGTCTTCAAGCTTTGTTTCTTTTGCCTTTTAGCATGCTTTTTAATTTTTTGTTGGGATTAGACATGATATACTGGGTAAAAGGAACAATAGTAACTAGGCCTTTAGTAGTATAGTAGTGAGGCTTGCGGGCAGGGAAAGCCTTCTATAGTCCTATGATTAGGTCTTTGGGTGAGCCTATGCCTCCAGCTCCTTTTGAAATGTGAACTTTCTGCTTCTCGATTTTCCTGCCTTAGGTGAAACAGGATGTTGTTTATTATGGAAATAGAAGTTCAGTACAGGTTGCTCTATCACTGTGGAAGCAGAAATCTTCAATGCAATTAATTTTAATGCTAATCCTAATATTGAAAGTACAGAGGCTGGGGCTGTAACTCAGTGGCAGAGTGCTTGTCTAACATGTGTGAGGCACTGGGTTCGATCCTTAGCACCACATACAAGTGAACAAATAAGGGCTAGGGTTGTGGCTCAGCAGTAGAGTGCTTGCCTAGCATATGTGAGGTGCTGGGTTTGATCCTCAGCACCACATAAAAATAAATAAATAAAATAAAGGTATTGTGTCCAATTACAACTAAAATTTTTTAAATGTTTATAAAAATAAACAAAATAAAAGCATTTTGCCCATCTACAACTGCAAAAAAAAAAAAAAGTTCATATCCAGGCATGGCTGCACACACCTATAATTCCAACTACTAGGGAGGCTGAGGCAGGAAGTTCACAAGTTTGAGTTCAGCCTGTGTAATTTGGCAAGATCTTGTCTCAAAATTAAAAAAAAAAAAATTAATGGCTGGGAATGTAACTCAGTATAGAGGACCCCTGGATTTGTCCCTAGTATAGAAAATAAATAAATAGATAAGTGCTTCTGTCAAATTAATATGCCCCACCCCACCAAGGTTCCAATCCCCTCCCCACAGAGGGCTTGACCCTTGTTTCTTCATCTAATGAAATCCATGAATTCAAAGTCTTTACTTCATCAACACTTACTCAAACATTTCATAGGCTTTACTGTGTGGCAGACATGGTTCTCAGATCTGAACATGGCCAGATAAGGAGAATGTCATTGCTGGCTGAAGGATTTCAATATCAAAGTGAGCACCTTTGATTACTATAAATCAGATAAGGGCAATGATAGAGATATATGCAAAACATTTATGAGGTGTGGTGAGGGGAAGGGGAAGCAGGGCACCCAGTCTAGCTTAGAGACAGGGAGAAGGTTTTAAGGGATTGCTTCCAGAGGTGACATCCAAGCTGTCTTTCAAGATGGGAAGCAATCTGCCACACAAAGATCAGACAGTTTGAGCAAAGACATGAAGAACAAAGCATGACTGAGAGCAACTGGCCATTTGAAATTGCAGAAGCAAAAATTCCCAGAGAGGGAGAGGCAGGCGATGGAGCTGGAGAGGTCAGGACATAGTGGCCTTTTAGTGCTACACTGGGGAACCTGCCACTGAGGGCCGAGTCTTTACATAACTCTGCATGGCGGCTGGCAGGGGGCATGCCCGCCTCAGCACGCAGTAGGTATTATTAGATGATGATCATGAAAGTCAAACCTGAGAAACCGCAAAACTCTGAGCAGAGCCAAAGTCCCTTGCGTTCTAAAGCTCCAAAAAGTTATCTGACTCCTCTGCCCCTTTGCAAATTCAGCTGAGAGTTGTGGCCATGGTGAGCCAAGCCGAGGTGCTGCCTCTTTGGTAGTTGGCGAACCCTCTAGCGTGAATATATGGCTGGGGAATTTTGGACAGGAGGGGATCAAGAGAGGAGAACAGAAAGAGAAGGTCAGAAAAGGAAGGGACTTTCAGGGAAGTCACACTGAGACACATGGCAAGATGTGGGGGTGCTGAGATTGAAAGGATAGACTGTGTAGCCCATGAATCCAGATAATTTCTGGGTGGAGTGGAGGAGATGGCTGGCTCCCCAAAGATTGCAAATATGTGGGCAGCCAGATCACAAAGCTGGACATCGGGGGCTCCCTCCCTTCTCTGCACAGGGATTGCAGGGAGTGGAGCAGGATCTCCAATCTGAACTTCCCCTGGGATTCAGCAGATGGGCTGGCCCCACGGAAGACTGTTTGAGGATTGAGGAATCTCCTGAGAAAGAATGTATCCTGAAAGAAAAGGGAACCCAACCTGTTAAGCTCAGCCCATAACCAGGTTGAGTTCTCTGCTAGGCAGGAAATCTGAAAATAAAATTAAAATGAGTAAACCTATCACGGGTATAACATAAAGAAGGGGCCAAAAGTATGTTCGTTTGCTTTGAAAAAGAACACAGAGGAGCTTTGGGTCCTTCAGCTTAGGTTGGAGCTGTGGTAAGAAAGATCACACCCACTGACAGCCCAGCAGGAGGTGAAGGGCTGGGGGACAAGGTGGTCCATGGCCTGCATTGGTCCCAAGAGGTATTCTCTGGAATTCCAGAAATATCTTGGGAATGATGTATAATGGGATGAAATTCCACATGAGTTGGTAGAGAGGTAAGAAGCAGGGAAATTTGGATTATGACTTTAAATGGGCTTTTACTCCCAGGGGCAGTGCCCAGGAAAATGTGAAGTCTACTAGGAAAGTACAGAGTGCAGGTTTTACATGGAACAGTTGGCAAGTTAATAGTCAATTCTTCCCTGCAGAAACTCAACCTGGAGACCTCAGATCTGGATGAAACTTTTTTTTCTTGAATTCTCCCTTATAACTCAGGGCTCCTTCATGAGATGGCTGCCTCCCCCAGGACTGCAAATATATAGGCAGCCAGATCACAAAGCTGGGCACCAGGGGCTCCCTCCTTCATGAGCCCTAAGTGCTCAAATTTTATCAGATCTAAGGTAAGGATCCTTCCTAGACCCTTCCTCTATGCATGCCCATCTCAAGCTCTTAAGTCCTGTGAGCCACCTGTACCAGGTGCAGAGGTACTTATCTAAACAAGACAGGAGAAAAGAAGAAGGGTGGTATCAGGGACGTTGTACCAAAGTATAGACAGACTTTAAGACAAAAGACACAAAGATACTAAACACAAACCACTATTCTCTTTTGTATTTTCCAATTTATCTACAAAAAAAGACAAATGTTACTTTTTCAAAATCAAATGTGAGAAGTAGATGGAAGCTATCTACATGTCCGGCTCTTCTGAGTTGCATGAGCTCTCCCTCATGGTCACTCCTGGGGGGGTTTGATCTTTATTATGTAATAAACAGGAGCCATAGAGGGCAACCCACCTGTTTGTGACAGAGGCAGTTCCACCATGCAGCTGATACGAAAGGTAAGTGTAGCTAAGCTGCCGAATTTGATCCATCTAAATTTTGTGGTGCCTCACTCAGGGAAAAGGACCCTGTTGTGGAAGAAGACACATTATCATATTTTCTCACTCACCTCTACTAAGTCTTGGCTCATCCAACAAGAGTGATTGACAACCCCCAAAGGCTGTTGAGCAACTATTTGAAAGAGGGGTCCAGGAGAGGCCTCCTCCACCTGTTACTCTTTTCTTTATCACTTCACATCCATAGGGGTCCCTAAGCCCCAAGAGAAGGGTCAAGTGCAAATCTGGTAAACCAAGAAGCCCTAGCAGTTGTCAACTTAATTAGCCTTCAGGAAAATATATGGATATATGAGCACAGTGGGGTTGCTATAGAGATAGGCACAGGAGGCACATTTAGAATGGGGCCTCATCACATCACCCGATAAAAATAAGACCCAGGCTTTTTAATAGAATGAATTACTTAAGTTTTATATTTAACAGTGGACGACACCAGGGCTATTACTGGTTTTCAGAATATTTTAGGAATCTGGGCTGCCAGCTTCTGCATATGTTAACAACCATCACAACATATGCTCTGGTGAATGGCAGTTAGGAACTGGAAGCCCGTGTATCTCTCCCACCCCTGGAGATGAGAGATGGTCCTTCTCACTTAGAGTTGTCCTTCCTTAATTGCATGAGAGATTTTCAATGAGTTTCAGAGAACTGTCTGGGGAAGAGTAATATTGTACTATGCAATGACCTTTGCATATATTATTGTTAATCACTATAACAACCCTATGAAGTAATGATCTCATTTTTCAGATGGAAAAAAATCTTCAGAGAGGTTCACAACTCTCCCAAGGTCACACAGCTAATGAGTAGTATAGTTGAGATTCAAATCCAGGTGTCCCCATTATGAAACCCATGCTTTATATAGCACATCAGCCAGAAACAACCTCTGCACAGACAGGAATCTGGGATGAGGTGAATCTAAAGAGATTTACCAACTTTATTGGTATACAGCATGGACCCTATTGTAGTTCAGTCTCTCTTTGGGTAGGCCCCAAACGGATGGGTTTCAATAAAACATTCCACAGAGATTCTGACCTTTGCCAACTAGTACTTCTCTAGTCATCCATGGTAAGTGTTAATTCCTGAATAACTAACTTCTCTCTTAGTCTTTCTGTTACTGTGACAAAATCGCTGGGACCACACCAACTTTTAAAAAGGAAATATTTAGTTTAGCTCACAGTTTCAGAAGTTTTAGGATGGTGACTTGGCTCTGTTTGCTTTGGGCCTGTGGTAGCGCAGTATATCATAGTGGGAACATGTGATGAAGGAGGCCTTTTGACCATGTGGCAGCTGGGAAGTAAAGAGAAAGGAAGAGAATGACATGCCCACATCCCTTCAGAGCACATTCCCAAGGACCTAACTTCCTTCCATTAAGTCCCACCTCTTAAAGGTTCTACCACTTCAAGATAGCACTACAGTTTGGAGACCAAGCCTTCAACACATAAGACTTGGGGGGACATTCAGGATTCAAACTGTAGCATCCTCCTTACCATCCAACATGCTTCTAGGCTGTCCCTTCCCAAGTCAGAACAACAAGCATAGTTGACCCAAGATTTCAAATTAAACATCAGTAAAAATGTGTTCCTGCTGCTCTCATACCTATGAAAATGTAAATGTATGAAATCAAGTTGAAAATCCAAAGTGAAATTATTTTTGTTGATAGTTTTATCTTTGGCTTATTCATGACCCTCCAATTCTGCAGAGGATGCTTCTAAACCTCCTTCAAAACAACAAAAAAATAAATTTCAGTTCAGTCCTGTACAGTAGACTGACTCCATGCCCACCAGGCACTGATTTTTCCTTCTTGTGGGAAATGGTGCTAGTGATGATAAGGTTGGACATTAGGCAATGGAGGATGGGGAGTGGAAAGATGGTTGGGAAGCTGGGGGGCCCCATGGTGAGGACAGTAGTACATGTTGTCCCTCCTACTTCAGTAATAACATATATCACTCCAACTTCAGTTTATCAGCAGAGAATAAAAAAGACAAAAGATATTTAGTCTTCAAGGGATCTGAGAGAGGACATGTAGGACAAAATCAAAGCTGCAGGCAGATCAACAGAAATGCATCAGTCCAAATCAATCAGCTAGAGGGGCACACAGCAAGCAGAAGCCACAGACCAGAGGCTGGGACTAGGCCAGAGCAGGAGGTTTAGAATTAGAAGGGAGGTGGTCATGTCTCAGAAGAGTTCCCAAGCAGTAGAACCCACCCTGGGAGCTTTTCCAAGCTGCCTGCAAACTGAAGTGTGGGTGTGGAGTGTAGCCAAGGGAATCACCAGCCCCTTCCTGCCCAGTGCGGAACCTGACACCAGCTTGTACCTGCACAGGATGTTCAAACCCAGCCCTACTAAAACTGCCACCTCTACTTCCTCCTCAATACACACCCCTTCCAATTCCTTTAGAATCAGAGCTGATGTTCCACTGATAGATGAAGACTGGATTGAAAGACAAGAAACCTAGATTTTAAACTTGAGTTCATTCCCCACATGACCCTGTGAACAACTTATTTTATTTTCAGGGATGCAGTTTTTTCTTAAATTTACATAGCAATTTGTGAGGGGTTTTGTAGGCTTTTAAAAAGATTTTCTTTACTTCAATTAAACAGGCAATACACTTAAAAATACTGTGAGGCTGGGTACGGTTGCGCATGCCTGTAATCTCAGCGGCTCAGGAAGCTGAGGCAGGAGGATCCTGAGTTCAAAGTCAGCCTCAGCAAAAGTGAGGCACTAAACAACTCAGTGAAACAGTGTCTCTAAATAAAATACAAAAAAGCGGCTGGGGATATGACTCAGTGGTCAAGTGCCCCTGAGTTCAAGCCCCAGTACCAAAAAGAAGAAGAAGAAGGAGAAGGAGAAGAGAAAAATGACTGTGAGAATAACTTCTTAGCAGAAATATTTTTACTAGTTGTAATACCAGCTTAGCCAAAGTTAGCTGCAAATGCAGAAATTCCCATGCACATCAGAGATACTTGGTAAGTATTTATTTATTTAACAGATGAATCATTTTGTGCTACTGAAAAAATTCCATGATGTGTTCTTGGTGTACATATAGCAAAATAAACTCAGGGGGCAAGCCTGGAAATCCTGCTTCTATTTACAAGCAAAATCATGGATAGGCTTGGAACTCAGGTACACTTGATAAGCTCTGGTGACTGTGGTAACCCAGGCAAGCCACTTCACATCTATAAGCCTTTGCTTTCTCATCTGCAAAATGGGAATAGTATCCATCAGCCACCAGGGATGAGGAGAACAGACAGAGGGCTAGGCAAGGGCCAGACACAATTTCCACCCAGAGTGAATGCCACAGCCACAGTAGTGAGCAGGGGCCAAACACTCCCTCCCTCCTCAATCCCTTGCTGCAAAGGTTTGGCCTTTCAGCACCCTCCTCTACCATGAGCTCTTTCCATGAAGAAGTCTTGAGAGTAACTTGTAGGTAACTGTCATAGCCCGCCACCAAGCCTTTCCCCATCCCTGTCTTTACCCTTTGCCCTCTAAATAAGGAAGCCAGCACTGCCAGGCCAAGAACTGCTGCCCAATATGGGTCCTGGGTGGCTTCTGCCTCCCTCTTCCCCTGGGCTCCCAGCCAGCTCCCCCCTCCCCCAGAGATGCTCCCTGCTAACTTCATTCCTGCCTCATAGTTGGAATGACAGTGGCTCCCAGAATCCCTGGGGAGTGGAGAGGGTGATGGGGGTCTGGGGAGGCAGCCAGGCCCAGGAGCAGGTTAATGTTACAGTCCTGGATAAGTGAGCTAGGCCAGCTGACGTCAGGGGGATGATGGGTGGAGGGGAGGGCCGGGCTGCTGAACTATAAAGATAGGTCAAATCAAATAGTATCACCTCGGGACGGAGCAAGCGGCAAGCTAGAGAGCGTCCCTAAGCCATGGTCCCTACCGGCCGCGGCTCAGCCTGGGTCCCTCTGCTCTCAACCCGAGTGCCCGAAGCAGGCTTTGGTTTCATGTCAGCAGCCCTCATCTGCCTTCCAAAAATAAGCCCCTGCCGCCATGCTGAGGGGAGAAAAACAAGAAGGGCGGTATTTTTAGGGCCATTAATTCTGACCACGTGCCTGAGAGGCAAGGTGGATGGCCCTGGGACAGAGGCTGTTCATCACTATGTCCCGGGGAGCAGGACGTCTTCAGGGCACGCTGCAGGCTCTCGTCTTCCTAGGCGTCCTAGTGGGCATGGTGGTGCCCTCGCCTGCAGGCACCCGCGCCAACAGTACGCTGCTGGACTCGAGAGGCTGGGGCACCTTGCTATCCAGGTCTCGAGCTGGGCTTGCTGGAGAGATCGCCGGGGTGAACTGGGAAAGCGGCTATTTGGTGGGAATCAAGCGGCAGCGGAGACTCTACTGCAACGTGGGCATCGGCTTTCACCTCCAGGTGTCCCCCGACGGCAGAATCAGTGGAACCCACGAGGAGAACCCCTACAGTGAGTGACTACTGCAGCCAGATGAGACATTTGGGGATGTGGGCTCCAGCAGAACTAAGAGATGAAGGGGTCTTGCTCTGGTGGATGGAGCCCTACTATAAAGGGGGAGAAATGATATGCACTGCTTAGATGACTTGGTTGGACCCTACCTGGGTGCAAACTCAATATGCTGAGATCTGAGCATCTTGGTGGCCTTTGCCATCATCCTATGCAGTCCCTGTGGCACTAATTACTTCAGCATTACTGGCCCATCTGAGGCCTTGTAAGACCCCTAGGGACCATCAGCCTAGAAAACCATGGGGCAGCAGTGGGGAGACTGACTAAGGATTCTTGGACCAAATTAGACATGAACTTATTTTTATTCAGTTTCCCTCTCTGAGAAGGAAAGGCAAATGGTTTGCAAAATTCCCAGCTGAAGCACATTCTTCTCTTTACTTCAACCTGCTCCCTTTGTCCCTGGGTCCTTATACTACAAGTTGACACATTATGCATGAATAGTCTCCCAGCTGAGACAGGATGGGGACTGCAGGATCCATGCAAGCCAATAGCTTCTGTGTAGCTGCAATGTTTCCTAGATAGGATGGTTTGAGATTTGTTAAAACATGTGAGCCTATATTAAATAATCATCATCATAATAATAATCAGAACTCATGGCTTTACCCAAGCCAAGGATCTGGAGGGATTGATTCAGTGAAAGTCCAGATTCAAAGCTAATCTTAAATAGATGCATGGTGGTCACTGATGTAGAAGCTTTTCTTGCAGAACTGATATTTCAGAGGATAGTGGCTCGACATGATGAATCTAGCAATGGGATCTCCTAAAATTAGAGAGATCAAGGACAGAGGTCATAGAGGGTCTGGCTATCTAGGAGGAGGTGGACGGACTGGATGCCCTGGTGGGGCTTGAGTCCCCACTCTGATTTGTATGAGCCTTAGGTAATATAACCCCCGTTTCCTTGTCAGGCCTGCTGGAAATTTCCACAGTGGAGCGAGGTGTGGTGAGTCTCTTTGGAGTGAAAAGTGCACTCTTCGTTGCCATGAACAGTAAAGGAAGATTGTACACAACGGTGAGTTCATCAGGCCAGGGGAAACTCCAGGTTGCATAAGGCCTGACACACAATTGAAGGAAATAATACAAATACAGCACAGTGAATCTTTATCTTTATCCAAAATGAAGTGACTCTTTATCCAAAATGAGAAAAGAAGGGGCTATGAAAGGAGCCCTTGCAAGTGAGGGCTCCTAGAATATCCTGCTTTGTTAACTTCAGAATTAATTGATGTCTGCTTTAGACTATGATTTTCCTGGTCCATTTGCCAGGGCCTTTGCATTTAAAGAAACCATAGCACAGGGAGTTCTTGGGTCAGAGAAGTCTGCACTCTGGTATACAGCTGCCATCCAGGCTCATGGAAAGGTCTGATTCCCTGAACCAGAGAGGCCCAGAGAAGCAGGCCTAGGTGAGAGTTCAGCCTGCGAATGCTGCCCTATGACATCCCAGCTAGACTGCCACAGGAAGCATGGAGATGGAGGCCGTTTCCCATCTTCAGCACTGTGATGAAATTTTATTCCAAGGTTTGCTGTCCTCTGGTCTTTGATCCTACAAGCTAGAGAAGGATCCCCTCTGTGGCACCCCTTTGGCAGGCACTGGTCCCACCCCTCTCTCTGCCACCATAGATGGTCTCTGGCAGGTTACATGCTGACACTTCAGCACAGTAGCCAACATGTAGCACATGAATCAAAATTTCTGCTCTCCAACCCACCTGGGACTTTCAGCCCGTGATTTGGCCTATTCTAAAATATGGGTTTAAACATCCTGTTGAAGTTGTCGAAACTGAGTTCTTTTGACAGCAGAAATGAAGCTAAAAAGGAAGACCTCAGAGCAATCTTCAAGTAATACCAGAGTTATTTATGGGGAGTGTATGGAGGGCTGTTTTACTGCCCCTTGGAGGACAAACTGAAGATCAGGAAGTGAACAAACAGATCTGGGGCTGGATTGTAGGGGGCTATCCCTGCAAAAGAGGCCTTTTAAATACTGGAGCAGGTTGACCAGATGGCCTCTGTTCATAACCTTTAGTGTTAACTAACATCTCAAAGTCTGGGATGGTATATGGACACGCATGGCATGGATGAAAAGCAGGGTCTCCTCCTGATTCCGTGGATAGTGTGCATCACCTTGCAGGGACCTTCATAGATTATTATTCAGCAGGGCTGAGATGAGGGCTGCAAATCTGTTTTTGTTTTTTTATTTGTTTGTTTTTTAATTTCTCAGGTGTTTTTGAGCATAGGCAGGCTTAGGGACCACCAGGCTACAGGGCTTCTGGAGGACAGGGAATCACCAGTGTTATACTAGCCCTGAGACTTGGAGGGCACCTGAAATGAAACAGCCTGTGGCTTAGAATTCTCCAACACCTTCTTTACCTCTTTATCACTCTCTGGAAAAGTGAAAGGGAGGACAGGAAGCAGCCTGGGAACAACCAGAGACTTTAGTGGAACAGGCACCCCTTCCATGGGGTGAATCCTCCCCAAAAGCATCTTCTAACCAGCCTGAATATTGCCCAGATTCCCACTGAATTGGAGAGCTGGAAATTTGGATTGTTGACCATGCAGGGGATTTTATTTATTTGTTTGTTTAAATTTCTTATTGGTTCTTTGTAGTTATACATGACAATGGAATTCATTTTGACATGATTATAAAAGTATAATCATATGTTGACATAATTATAATTTGTTCTAATTTCGTCCCCTTCCCCTCCCTTCCTCCCACCCCCTGTTCCCTTCCCTCTACTCTACTGATCTTTCTGCTATTATAGCATTCTTTTTAATTAGTGTCTTGTGGATGTACATGATGTGAGATTCACTGTGGTATACTCACATATGTACTAGGAATGTTAGATCACACTCATTCCACTGTCTTTCCCTATCCCATCCTCCCCTCTTCCCTTCATTCCCCTTTGTCTACCTCACAAGTCTGGGATTTTAACAGGCAAATCTGGAAGGAAGCACAAATTACATAAACTGTTAGTCTCACCACCCTTAATAGTAAAACTAGTATTGTTTTCTCCTTATCCAGAAAGAACTCCACTGTGGAGAGAGGGAGGAGCACAAATCTAGGGTAAATTTATTGCACTTTCCACTGTAAACCTCTTGGTCTTGGTAGGAAAAGCTGGGAAAGGCTAGGAATATAAGGTTTAGCAGAGAAAATGCCTCAAAGGGGGAAAAGCATTCAGAGTGGCAAATGGTAAGCAGACATCTCTTTGAACTGTGGGATACCCCAACCCATCAGGCAAATGACTACAGATGGGGTCAAGGGTTGATGAACTAACCCAGCCCAGTCCAGAAGTCTCGCCTTTCTCACTCTGCCCACCCCCAGCAGCATTTGACCAAAGAGCATCTTCTCCTAGGTGGGAGATTCTCCTCCCTGGACCCCAGGGTCAGAGGGGCTGGACAGCTGTGCCCAAGCCTGGGCACCTGATGCTGGGCACCTGTGTGGCTGGAGACCAGATGCTCTTGAACAACCCTAAACCGGTTCCCTCTTCTGCCCTTCAGGGGCCATTATCACAATCTAAAAAAACAATTGCCAACTGATCCCTGGAGCCAGGAAGACTCCCGCTGGGTGATGATTTCATCCACACTATCTCCCTTTAAGCCCCCTGCGCTGCCTCCTCGCTGGGGTGGCTCAGCTGCTACTGCCTCTAAATGGAATTTCTCTTGGGGGGAAGGGAACCCTCACGAGGTGGGGGGTGCTGGTGACTGGACCAGGTGGCAACTCATGGTCAGAGAATGAGGGCCAAGGCCTCCCATGTGTCTGCTTCTCAGAGAGAGTGGTGCAGAGCCTGAGGGTAGTTTGCCTCCCTTCCACAATATAAATAGCTATCCTGCATTGAGCGCCTACTGTTTGACAGGCACGCTGCAGAGGGCTTCTGTGAAGCATTATCTCCCAACGCCCCCTGAGAGGTGCATTCAATCTGCATGGTCATTTTGCAGACGGGGACATCGTGTCCCGGGTCTCACACCCAGGGTCCTATGGTAGCTATGTGCACCGCGTTAGCGCTCCGCGGATAATGAGCTGAAGGCCCACAGCGCAAGCGCATTTGGCAGTTCCAGTTTCTAGCTAATTGTCTTATTTCCGGCAAAGTCCATAATCGTCTCTGGGCCTAGACTTATGCTGTCTCTCAGGTGTAGACTGAGGCTGAAATCAGTGAACACCAACTTTCTTGTTTTCTTTTAAAATTAAGAAACTCAGCTGAGCGCGGTGTCGCCTATTATCCCAGCGACTCAGGAGGCTGAGGCAGGAGGATTGCAATTAGGACTTAGATCTTGTCTCAAAATAAAATAAAACTTAAAAAAAAAAAAAAACGCAAGGAACTTCAGCTGATGGTGGTTCTGTTGACACTCACTTGTTAAGAAAAATACATATTAACAAGAAGATACTAGTAATTCAGTTATGCTGTTAAGGGGTTTTAGTTTTAATAATCCTAACAGCCTTTACACCCTTCTAATTAATAGTAGTTTGACAAGTGCAAAGCACAAATAGATTTCCTCCGTAGAAGACTCCATGCTGATTACCTGGGGCATTGTGTTGGGGGATGGGGACCAAGTCCTCCCTTCTTTCTGTTAGCTGCCACTCCCACCTATTAGAGGATGGGGTTCCTGAGGGGATGACAATGGACACCCACCAAGTGGAAGTGCTGAGAGATGGCCCTAAGACAAAGAGAGACTTTGTGGTAATAAGGGACCTGAGCCCTGCAGACAGAACACCAACTGCTTTGAAGGCTCCACAGGAATGAGAAGAAAGGTACATCTCATGAAAACACTTTCCAGCATATCTAAATTGACAGTGCAATTTTCCTTAACAATTGTATGTTAGGAAAAGGGGTTAGAAAATGCTAGCGTCTTCAGAGTTGGAAGACGTTCAACTAAGAACAGGGGAAGAAGCAATCAAGAACAACAAAAGGAAAGCAGCTTAGGACATGGTTTTCTTTTTTTTTTCCCCCTCATCTCCCAACTCCTTCCACTCCACCCCATCCCTATGCCTCTTCCCCTCTCACACAGCAGGCAGAGGATAAGACTGGAGTTTTGTAGCTCTGACCAAAGACAAGAGCATGGTTATCTTGTCCTCCTCAGACTTTTCAGGGCATTTCTGCCTGAGGCAACTTACCTGAAACACCCAGAGATGTGCTCCTGCTGCTCCTCAGAGGGCCCTTCTCCACTGTGCAAGATGAATGCATTTCTTTTCCTTTTTTTTTTTTTTTTTGTAACATGAAGTTCGGTTCCACATGGGTCTGATTAGAAACCTACGTGGAATTTAAGACATTGTCACATTGGTGCTTGAGCCCGGCAGGCCCAGGAAATGTGATCTGCTGGAATTATTTTCATTTGTTCAAGTAATAATATACGGTAGCTGCTTTTATTAACACGGCATTCACTTGGCCCAAGTGCTTTTCTCACTAGAGCTGAGGAGCCAACATTCCTGAGCCATGAGAACCTTAAGCTCTGGGATATGATGGAGATGAATTAAGAGGCTGGGTCTTGAGCACCGCTCTGGTCCTTGGGAAAAATCCCATTAACCTGAAGCATCCAGCTCCAGCAGACTCCAGGGAAAATGCATTGCCTCTACCGGGTGCCATAGACTTCCTAGCCACCTGGACCCCCTGGAGGGCGGGTGTGACAGGAGCCAGCAGGGAGAAAGCAGAGGACTCAAGAAAGAAACTTCACCTAGTTCTCTGTTGCTCTTCAGGTTTGTACAGAGTTTTGGAGGAAGCTAAGGGTATGAGATGGGCTAGAGAGAAAGAATGGAATAAAAATTAAAGTAGTGATCTTCCAAAGAGGTGTGTATGGCGGGAGGGGTTGAATAGTCAAAATCTATTGATCTGGGCTAGATGCAGCTCAGTGGCGGAGTGCTTGTCTAGGATGTACAGCACTGGAAAAAAAAAAAATCTGTTGAGCAGAGAATTAAGTATAACACATTATCTCTTGGTAGCCTTAGGAAATTGGTTCCTGGTATCCATGTTTATCCAATTCTGTTCAAGTCTTTATGTAATGGCCCATAACCTATTCACATCCTCTTGGATATTTTAAATCATCTCTAAATTACTTTTAGTACCAAATATAATGTAAATGCTACGTAAATAGCTGTCATGCTATATTGTTAGGGAAGAATAATAAGGAAAAAAGACTGTACACATCCAATACAGAGGCAATCTTTTTTATAAATATTTTCAATCCTCAGTTGATTGAATTTTGGGATGCAGAACCTATGTTCACGTAGGGCTAGCTGTGTATACCACCGCAGTCATGCACACTTAACTAATGGTTTAGGAGACACAGACTCTTAGGACAGGCTGGCTCTTGGATACATTCTAGACAGTGGGATGTGAGCACTGTCCTGTGTTTCTTGAGGGAATCATTTGACACCTCCCCCTTCCTCTGCCCCACTCCCTCCACCCTAAGATTTGATTTCCTCCCTTCCAGTCTGCAAACAGCACACACAACCTCCCCCTTAACCACCATCCAGATCAGAAATAAATTCTCCTGGAAACTGACTGGGCGGGTTCCTCTCCAGGGACATGTAAAGTTAGAACAGAGGGGAAGGCAGGTGGGTGGAGAGGGCCAGGACACCACCAGGACAGACCACCTGCTTCTGATAAAAAACGTTTCCTGGTCCATCTTCTACCCTGAATTATTTTCCCACTTTAAACAATTTTCTTATTTGCACAGATGACACATGAGCATGATTTAAGGGGAAATAAATCTGCCAAAGAATCTTCCACTGCCCAGGTCTCCCTGCCCAGGAGTGTCTCTTCAGAGGCAGCCACTGTTACCAGATCCTCATGGACCACGCTAGACATCATGTTGTAAAGCTCACATGAACAGGAACGTACTTTGCACACTCTTTCAGACCTTGACTCTTCACTTAGCAGTATGTTTTGAAGACCACTTTGTATCAGTGCACCAAGAGGGTTCTTATTTTTTCATGAATGGTATTTCATGGCATGGATCCACCATAAGTGGTTCAACCATGCCCCTCTTAATTGATACATATGTTGTTTTGGGTCTTCTATAATGTGAAAAATAATGCAGCGGTAACTTTGGGGACACATGGAAGCACATGACAATATGATAATTTCCTAAAATTGGAATTGCTGATCATTTGCTATCTCCATTTTTGGGGTAAATATTGTCAAGTTGCTTTTATGGAGGATATAACAATGTACACACCTTTCCTTGTTTCTCTATGCTCACCAACTGCAGAATAGTATCAAACACTGTTCTCTTACAATCTGATCATTGAAAATGTGATCTCTTGATTATGATATACATTTCTCTTATTAGACATATTTTCTTTTTTTGGTGGGGTACTGGGGATTGATCTGGTGATTGTGGG
This sequence comes from Marmota monax, assembly GCF_021218885.2. NCBI lineage: Eukaryota > Metazoa > Chordata > Mammalia > Rodentia > Sciuridae > Marmota > Marmota monax. The sequence continues at coordinate 244,405 of NW_026692701.1, read as the reverse complement.
GGGGGTACTGGGCACTCAACCACTGAGCCCACATCCCCAGCGCTATTTTTTATTCTATTTAGAGACAGGATCTTGCTGAGTTGCTTAGGGAGGGCCTCACTAAGTTGCTGAGGCTGACTTTGAACTTGAGATCCTCCTGCTTCAGCCTCCCAAGCCACTGGGATTATAGGCATGTGCCACTGCACTTAGCTAGGCACTTTTGCTCAAATGCTATTGTATCTCCTTTTCTGAGAGTTTGTTTTTTATAAATGTTCATTTCCAGAATCTTTCTAAGATTGTTAAAAATATTTTTGGCCTGGCATGATGGTGCACACATGTAATCCTACCTACCTGAGAGACTGAGGCAGGAGGGCCACAAGATCACAAATTCAAAGCCAACCTGGGCAACACAGAGAGACCCTGTCTCAAAATAATTTTTTTTTTAAAGTGGGAAGTGTAGCTCAGCTAGAATGTTTACCTAGCCCATGTGAGGCCCTGGGTTCAATCCCCAGAACCTGCCCCTCATACACAAACATACAATTAAAAATTTAACAATTTTTTTTTCTAGAGTTTAATGATTGTCTTTTTTATGTTTAAATTTTGCTGCTTTGGAATTTTGTTTATTTTTTTCATTTTGGGGGGTACCGGGACTTGAACTCAGGGGAACTGGACCACTGAGCCACATCCCCAGCCATAATTTGTATTTTATATAAAGACAGGGTCTCACTGAGTTGCTTAGCACCTTGCTAAATTGCTGAGGCTGGCTTTGAACTCATGATCCTCCTCCCTCAGCCTTGTGAGCTGATGGGGTTACAGGCATGTGCCACCACGCCCAGCTTGGAATTTATTTTGATATAGTTCAAACTGTATTATTATTATCATTAGTAGTAGTAGTAGTAGTAGTAGTAGTAGTAGTAGTAGTAGTATATTATCCAGTTGTTACAACACCATGTTTTCTCCAGTGATTTGAATGATGCTTTTATATTTATATTAGATTCATTTTTATATGTTTGATTGACTGCTGGACTGTTTTTTCGTTGAGCTGCACTAGACCTTTTAATTAGTGGAATTTATTTCCCATTTAACTTTCACGACCAATCCTGAATTCGACTTCTAGTACTTCAGCTCCCAAGCTTTGCTCATCAGTGATCTTGAGTCCTGTGGCTGACTCTACACCCCATGCACAGGTGGAGAATCCACCATTCAGAGCCTCCTGATGGTCAGCAAGATACCTGGGCTGGTACCACTTCCTCCTCATCCTGCCTCTGTGCTTGTCCCTGCTAGCTCACACCTCCCAGTCACTTAGTCAGAAACTGCAGAGCTTAAAAGGTAAACTGTCCACTAACCCACAGCAAATCTTATGGGATTAGTGACCCAAAGTGAAAAAACAACAACAAAAATCCTTTTTAAGGGTTTTATGGTAAAGTAATTGGTGATTCAGTCAGAGTACAGGCCAGGCATTAGACCCAGGACTTCCCATGCATGATTCTGTTGATGCTCACTCCAATTCTATGGCATAATTATCCTCACTGTTCTACTTTACAGATGATGGAATTAAGGCTTAGGAAGATAAATAATCTGTCCAGGTTCACATAACTAATAAGAGTGGAAGTGCAAAGCTTTGATGCAGATATGCTCTTGATCTACTTTGATGAGTTCATTCTGTGCTTGTGGGCATTCCTTCCTGGACTTATTCCATAAATATGTACTGAGCACTAATAGTAAGAGAAACCCCATCTCCTGGTAGGATATGCATGAGCTTAGGGAAGGCTTTCAAGTTTACCTCAAGCATATTAACATATGTAAAATGGCTTTGTAAACAGTAAATAAGAGCAAGGGAGGGTGAGGGTGTGTGTTGAGGGAGGTTGGTCACAATGTTCCCATTGGCCCTCTGGCCCCTGGCTCACTCTCCTACCACCCTGAAAGTACCTCTGGTGTTTCAGTGTTGCTTTTATTAAACCTTCAATTCAGCATCATATCCCAAAGCAGACCTAGTCCTTGACCCAGGAATCTTGGAATCTATTGGAAAAGAAAAACATTCAGAAAAGTAGCGATCCAATGGTGTTTATATGCTGTCAGGGAGGCCAGCCCCAAAGGGTTCTAGAGTCTGGGATGCTGGTGAACGGGCTCCTTACCACCCCTCATAACTGTGAGGCCAGGATGCTAATAGTAGGGTTTCTGTAGAGAAGGTCAGATGATTCCCCTGGCACCACTGATTGGCTACTGAGTGGGTGGTTTCTAACAGCAAATGACTTCAGTCATCAGGAAGGAGGAGAAATTATACTCTACCTATTTCTTTCAGTTTCATTTTGTATTCATTTTAAAGTCTACATTCAAAGTCTCCTGGCTCCCACCTTGCTCTCTAGACCCCTGAAGAGCACAGAAATCCCTATGGACTCCCCCAGATCAGAGACTCAGGAAAGTGGAGAGGGAAAAAACCTTTTTCTAGGAAGAATGAGTGGCTTGGGTGACTTATTGGGAATGAAGTTGTCAATGTGTGACAGGAAGTTCAAAATTCATCTTCTGAACTGGTGGTTCACACACAAACCTCTACCAAATTAGCCTTGAAGGGAGCCATTTCTTGCTGGCCCCAGACTCCTTAGAACCACCTACCACACTGGGAACCAGGTTCCTTTTCAGGTAAAAATTTCTATCCCTTACTGTCTCCCTTCCTTCATGGCCCTGGAGAACAACAAATGTCTAAGAGGCACCAGACATCTCCCAAGTTCAAAATAAAAAATCAAGAATGGGCCTCTTTGAGAAATAACAACTTGGGAATGGAGTGACCATGAATGGGAAGAAAGAACAGTACTAGGAAGGACTTAAGAGATCATCCTCTCTCCCTGCCCCTCCACTCCCCATCCTCACCAGCTCGCTCCACACACAGTTTGCACAAAACCGACTGAGGCTGAGAGGGGAGGAAACTTCTGGAGCTCACACAACTAGGAAGTAGAAAAGTCATTAAATAAAACCCTGGGTCTCAATCCTCCTCCACTAGACTGTCTCTCACAATGGGCTTGAGAAAGCAGCTTCCTATGGCCTTCCCTGGTCCTTTCTCTGAATGGAATGTATTATGATCTAAGGACGAGTAGAAAGTGTCCTGGCCTAGAAGTCAGGAGACCTGACTGATAGAGCTTCAGCAGCATCCCACCCAACAGACAGACCACCCACGTCTGCCCTGGCCTCCTCTTCATGAAGGGGAGCCATGGAGCTCTGAAGTTTCTCCTGTTCAGACTTCCCAGGTTCTGTTCTCCCAGGAGGGCTGAGACCTGTGGTGCTTGTCTTACAAAGGGAAGGGAGGGCACACTGGTGCAGGGGACTACTCGACAAGACTCAGCTGCCATTCGCAGCACTCCTCATGTGTTATTGAATCTCTGCTGTGTGTGCATTTCTTCCACAGCCCAGCTTCCAAGAGGAATGCAAGTTCAGAGAAACCCTCCTGCCCAACAACTACAATGCCTATGAGTCAGACTTGTACCGAGGGACCTACATCGCCCTGAGCAAATATGGACGTGTAAAGCGGGGCAGCAAGGTGTCTCCAATCATGACTGTCACTCACTTTCTTCCCAGGATATAAGGACCCATGAACAGGGGCTCACAGGTTGACAGCTATATATCTATTCTATTGGAATTTTGCACAAGTGAATGATTCCCTCTTGTTCCCCATGACTTCTGAATCAGGCTTATCTTGTGCCTGGGGAGACCTGGGTTTGTTTCCTTGGCTACTTGATCCCATGGCACTTAACTCACCCAAGTGAGGTGTTGCCACCAGCATCTTAGACTAGTGATGAAGCCTGTGCTTTGACCTCACCTGAGAAGAGAAGGTAGAGATGACACTTGTGGAATGTGACCATGTGCACAGGAAAGGGCCAGGGTGGGAGTATGCACATGTGTGTCAATGTATATCCATACATCTCTGTATATATTCTCAGAGCAAAAGTATTTCAAAGCATCGAGTTTCTTTCCCCTGGCCTCATCGCTGCAGGAATCTGCCTGCAAGAATGTCACCTGTCAAGCCAGAAGGATTGATCTGCTCCCATTCTGCCTCTTTCCAATCATCTTTTCATTCAGAGGCCGCTGACTGCACAGGCGACACGGGTGGTTGGGAGCAGCTGTCCTCTGAGTGCAAAGAGGGCAGGACAAGAGGGTGTAAACTTTCAATGCCAACCAGGAAAAGAGTGATCAGATGCCCCGAGCTTCATGCCTGTGGGGGTTCTAGGGAAACTGGGATGCATCATTAAAGCAAAGGGGTAGAAGGGGGTCACCTTCTTGGAAGAAAGTGGCAGAGCAGTGCCCAGGGCAATTGAACAAGGTCCACTGGAGGCATCAGGAGGAACTGGGTGTTCTGTGGAGAGCTGTTCTGCCTGGAGGACTTCATGCTGTGTGTGCTCCAAGAACAAGTAAGGGCCAGGCTGCCTGCCCGTGACTTTTCCTCACTTTGAACCAGGTCTTATTTTAACCTCAGATGACAAGGATCCTAATAATGGCAACCTCTTTGGCAAGGAAGGGGATGCAAAATAGGGCATGAAGGAAGTAGAGAGGCTTTGGACTACAGATGATAATTCCTCTCCAACCATGTCCAGGAAACTCACCCAAGTTCTCATCTGATACTCTCACTTCCTTCTCAGTCGTCCTCATCTCGCGTACACGCAGCACCCTGGATGCAATAGAATGGGCCCCATGACCTCCAGAGTTTGCCCCCTGACTCCCTACAGTAGAAGAGGAGTGCTAATCCTGGGAGATCAAGCAGCCAAGCTGAAGTGGCTCCTCGCTGTACCATGCCTTCTTGCCTCCTGTCCTTTGAGAGTATTTAAAGCAGAGGTTCCCCAAGTGACTATAAATGTGGTCTGCCTGGAGCCTTCAGATTCCTGAACCATTGGAATGTTCCTAAATCTGAAACCAGAGAGAGCTGTATCAGAGTGCAAATATTTTCGGCATATGTGAACCATCGAGTTACAAAATGACCTGACACCCTTTGCTACTCTCAGGGGCCCCGGCCTGCAAGACAATCCCTCATCTGTTGCAAATACCTTCATCTTCAACATACCTCTCTATTCGTAGATGCGTGCAACTATAGATAGATCAGGGCGAGGGATTCTGAGTTGAAGATGGAGGTTGGCAATCCCAGGGAGAGACACTGAACTGGCTGCCTCCTCTACTCTGCAAGGATCAGGGTGGACGTGTACTGGGTAAAGTGGTAAAGGCCATGGCAAGGTGAGCTAAGATTAACAGACAGTAGCGGCTAAGCAGCATGTGTGCATGTAATCAAGCCTTGGATAGAAACTAGAAGGAGCTGGATCTTGGATCGAGTGGAAGGGAGAGGAAATCAGTCCATCTTGACTGTCATAATTTTGAAACGCAGGTCTGCTTGGAGGCAGGAGACCAAGTTGGTTACTTTTTAAGAGATCTTGTCCAGTGTAATCAGTCTCTTTAACAGAGCACATCAGAAATGAAGGCACTAAGGACCTAAGGTGCATCTGTATTCCTGATGGAACTGGGAATGTAGGATGGCTGGATGGATGTCTATACCCATTTTCCATGCTAGGTGTGAGGAGAGGCCATGAAATATAGGTCCAGCCACTATATAGTCATACCAGCACACTGATTTTCTGTGACTGACACCAATTGTGAGAAGCTGGGCATCCGGTCCAACTGGTAACCAATATGACCTGCATCATACTAGTTTTTAAGTATTTTGAATATTATCTCTGAATGTACAGATGTATGGCTGATGCTTTTAGATTTTTCTCATGCAAAATAATTCACTTAAGGGCTTTCTCTTTTACTTATAAGGGACTTAGGCTTAAGAAAAGTCCCACCCACAAAAATTGATGAAAGGATATCAAAGGGCATTTCAATCCCTTTTCTCCTGCTACTGTGCACAAAGTGTGGAGAGTTGGTTTGTACCTGGTCAAATGTCCACTGAGTCCCAGACTCAGCTGTCAGCCCCATTGGATTCAAAAGACTGTGGCAGATGTTACGATAGGCAGGGGAATAGAGTGAGCCCAACTTTCTCACTGAGGATGTTCTAAGAATGATCTGGGTCATCCCTCCCCCAAATCCTGAGCAAATGGACCTGGTTTATAGAGTTTTGTAGCTAATTGGACTTTCTTCTATCCTGAACCTTCTCTGGCAGCTCCATGCAAACTTTGGGTTCCAAGAGCCAAGAGGCTGACTTATACCCTCTCCAAGAGCAAATGATAATGAAGAGAAGAGCATATCTACAAACACTTGAAGATGGACTTCTCAGCTAGGAGGAGTTTAGCTCCAAAGCAAGTAGGGAGTCACAGGACCCTTATAAAATCTCCATCCTCTCCAGGGCAATGGATGGACCTCCTAGGAAACCAGAAAATTCTAAATGTTTTGTTCAAGTTGTTGATTAGGTCTGTGTAATCATTCAAAGCCTTTTAATATCTTTTCTTTTTCCCACTTTCTAAACATTTTTGAAACTCCCTTGAAAAACCGCATATGATTTTGAAATTAATACCTTATCATTATCTTCCACAGCTTTCCCCTCTACCACCATGTCCCACAATACCTCCAACACACACACACACACACACACACACACACACACACTCTCACACATATATTCAAGTCCTTGGTCAGGGATATTCTAATGGCTTAACAAAGACAAAGAACATTTTCTCTTGTTATCTGATTCAGGATAAAAACATTTCTCCTTTTTAGACATATAGTCTTCTCCCCACACCAACAATCCAGGCTTGAAATTCACTCCTGTCCCAAGTACTATCCTGAACATTTTGAAATTCTCTTTCTTTGCAGGCTTTGGGCCCTTTTCTATGCTAAGACCTCAGATCCTTCAAGTGCTCATTCTATGTAAGTCCTGAGGGAAGGAGGACATGTCATTTCTCTTTCTCCCAGTGTCTGACATTCATGGCCTTTGTTGTATTATGCCACAGTCACTGGGGCAAAGGTAGCTACCACATGAGTTGTTGGCCCCCAAAACACCAAATGTCCCCTCTTCCCTTTATTCTCTTCTACTTTTTATGTGGCCACAAACTAGAAAACTCCTACATCTCTCTATGCCTCTGCTTTTCCCCAAAGACTCTGGGCCAGCTGTCACTGAGAAGGTTTTCTCTGCCACTTGCCACTCTCAGTCTGCCCAGTGGGTCTGTGGTAGTTGCTCCTTCCTTCCTTACCTACAGGAACCAGCCATCCCCTATGTCACTGCCCCCAAAGGCCCCAAAGATAGGGAGGTTCAGGACAAGGCCCAAAGGACATATACAAATACTATGTGCTTACACCTGAGTGGACAATTCCTCTTCCCAGAGCTGGAGAAGGACGTGAGTATGCCCCAGTTGGATCCTGAATCTAGTGCAGCATATGGATAGCCAACATAGAACCATTCTTGTATACCTCATTGAACTACTGAAATTCCAGCCCCAAACAGCTGTGTTTTGATGTGGTTTTTCTCTTTCTGTACATCGTTAAGTACCTCAGGCTGGGTCCCGGTGCAAAGCTGTCCTTAAACTTGGGTACAGCGGATAGGAAAACCCAGAAGCTGTTCAGTCATGTGCTTGTGAAATGTGATGCTTCTATTTTTTAATATGTATGTGCTATGCACAAACCATATCATGTTCCAGCAAAAAGTAAAAGGTCTTTTTATACGTTTCTCTAAATTGTTTCACTCCACCCCTCCTATTAAAACTGACAACAAATTTCTGGATTGTGATTGATTTTTATCTTAATTCTCTTCCCTATCTTGAGGAGGCATGGACAGGGAAAACAGAAAGCATAGACCCCCTAGTGGTGTTGATTATGAAGGCAGGCAGAAGTTGCGGGGTTCACTTAGACTACCAGTCCTACCTTACAAGTGGGGAATCTGGCAGAGAAGGAGGAAGGAAGCAACTCAAGGCCCCAGGGAGGCCGAATCCCTCTGCCCCTCTGCCTTGTTAAGAGTCAGAAATATGTATTTCTTTACCAATAGAATTCATTCATCATTCATTTGTTCATTTATTCATTCATTCATTGAGAAATACTCTGATCCCCTCATTCCCAAATTGGGTTAGGTTTGGGGGATACATGACTGAACAAAGTAGACACAGTCTCCACCCTCTTAAAAAAATCACCAAGAGCATGTTATCAGTAGATTTCTAAGGCCCACTCCAGAGGCCTTGGATCGATCATATGTGGGGCCCAGGAGTCCCCATGAATAACATGCACACTCAGCAATTCTGACCATGAAAAGCACTATCTAGTGGGAAGCCTGGAAATAGAGAACATTTGAGCTAGGAGAGCCTTTATAAATTATAAAATCTTTTCACAGGTTAAATGAAGAAGAAGATCAAGGAACTTAAGTAACTCCCCCTCCCTTTACATATTCCTTCTTGAATCTCCGGTCATCAGACCTGTGACCTCTCTGCCATGTTCCTGCTCTGGCCAGTCCTATTTCTACATACCTCTCTGCCTCCTCCTGCCACTTCTGGGGTAGACGAACATGTGCCTTGAGCTGAGAAAAATGGGTTCTGAATAAATCTATGTGCTCTTGGAAGAGCTGCCTGGTCCTTTGGCCTCTGCATCTCATTCCTGTATTTATTCATGCAATTCATATTTCTAAACTCCTCCAGTGTGCCAGCAACCATGCTGAGCCCTTGGAATATCACTGTGACTAATGATATATGGCCTCATAGTCTGACAAGGAAGATAGATAATTACAGCAAAGTGTGGTGAATGGCATCAAGGAGGAAGCTCAAGAACAGGGTCCTAACCTTATCTAGGTGGGTAAGAGACTCCATCCCAGAGAAAAAATGAGCTCTGAAGGGTGTCAGGCAGGTTTGGGGTAGTAAGTTAAGGCTGAGGCAGGGGAGGAGGAATGCTCTGAGAGAGGAACACAGCAGGTGTTTGAAGGTGTTGCTGAAGGGAGGGGGAAGAACATGGTACCTTCAAGGATCTAAATCGGGGCCATTATTGCAGGTACAGGGTGCAGAGAGCTGGGCAAGATGGGGCTTGAGATGGGTGGTGAGCAACTGCCATGGAGCATCTGGTAAGTGAGGTTAAGGTGCTTGAGTTAAAAAATATCCCATCTCATAAACTTTATCAAATGTTTTGAGTAAAATTACTAAATTACTAAGTTGTGTAAACCATCACAAACATTTTTGTTACTCCACCATGATCCTTCATGCACATTTAATCGTAATCCCCCACCTCCCCTTGTTTGCCCCAAGCAACCACCAATCTACTTTCTATCTCCACATTTTACCTTTTCCAGGTATTTCATAAAAAAGAATCATATAATATGTGATGTCTGGTGCCTATTTTCTTTTTCTGAGGAGCTTGAATTTTAATCTAAGAACAATGAGAGGCCCCTGGTGAGTTTAAGAAGTTAACAGGACCAGACAGGAGTTTTAGAAAGGTCATTGGAACCGTCCCATGCTAAATAACTTGGAGGGATGAGCCTGTGGGCAGGCAGGACAATCAGGCAGTTTCCATTGGTGTGTTCCAGGCTGGGTAAGATGGCGACTGGATAGACTAATGACAGAAGAGTGGAGAGAAGCCTGAGTGGTCACACTATATTATCCTGGCTTAGAATGCAACAGAAAGCCATTCTCAGAATGAAAACTCAAACACCTCTGTATTATTCAGCTTTTCATTGCTGTAACCAAATACCTGACATAAACAACCTAAAGGAGGAAAAGTTTATTTTAGCTGATGGTTTCAGTTCTTGGTCATTTGGCTCATTTTTCTGAATCGGAGGTGAGACAGAACATCTTGGTGGAAGATGTGGCAGAGGAAAGCTGCTCAGCTGATGGTGACCAGGAAGCAGAGAGAGGGGAAAAGGAGCCCAGGACAAGCTATAGTCCCCAAGGGCATGCCCCCAGTGACCCACTTCCTACAACCAGGCCCCACCTGCTTTAGTTACACCATCTCCCAACAGTCCATTCAAAGGATCCATCCTTTGATGAGGTCAGAGCCATCAAAATCCAATCACTTCCCCAAATTCTCATCAATGAACATTGCTGCACTGGGGACAAAGCCTTCATCACAAGAAACTGTGGGGCATATTCCAGGTTCAAACCATAACAACCGCCAGTTGACAAGGTGTTCATTAAGAAATAAGGGCTTATTTTTAAAAGATATTTCAACATAAAACTTCGGAACTCCCCCCCACCAAAAAAAAGAGTTTAGTGCTTAGTATTTTTTTTTTCGAGAGAGAGAGAGAAGAGAGAGGAGAGAGAGAGAGAGAGAATTTTTTAATATTTATTTTTCAGTTTTCGGTGGACACAACATCTTTATTTTATTTGTATGTGGTGCTAAGGATCGAACCCAGTGCCCCGCGCATGCCAGGTAGTGCTTAGTTTTTTTAAGAATCAAACAACAAGATATTTCATTTGTTGAACATTATTATGGAGGTTTCCCTGAAAGAGAGGAGGGAAGTTGATGACCATGGCCATTTGGGAGGCCCAGCTCTGTGGGCAGAGGGTTCTCGAGGCTAGCCACCTGAAGTGTTCATTGTAAATCTCAATAATTAATCATTGTTATTTTTACCAGCCCTGCCTTCTGGTTCTGGGGGGATCCCTCCATCCAACAGGCCTGACAAATATCCCCTGAAGTAAGAGTACTTGTTTTCAGGGGCCACAGGCGGTTGCCTCTCTCCTAGAAGGAGTTTGGGCTGCTGGAACAAGGAACAGGGCTGGGGTGACGAAACAACAGACACTGATTTTCTTGTAGTTCTTGGAGGCTGGGCACCTAAGATCAAGACCTGTGGGTTTCGGGTGAGGCCTCTCTTGCTGGCTTCAAGACAGCCACAAACTCACTATGTCCTTAACAGTCTTTCCTCTGTGTGCAAAAGAGAGAGGGCATATGCTGTGGTGTCTCTTCCTTGTCTTATAAGGTCATGATCCTAGAGGATTAGGGCTCCGCCCTAATGGCCTCCTTTAACCTTAATCTCCTCCATAACAGCCTGTTTCCATTTACGGTTGCATGAGGGGTGAAGGCTTCCACGTATGAATCTGGGAGTGGGGGATATAAACATTCCATCCAGAACAGTGCCCCACTGCCCTCTGGGGAAGCCTGAACCAGTAGTGGACATATTTATCAAATCTTCACAAGAAGCCCTAAATTGGAGGCCCTATTCTTTTGAGTACGCAAGTCACCTGGTTGATGTGGCCATCTAAGGGACATTTGTCTATGTCATTTTTTTGTCATCATGGCAGGGATAAGGAGTGTGGGGGGCTAATGGCATTTAGTGGGGATCAGCTAGGGATATGGCTGACCATCCTCTAGCAAAAAGAGTTGTTTGGCCCTAAATACCAATGATGCCAAGGTTGAGAAATCCTGCTCTGGGAGAGCACCCACCTGATTTGGACTGAAATTCTTGGATGGAAGAACTTCTCGTTGAAGCCCCAGGCAGGGAAATAAAGGCTGGGGAGAGAAGCTTCAGATGCCACTGTCAAATCCCCCAAAGTCATGCTGGAAACGTGATGAGGCAGAGGGTTATGGAGATCTGTCCAGAACACCGAGTTGGAAGGTGAGAAATCGTAAGAGCCAGTGGAGCAGCAGTGACTGGGGAGAAAGGAAGCGAGGCCGACACCCCACCAGGCTCTCCCTCTTCTTCCTCACTGTCCAAGCCATGTTCTCCACCTCCATCCCAGGCAAGTAAAACGTCTCTTCAGAACTTTAGCTGGTATCACTCTTACCTGTAATCTTAATGTCATCATTCCACTGTCAAAGAATGCTGTCTGTTTTCCTTTCCTTAAGATTATAACATTGAAACATGTTCACAGCAGAAGATATAGAAAACCCAGTGTTATGTTTTGGATCTTAAATGTCCCCCAAAAGCCCATGTATTGAAGGCTTGGTCCTCGATCTGTGGTACTATTGGGAGGTGGTAGAACCTTTAGGAGTGGGGCCTCATGGAAGTTAGGTCGCTGGGGACATGCCCTGGAAGGGGGTAACTGGCCCTGGCCCTTTCCCTCTGTCTCTAACTTTGCTTTCTGCTACCATGAAGTGAATCAGAACTCCTCTGCTTCCATGTGCTTCCATCATGATTTTCTGCCTCACCACAGTACCAAAAGCAATGGGGCCAAGCAACCATGGACGGAAACCTCTGAAACTGTCAATCAAAGTAAACCTTTTCTCCTTTAAACTGATTGACTTCAGGTATTTTGTCACAGTAATAGAAGGCTGACTGAAACAATCATAAATTTAAAAATAATCTCATCACTTATAATCCCACTAGCCAAGAGTGCTGCTAAAATGTTGCTGTTTCCCTTCAGTCTGTTATGTATCAAACAAATTTAGTATGTAGACCAAGCACAGCTGAGGGATTTTATTGTAAAGCAATAAAAAGCTTCTCTCTCATGACTCCTTTTAAATTTGCTCAGTCAACTTAGTGTCTCTGCATGAAAGCTTGGGAATTCTCAAGAATAATCTGGACACTCATAGATAATTGCAAAGACATAGGGTCATTTCAAGTTGCAAAACACAGTGGCAATTTATAAATTATAAATATAGGTCACAGAATAATCTACACTTGGGTCTTCATTCAAAGGTAAGATATTTTCCCTCTCCACTCCAGCAGGGATGAAAGGAAGGTCATGGTCACTCTCTTATTTCTTGCTCAATCATCTCCTTCCAACCTCCCTAATACTGTGTCTGCCTGTTGAGGCTGCAGAAGGGAGGCCAGGAGGAAAGGTGAGTAGAGAAGTTCTCACCTGAGGGAGCCTGTGATAAGATGGCTTTGTGTTCTCTGGGCCAACTAAATGACTTAAAATGACTCTCTCTTCTTAGGAGCTGCTTTAGATTTTTCAGAGACCCTGCATCTCTGGAGACTTGATGGCTGTAACACCAGACCTCATGCGTTCATCTCCCATGGGGGCTTTTGCCTACTCCTTTCCCGGCCCTTAGAAAGCCAGGAGTCTGCCTGCAGCTTCTCCCTGCACATCCAGCTACCTCTCTAGGCAGGTACTGAAGAGGGTCTCAATCCCCCTTTCTCTCATACATGGCCCACACAAAGTCCCTGGGACATGCAGAAAAGCCTGGCTCCCACAGACTCCAGGAATGAAGACTGAGCCCAGAGCAGCAGCAAGCTGCCCTTCACTCTCAAGTCTGAGGCAGCAGGAGACACACCTCTCCAGTCTTGGAATTTTCCAGGTGAGAGTCACACAGCCACCCTCTGTGTCAATCAAACTCCAGGACACATGCAAAGCCCTGCATGGAATCTAACTGAAGTCCCTCTCTTGGCTTGTGAAAGTATTCCAATCCCTCCCAAAAGTCCCTTAACACATCTTCCTCCACAAAAATCAAATCACCTCTGAAATCTTCTTGTCTGAGCCTTGATATAGGTGAGACTCTTGAGTGTAGGTCCATGATGCCCCTACCCCGTGTTCTATGGCCCTTCTCCATCGTTGTCCATTCAGCCCTGCTCCATCTCTCTCCAGGTTTATCTGTGAATTCCCTCTGAACTCCAATAGCTAAAGGAAAATACAACAGTTGAAATTTCTATGAGTTTCTATTTATTTTTAACTAGAGGGAATTGTGACAAAACAACAATAAATGAGTAAAAAAAAATGAACCATAATTCTTTTTTTGTTTTTAAATTTTTTAGCTGTCGATGGACACAATACCTTTATTTTGTTTATTTATGTGGTGCTGAGGATAGAACCCAGTGCCTCACACATGGGAGGCAAGTGCTGTACCACTGAGCTACAATTCAAGGCCCTGACCCATAATTCTAGACCTGAAAATTTTAAACCCATAAACAGCAGTTAGGGGGATGAAGGAGGAAAATAGGCAACCAATTTGGGGAGAGAGTAATAGAAAACAGTATGAATTATTTTTAACCCTCTTAATAGACATAAATGTACATTTTCCTTAATAACACAGCTATTTATATATATCGTATTATATTATAAAATGTTATGTGTTTCTTGGCTGTCTAATAAAATTATGCTTTGAAAACTAAAGACGTAAATGTTTTATAAAGAAGAATAAATAATAGGCAGCAGGAAAAGCTATATTTCCTGTTATCCAAACTTGTGTAGAACTTCAAGTTTCCCCCAAATTGTTCTTTCTATGACTTTCTTTTAATTTTCCTCCTATGCTTCACATTGTTGCTTATTTATTTATTTTTACTAAACATATTTCTATTATTCTACCTTGGTTCCTCTGTCTCTTAGGATAGTTGTTTCAGCCAAAAAAGGTGTCCAGCCTGCCACACCTGTCTCCCAGAGGGAACCATGAGGGCAACCCCTTAGGAGAGCTGTAGTGCTGCCCCCTTGTGGTTATTTCCTTGCTAATAATGACTTCATCACTAGATTCCAAGAAAGATCCACTGGATACCAATCAGTACTCCCGACTTAGATGCTGATTTTAAAAATGAGTAGATCAGAGTTCTTGCTTGGAGAGAGGTCACCAAGCTGCATGGACAACCACCTTCCAAGACGAGCCTCTTTAAATCAGAATACATTTGAAGTTTGCTTTTGCTCTATTGGGGATTGAACCCAGGACCTTGCATATGCTGGGGAATCTCTTTAACCCTGAACTCCATCTTCAGCCATTTAAAATTGATTTTGAGACAGGATTTCACTAAGTGGCCCAGGCTTGCCTCAAGCTTGTGATCCTCCTGCCTCAGCCTCCCAAGTAGCTGGAATTACTGGCTAGTTAGAATACATTTGAAGTTGCAGAAGAAAAAGTGACTCATTGAAGAAGGGAGCTGGGTCTACAAGGATAAGCTGGAACTGCAAGAAGGACACTTCTTCCTCTTCACAGAAAGAGGAAGAATGGACATTCTAAGCTAAAGAGCCTGAGTACAGACCCCAGTCCAGGTATCAAAATATAAAGTGAGTTGGACTTAGTGGGAGGGTTAGAGTAAGGACCTGGGAGGCAGGCAGGTGGGAGTCAAGTCTTGGGTGTGCCACTCAAGAGCTGCATGGTCATAGGAAGTTATCTAAGCTTCAGTTTCCTCTTCCATGACAATGGAGATAATAATAGTGCCTATCTCATAAATCCTTTCATAAGTGTTGGATCAACGTTAGTTGCTCATGCGAAGGCAGGCAGGTGTTTTAGAATGTGGACAGAATGGATGGGTGTGCAGGGGTTGCAAGTTGAAGACAGGTCTTGAATGCCAAGCTAAGGAGTTCAAACTTATCTTGTAGATAGTGATGAACTGGTGCAGATTTTGCCATAAAATAGCATGATGGACACCTGTAAAATCCCAGCGGCCCTGGAGGCTAAAGCAGGAGGATCATGAGTTCAAAGCCAACCTTAGCAATTTAAGAATCCCTAAGCAACTCAGAGAGACTCTGTCTCTAAATAAAACATATTTTTAAAGGGCTGGGAATGCGGCTTAGTTGTTAGGTGCCCCTGGCTTCAATTCCCAGTACCAAACAAAAACAAAAACAAAAAAACATAAGCTGGAATACTATTTTAAGAGGAGAATCCCGTGAGGAGGATAAAATATTGGAAACAAGAAAACTTCTAATTCACCAATTAAATAAATAATTATTTTCCACAAATTTCTGGGCAAGTGATTGTGAAGAACAGTGTATAAGAGATGGAGGGAGAGCGAGCGCGCATGCGCGGGAGTCTGCCCACTGAGAGCGCTCACTCTAACAGAGCGGACTCATCCTTTGGTTCACACACAGCAATCAACATCCGGGACCACTGGCAAAGACACCCACAGGGCAGGACGGAGACCAGTCCTGGTAAGCAAGTCACACAGGCTCTTTGGGCTTCACCTTTTTAATGCAGCTTATATCCCTTACCTGCCTACCACACAGAATCAGTGTGAGATTCCAATGAGATGATGTTCTGGAAGGAGGTTTGAGAAGGGTAAATCAGTCTGGAGGAAGAATGATAATGAATTCTTGCAAGGGTCCCTTCTGATGATGGGTTCTTAGTGAGATCTTGGAGGCTGTCCCCCAGAATTCCCTCCCTTGGACTTGATTTTTCCTCAGCTCCACATGGTTAAAAAAAAAAAAAAGACTGTTCTTTTATAATAGAAGCAAACAGAGAGCAGAAAGGAAGGGAAAGGAAGGGAGAAGAGGGGGATGTTTCTCTAAGTGCCAGGCACTTTCAGACCTGTCAATCAGTGGTTCTCAGTGGAGCCTTTTGGCACTTTGGGAGGATGCCACAACGATTGGGGACACCACTGTCATCAATGAACAGAGGTTGCAGATGAATGCAGGACAGTCCTCCAGTATAAAGAATTATTCTGCCCAAATGTCGTGTAGGTGTAACACCTGCTTATAATTCTGAGCCTAGAATCAAACTCTGCTTTACATAAAATAGAAGGCATTTTCTCTATCAGTTTGCGATGCATTGAACTCTCCTTCTAGGGTATAAATCCAGAGAAGACTGTATTTTGTTTTGTTTGAAACTCTTGAAGAGCTCACCATTTTGGAAATCACGCCATGTTAATGCCAATGGTGGCAACAAGTTATCAGGAAAACTACAGAAGCCCCCACACCCACGGCAGCTGTCTCCTCTCTCCTGTTTCCTCTCTCTGTCTCTACACACACACACACACACACACACAAACACATCCACCTAATTAGTTAACTCTCATTTCAAGTATCAAAAAGGCACATAATTTTCAGCTAAGCATTTTCTTGCTCCTCTTAAATCCAGATGTGTTTGTGTGTTTGGTGTAACTAGATACAAGAGTTCTAATACTCCACTATCTTTTAATAAAGCTGTGTCTAGGTGTTTAGACACTGAAATATAGAATATTTTAAGTTACTTTCCTGTTATTTCTCCTACAGTTAAGGCATCTTATTGACTTTTAAAAAATGATATATGTAGGCAAGTTCTATCAATCGTGAGTTTCACTTTAACTAGTAAAAATGCCATTATGAAATATTTCTTATTAAAAGTGCTGTTTGAGAGCTGGGCATGAAGGTACACACCTGAAATCCCAGCAACTGGAGTTCATAGTCAGGCAGAAGGATCCCTACTTTGAAGCCAGCCTGGGCAACTTGGCGAGACCCTGTCTCTAAATCAAATTAAATTAAAAGTCTGGGGATAGAGTTCAGAGATAGAAAGCCTGGGTTCAATCACCAGTGCTGATAGATAGATAGATAGATAGATAGATAGATAGATAGATAGTTTGGGTGACAGGGGAGAGAGTTACCATGTTAGCTCATTTAACTAGTGAAACCAAAGCTTGCAGAAGCCCCTGGAGATCTGTGACCACAGCAGATTGAGAACTGTCACTGAAGTATTTGCCCCGTGCCTCCCCAGCCTGGCAACTGCCTTGTAAGGTCCGTCTGAATAGCAGCTAACTCTGTCTGGTCTGAATTTAGCAAAGCCCGGGCACCTAAGCAAGAAGCAGGGAGGCTGCCAAGCAGCTGCCAATCACAATTCATGCTCTGTCTCCAAAACCCCATATTAATCCATGACCCTCCTGTGCTGCTTTTGGGTATGGGGGAAGTTCCCAAATCACAAAGCAAAAATGATGTTCTCTAGATGGTTCTTCCTGGGGATGATGCACAGGGCTGTGGCAGCCAGTGACCTGAGCTGAGTTGCCTGGGCTAAATTTAAGTGCCCTGGGACCCTTCGTCCCCCAGGATCCCTCTGGTGTTCTGCCCCTCACCCCTGGCATCCTGGTTTGCAAGGAGATGCTGTATTTATAGACCATCTTTCTGAGAAGTGCTACAAGCTCTTTTTGGTGATTAGCTCATTGTGGCAGGGGTGGAGGGCTATGTTCCTCTCCCTGTAAGGCAGAGGAATGAGCCCTGAATGGAGGCTGGGAGGCTCAGGCTCCCAGAGGCTCTGCCCACAGTGTGACCTCAACTGAGGCACTTGTCCCTCTCTCCATCCTGGCTGGCACCGACTCCTTGTCCCTACAGCCTGGACATGCAGCAGCAAAGGAAAGCCTGAGTTTTGCCTAGGTTTCCATATTCTTTATGCCTGGGCCAACCCGGATGTGAGCTGGCTGACATTACTCTGGAGCTCTTTATGGGGCCTTAGACTGAATTTCTTTTCTTTTTTCTTTTTTTTCTTTTTGTAATTGTGATAAAATATACTTTTTTTTTTTTTTAAGAGAAGGAGTCTTGATATGTTATCCAGGCTGGCCTCAAACTCCTGGGCTCAAGTGGTTCCCCTATCTCAATCGCCTAAGTAGTTGGGACAAGGCTCAGGCCAACAGGCCTATGGTTTGGGTGTGGGTGGAGTGTTCCCAGTGGGCCCGTCGTGATTGAAGTCTTGGTCCACATGGGGGTGCTGTTGGGAAGTGGCGGAAGCTTTGGGAGGTGAACTTTAATAGGAAGTCCTTAAGGTCATTAGGGCGTGTGACCATTTTGATAGGGGATTGTTATAAGAGGAGCAAGCCTGGCCCCATATGACCTCGTTCTCTCTGCTGCCATTTGAGATGGGACTGTTTGCCCCATACACGGTCCCTCTGATGTGCTGCCATCCGCCACCCTGTCCAGAGATGGAACAAAGGGGGCCTCTCCACTTTGCCTGATCTTGGACTTGGAACCTCCAAAACTGTGAGCTAAAAAAACTTGTTTTTCTGTATAAGTTAGCTGCCTCAGGTATTTTATTGTAGCAACACAACACTGCAACTGCAACAGTCTAGCGGCATCGAGTACACACGAAGTGTGTAACCATCATCACTATTTTTCCCCACGACTGGTTCATTATCCCTGACTAAAGCTCTGCACCCAGTAAATAGTAACACCCCATTTCCCTCACCCCAACCCTACCCCAGGTAACCGCCATTCCATGTTCTGTCTCTGTGAAACTGCCTAGTCGAAGCACCTCATATAGGCAGAATCATGTATTTTTCTGTTTTATTTCACTTAGCATAATGTCCTCAATCCACGTTGTCCCAGCAAACTGAATCAGCAAGCTCCTCTCTCCTTTCCTCCAACCAAACCCTCCCACCAACCAAACCCTCCTTCCTGGAACAGGTAGCATCCCCTCCCACACACAGCATTGGGAGATGCACACTTAGCTTATCGACATACTTTGGATTTCATTGAAAAACCAGCCTCTACCTCAGAGCAAAGCCTGTCCAAGGAAGGGGGCATGACCCTTGTCCTTGAAAAGACCCACAGAGCACTCCTAGGCACATACCCACCCTGCTGAGTTGTTTATCTACAAATAACAGGAGAGATCTGCTGCGCCAGGTGTCCCTGACTCAGTCAGGCTAGGTGGGGATCCATAGCAACCCCCTAGCAGCCACCAATCAGCATGAGACAGGGAAATACCTGGGATGTCAGATGACCCTCTCAGTAGTTTATGGTGTTGGGAAACCATGTAGTTCAGCACGTACTCCCCTCGTGGCTTAAACTAATCAGTTCAAATGAATCCCCCTCTTGTACTAACCAATCACCCCTACAACTTGTTCCCGCCAGTGAATGTGCTAATCAGGTTTTAGAGTTGTTTTATGATTTTCCCGCGGTGTGTGATGATTTGCTAAGAGATGCTATGATGTATGTGGGGGTCCCTGCCTTCTCCAAAGAGTTTATAAAACTGCTGTAAACCCTGGGCTCGGGGCCTCTCATAGTCACCAGTTGCTGTGTGCGCGCGGAGGACCGAGCTAGCTCGCAATAAACACCTCTTTGCTGTTTACATCGATCTTGGTCTCTGGTGGTCTTTTGGGGGTCCCGAATTCGAGCATAACATCATAAAGTTTATTTTCAGGATCCTCAAACTCCCAGGCCATGTGTCTTTCCATTCTCCCATGTAGGGTTCCCAGATCTGGCAAACAATCATGGAGAACACCCAGTGAAGATTTCAGATAAACAAAGGATAATGTTTCAGTATAAGTATGTTCCCATGCACTGTCACTGTCTGAGACATACCAAGATCCGTGTGGAATCCCACGGTGTCTGGTGTCTTACCTGCCAGCCAATGCCAAAGCCCCTTTCATGCCCTTTGGAAACTTCTTGCCTTCTCCTCTTCTTTCCCCCATAACCCATCGTACAGAGGTAAATGTTATTTAGTACAGAGGTGAATGTTATTTACGTTGATTATCGTAATCGGTGTAAGCAGGGTGAGTCATAAGTCCGTATCTCAGCTCCACACCCAGCTGGCAGGACAGCAGCTGGTTTCCCTGAGCTTCTTACCTCCTCTGAAAGGAAGACAACATCACCACCTCTACAGTGCAGATTTAAGGAGCCACCCTAAATACCTTGACATACCTTTGCTATCACTGGGAAGTGACAGATTCCACTTACCCTAGCCTCATCCAAGTTTACAGGAATTATTTGCTTAAGTAATGGATGAGAACAGTAAGACAGGGCACTTGGGGGCCCTGGAATTCTTAGCCACTCTGGGCAGCCTCCTGACTCTTCTGTGTGCAGTGTCCATAGCTGCCTGGGAGTGTGGGCGAGGAGAGGTCGGAGGACTCCGGGAGAGTCTCATGCACAACTGAAATGCTTCTGTCCCCACTCTGTGTCAAGAATATAGAACCACAAGGAGCCCTGCATGAAGTCAGGCAGGACCCAGAAATCACCCAGGCTTTTTTCTCTGCCACACTGACCATGCCTGACCATGCCTGACCATCCCACCCTGCCACCTGCCCCCCATTAGGGTCTCCAGCAGAGGGAGGAGCAGTAGGAGACTTGCCTGGTCACCCTGATGCTAAGTCACTTGCTGGAGGCATCCTTAGGCCGGGGCTCTTGGCATTTCTGCTGAAGTCTGGACCATGGAAAGGCCAAGGGCTCAGGGAGGGTGCTCAACCCTCAAGATGGGGACATCTGGCTCAAGGAGCAGGTCCTCAGCAGAGCGTGCATGGGAGGTATTTCCCAGGCAAAGGGACCATGGTGGCTACTGGAGTGTTGGAGGTTTTCACAGGGAGACCTCCTGAATGGACCTCTATCTGAATGGACCTCTATCACTGACTGACCTTGCCTGTGGGGGCTTTGCCCAGGTTTCAGGGTGGGCCTGGTCTAGCCCCAGGGCTCACAATTCAGGGCCGGAAGAATGAGCCCACAGGAGACACCCAGTGGCCAAGGCCGGATGAGCGGAGGAGAGTGAGAAATTTCACCTTTGAGGACAAAATTTAAGGGGGTGTCATATAATCAATATAAATAACATTTTGGTAAAAAATTTTAAAATAAAAATTAAATGCATAGTACTGCATAATACAAAATGTCCGTTTTGAATGAATACAATTGGCAATCTGATTTTTCCTTTTATGTCAGACCCCCAATATGGCTCTTCAAAGCCTGTTTCTGGTCCTGCTGGCCTTGCCAGTTACTCTGCCATCTCCCCTTTCTCCAGAACCTCTCTGACAATCAGTCCAGCCACCCCCCACACACACAGCTACCAGGGCCAGTCCTGGCGTCTCCCCACTCTTGAAAGCTAGCGTCCTGTCAGGCAGATATGGCCTGCATTCGGGTACATCCCATGCCATGGGGAACTCTTTCTGAAAGGGTGATAGGGAGAGACCCCATTGAACTGTGTGGATGGGCTCACTTCCACCAGGAATCCCTGCTACCCCCATGGCCACCATGATTGGTGCTATGTCCTCCGTGCATTCGGGGCTTCTGGCAGCCTCCTCTTTACCTGTCCGTAGAGTCATTTGTGTGTCTCTGACCAAGAAGCTAAATGAACAAGAAGCACTGGGTGGAGGTTTACAAAGCCCACTCCAGGGCCAGCTGGTCCAATGAGCCACCACTTCACCATGGCCAAGCCACCCACACCCCACAGCTCAGATAGGGGACCAAGGCCTAGAATCCAAATCCTAAACTGCCCAGCATCTAGAATTATTGCTCATTGGTCTTCCTCCCTTCTTCCCTCCCTGTCCCTGAATGTGTGAAAGTGTGTATGTATGTGTGTGCATGTGTCTTTCTCAAACACTCTTAATTCCTAATACCTGGCAAGGACTATGCTACATACTGGGGATACAAGACTGAACACTAACAATCAGAATCCCTCTCTCAAGAAGGGACTGGCTAATGAAGGAGATGAGAGACATGTACACCCAAATCATGTACCCAAAATATGTCCTCACAAAGAGGCAGCTGGCCACACTAGGGTCTCCTGAGCAGCTGGAAGTGTGGAAGAAGACATCCCTGAGGAGGGGGGCTGGCTATTGGTTGGGGGAGGGGAGAGATTCCAGGTGGTGGAGTAGCTGACTGTGTTTCCCAAAATGTCTATAAAAGTATCTCCCATGTCACAAGCTCTTGCTATCATGTGACATTAGCATTCCTCCCCTGAGCCCGGCACAATGGTGCACGCCCACAATCCAAGCACCTTGGGAGGTTGAGGCAGGAGGATCCCAAGTTTAAAGCCAGCCTCAGCAACAGCGAGGCCCTAAGCAACTCAGTGAGACCCTGTCTCTAAATAAAATACAAAATAGGGCTGGGGGATGTGGCTCAGTGGTTGAGTGCCCCTGAGTTCAATCCCTAATCCCCCTCCCCTTCAGAACAATATTCCTCCCCTGGGATATTTACTCTTTCTACTTGAAGTGACTCAAGGTGGCTTTCAAGGCTGTTTCTTAAACAGCAATACAGCTTCCACTTGGGACTTCTGGGATGCCGCCTCCTGAAACTCAGCCACCATGCTGTGGGGAAGCCCAAGCTGCATGAAGAGTCCACGAGTAGGTGTTCTGGCCAACAGCCTCGTGGAGATCCAGCTCACAACCAGAATTGACCACCAGAAAGGTGAGAAAGCCTGTGAGGTGTCTGCGGCCCCAGCCATTCCCTGACTGCCGCCACATGAGAAACCCTCAGTAAGAACCTGAGCTACCCCAGGACCTGTGAGATGTAATAAAATGATGTCTTGCTTGAAGTCACTAAATTTGAGGATCATTTGTTTGGCAGCAATAGTAACTGGAATGAGTGAGAACAAGTCTGTGCAAATGCCCTGTGGCAGGAGAGTGACTACATGGTGTGGAACCCAGGGGAATGGGCCTCCTCTCGGCCTTCTTCAGTATAAGGAGCCAGTCCTGTACCCGACTCATTACCTCCATTCTGCCCTGCACCTTCTAAACTGGCCACTCCTCTTGTATTGCTCTCTTCTTGCTAATGACACCACCACCCGCTTGGTTTCTGAAGGCTTGGTTTCTGAAGGCGGACACCCACGACTCCTCCTCTTCTTTCCATGATAATAAGAGCCACCGTGGAGAAAGCACCCGCCCTGTGTCAGGCATCCTGTGATCATCATCCCACAGTGCCCTGCTGTGCCTCTTCAGGCCCCGATGGGGACATTTGGGATGGTGGCAATCATTGCTTAACTCTTCTCCCAGACTTCTCCACTGTTCCCATGCAGTTCACCTCAGGCTGCCACCAGGCCACATCTATACAGTGAGATCTAAACTCCCTCACAAAGTGTCCTAGATACTGTGACCAAATGACCCAACCAGCACACTTGTGGAGGAGGAGGTTTATTTGGGGACTCACGGTTTCAGAGTTCTCCGTCCATAGAAGGCCAGCTCCATTCCTCAGGCTCGAGGTGAGGTTGTACATCATGATGGAAGAATGTGGCCGAAGGAAGCAGCTCACATGACGATCAGGAGACAGAGAGAGTGCACTAGCCAGATACCAATACATATACCTCCCAAAGCCACGCCCCCCCATGAACTGCCTCCTCCAGCCACCACTCAGTTAATCCCATCAGGTTAAGGCTATGATCCAATCATTGTTCCTCCAAACCTTGCACTGTCTCACACATGAGCTTTTGGGGACACCTCACAACCAAACCATAACACAAAGCTAATCTGCTTTTGCAAGCCCTTCACATGTTACCCTTGGAGGCTTTCAATATCCATTCCCAAGCACTATTCACATGGAACTCACCATCCCCCAACATCATGCCCCTTCTAGAATATTCTTTCCTTCCCAATGTACTCTTCACAATTGCAGCTCCAATGTCATTCCCAATGGGAAGTCTTCTGTTCTCAAGGCCTCCAGTCTGGGCCCCCTGCATTTTCTGCACCCATTTCTCACACTGCACTATAATCACCTGTGCCCTCGACAGATTTTCTGACCAGCTGTTGCTTTGAGGGCAGGGACTGAATGTAATTATCTTTATATCTCCAACCTCAAACCCATTGACTGACACAAAATAGGTGCTCACTTAAAAAATTGCAATGAAAGAATAAATGAATATATGGACATACTGGGAATACATAGGATTAGCTAGAAAAGTAATTGGAAAATGAATGATCTGAATGAATTACATAGAGGCCTTTTTTTATTTGTTAAGAGATTTAAACAACAAAGTTTTTTGTTTGTTTGTGAGTGAGTGGGCTCAGTCAAACAATGCCTACTGCTCAGGCAGCTCTGTGTTCTGGGCATTGAGTAAGTGGACCTCCACGTTTTCTAGTTCAGGCAGCCAATGCCTCGAAAGCTCTCATCTAAGCCTCCTGAGACCCTTTTGGCTTTTCTCCAGGGAACCCTGGAGGGAGGGCCCTTCCTCCACCGCCTGCTTCTCCCCTCCCCTTACAGTAGCTCTGAGTGATTGGACAGGAAGCTGCTGGGGAGAGCCCTACACACTGCACGGTCGCCTGCTGCTGGCTGGCCCACAAGATAAACATCAGCCCGATTCCTGTCACCTTTGGTCCCGTGCTGTGACTTATCGTAAGCATTTCTCTTTCAGCCAAATAACAGTTCTAGGAATCAGGCAGAACATTGAATCCTTAGGCTGGAAAAAACCTACAGGGTCAACAAGCCTAAATCTCCTCTCATGGCTGAGCATTCCCAGAACACCTGCTCTGCTGTTAGATCTTTCAGGATGTTGCTTACAGCTGCCTGGGCCTCACGCTCTGGAAGTTTCTCAAGCAAAAATGTTCACCCACGGCCAGCATCTTTTTCTATTCAGTTCAGTCCATCTTGGTTGTTTTCTGGGTGAAGGGGGATGCTACAGAGAATAGTGCACAGTCCCTGCACCCAGGGAGGGGCCAATGCATACATGGGCTGGAGGCCAAGCCCGAGAGACAGACCACCTGGCCCAAACCCTGTCTTTACCACTTCCTAGCGGCCTGACCTTGGGCAAGTCAGGTCACTTCTCTGAGACGCAGTTTCCCTATCTGTAACACAGTGAGGTCATTAGTAGCTGCCCATAGAGTTGTGGTATGAATGTGCAGGGAAAGGTAAATACATCGAAAGTACTTAGAACAACGCCAGGCACACAAAGAACAGCCAATCCGTGGCTTTCATTACAACCCCTTTGGGCATTTGGACAAGTCCAGACCAGTGATGCTAACTAACATAAGTAGCATCATAAGTCTTTTTGCATATATCCTACACTATAGAAAGCAATTTATATTTTATCTCATTCAAGAAAATTGAGCATGAGAGATGATAGCAATAACAATTTGCTACCTGAATTAAAGGTATAGCGCTTAGGATCACCTTACAATCAATCTAATCCAATCCATCATTTTTGCAGAGATAAATGACATTTAAGTGATTTAGCCACATCACATCTCACTACCAACAAAAGTTGCAACCAGATCCTTGTTCTTCTGACTCCTTCACATCATGCCCATTTCCCGGCACCATGAGCATTCCTACACGTACAAGCACTCACGGCCACAGCAGGACAGACAGAGGTTCTGCTGCGGGGTGGGAGGTCCGGCTCAGTGGTAGAGCCCTTGTCCACGTGCACAAAGCCCTGAGTTCCAACCTCAGCACCAACACAGCGGGGGTGAGGGGGGACATGAAATCCCATTAGAAAGAATCCTTTTTCTTGTTCTTTCCTTGGTGAGAGTGGAAACTCAGAGTGAGGCGCCTCTGTTGTCCAAGGCCTGCAGAGACACTAAAATAAGTCAGACCCCAATCCCAGCAAAATCCACATCTTAAAAGCCCTGATCAGCTAATTCCCACTCAGAGTGGAAACACTCCAAACTGAATTGTACAGAAAAAAAAAAAAGGTTTAAGCTTTGTTAGGAGATTCATATTTTGTCTCAGCCCCGATATTTATTGATATTTATTGGCCATATGATTGTGAAATTTGCTTCACTTCCCAGAGTCTCTCCATTTTGACACGTTTCTCTTCAATTCATTTATGCAGTTTACTAAGATCTCACTTCGTATTTCTTTTTGTGATGCTGGGCCACAAAGCCCAGAGAACACAGAGCCTCCTGCTTACTAGGCAAGCACTCTACCACTGAACTACACCTCTAGCCTGCCGAGACCTCATTTTTGATAGAAACCAGAGTGTCAGGAAACAAGTCTTCTTTGATTTATACAGTAGGAAAGTACATTTGGGAGGCACTTAAAAACAATTGGAAAAGATAAAATGCCTAGAGTATTTAGAGTGTGCTTATCTGTCCACTTAGTAAGTATTCAATAAACATGTCAAATTAATCAATTGAAGCCAGATGTGGTGGCCCACACCCATAACCCCAGCAATTTGGGAGGCTGAGGCAGAAGGATTGCAAGTTCAAAGCCAGCCTCAGCAACTTAGTGAGGCTCTAAGCAATTTAGCAAGCAATTGCTAAAATAAAAAAAATTAAAAGGGCTGGGGATGTAGCTTAGTGGTTAAGAACCCCTGGGTT
Source organism: Marmota monax (assembly GCF_021218885.2). NCBI lineage: Eukaryota > Metazoa > Chordata > Mammalia > Rodentia > Sciuridae > Marmota > Marmota monax. The sequence goes on along the minus strand of NW_026692701.1, from coordinate 218,004 downwards.
AAATCCTTGGTACAAAAAAACAAACAAACAAAAACCCACAATTGAGTGAGTGTTGGAGTGTTTGATGTTTTGATTCTCTCTGGAAGCAGGAACTTAGAAGATTTATCAATCTATTTATTCAATCAATCTAAAACATACATGAGGTCTCCGTGTGAGTCTAGCCTTGAGCTGGGCACGCTGAAAGGAAGTCGAAAGCTAAGTCCAAACCCTGGAGGGGTTTACAATACATTTATGGAAATAAGACATGAAAAGTCAATCACTGATATAGAGATTGAGGAGTGCCTAAGGAGAGGCTCAGAGCTGAGTGAGATCCCTGTCCAGCGGGTAGCACTGGAGGGAAGTACAGGCTGGGCTTGTGCGTTTGGAGGAGGCTTCTTGGCACACCTGAGACTCGAACTTGCTCCTGACAGGGAAGCAGGCTTGGATGGGAGGCAGCATAGGGGATCTGGGAAAAAATTCTGGGATGTGGGAAATCACTCAAGTATGGAACGCCAGAGAGTCCTGCTTGGCATTCCAACTCTTGCTTTTAACTAGATGGCTTTGGACAAGTTCATTAAGTCTAAGTGTTGGTTTTTCCCACTTATAAAAATAATAGGCACCTTGCCTGGCTCACATCAAAATCCTGTAGACAGAGTGACTTAACAACAGAAATTTGTTTCTTTCAGAATTCTGGAGGCTGGAAACCTGGAACCAGAATGCCAGCATGGTCGGGTTCTTGGCAAGGACTCTCTTCCTCGTTATGTCCACAGAGAATTCTTGTGTCCCCTTCTCTTTTTATAAAAGGAATTAATCTTGTGCTGGGGGCTCCACCCTCACAACCTGATATCACCCTATCTTCAAACACCATCACATTGCAGACCAGGATTTCAATACATGTGGCGGGGGGGGGGGCGGGGGGCGTACAAACATTCAGTTCATAGCAATAACAGCCTGATTGCAAGTGGTTGGGAGGATTAAATAAGGCAATGTATATCAATCACAGTTCAAGTGATAACTTTGGCTGCTCCTATTCTGACACTCCAGTGGCAGTAAAGCCCATGTGGGTTCAGAGGTGGACCCTGGCTATCTTGACAGGCAAACACTGACACTATCAGAGCAGGAGAAAAGCTACCCCAGCACTGAAGCTTGGTGGTTGCTGCTCAGTAAGATCTGACAGCAGCTCAAGAGAGCTCAGAAAGTTGGTCTTTACAAAAACAGTTTTATATAAAGTGCCTTGGAGGGCTGGGGCTGTGGCTCAGTGGTAGAGCACTTGCCTAGCATGTGTGGGGCACTGGGTTTGATCCTTAGCACCACATAAAAACAAACACGTAAAATAAAGGCATGCTGTCCACCTACAACTACAAAAAAATTTTTAAGTGCCTTGTATAAAAGGCAGACATCTGGTAAATAGTTTGGGCAGATGAATGATTGAATGGGCTAGGGAATTATTTCTGAGAGTTCCTTGATTACCTGATTAACCAGATGACCCAACCTTTAAAAAACTGATTATGAATTTCTGCCCAAACTACTTCCCAGAGTCACAAGAGGCACATTCATGTGTATACTGCCATATGAAAAAGACTGAAGATGGCAAGCTGGCCCCCAGCCGAAATTAGGATCCCCCAAATCTTTAAAAAAAATAAGGGGGGGACACCCTCGACTGTCATCAATGATAAAGTAAGCACAATTCCTCAGTATCCTGCAGTGGTCTCTTACAAACTGGAAAGGAGACTTGTAATGCATATACTTAAGGTGTCCAATAGTCAAAGCACTGAAAAGTGAACCTTCTCATATGAGACCACAAAAGTCATCTGAGTCTGGGTGTCGGCCCTAGCTGCACATTCGAATCACCTGTGAAGTTGTGCCAGCAGCTTTCCATCACCCTGCCGAACACCTGAGATAATTAACTCATCAAAGGAAAGGCTTATCTTGGCTCACAGTTTACAAGGTTCCTGTCCATAGCCAGTTGGCCCTATTGCTTCTGTGCCAGTGGGGAAGCAGGACATAATGATGGGGACGAACAGTAGAGCAAGGTCACTTACATCATAACCAGACACTAAAGGGAGAAAGAAGGGACCAGAGTCTCACAATCCACTTCAAGGACACGCCCCCCAGTGACCTGAGGACCTCACACTAGGCCCCACCTCTTAGAGGTTCCACCACCTTCTGTTAGTGCCAATCTGGGGAATCAAACCTCCAACACAGGGGCCACTGGGGGACATTTAAGATCCAAACCATAGCAGGGGCTCTTTCAATATATCAAAATATGCCTGGAGACTACCTGAATCATTTCTGGATTCTGAATCTACAGTCATTTCTGAATCATTCACCTGAGGTGCAGCCTGAGCTTTGTTCTATTTTGCAATTGCCCAGGTGATCTAATGCACAGTCTTGGTAGAGAACAAATGATCTCTGCCAGTTCCCTCATTTTGCAGATAAGAAAACGGAGGCCCAGAAGGGACACACCAACTTGAGGTCACTTCTGACTATGCAGGGACAATACTGCTTTTCAGATCTCACAAGAAGTACATCTGGTTCCCACATGTGAGCCATAAGGCAGTGTGCTGGCGCTGCCCCCGCTAGTCCCCATAATTACCTCATAATGAGCTTCAACTTCCTTTTTGAACTCAAGGGAATGCTGGAACTCTCCTGCCATTTCACTCCTTTCCCCTCTCTGCGGCCTCAGGCTAAATGTTACCCTTCTTTTCCTCAAGTCCTCTGCATGTAGACAGGAGGGAAGAATTTGGGACTAATCATGATTTTATCAATACAAAAAAATCTGGAAGAGTTCAGCATTTCCCCTCTCAGCTAATAAAACGATTCTACCCCAAATGCCAAAGGTTTCAGTCAAGTGTGTTCACAATAAATTAGTTCAGTATTTAAGACTTTCTTCATAATTAGTCCAGATTATTACACGGTTTTTATGCCTGACTGTTTTTAAAATGACCAGAATGACAGAATCTCTCAGAAATTATCAAATATACAGAAGTCAACACAGCTCACTGAACAATAAAAACTGAGAACAGCCCATGCTAACCCAACACCAACAAAATCCCTCTTTTATTCACTTTAAATTAACTGGTCCTCTTTGTTGGCCTCCATTATGATTTAAATATCTCCCAAAAGCCTGTCCTAAAGGTTCGGTCCCCAGCTAATGGAGCATTTGGGTGCTGCAACCTTCTCATCTCTCAGATGAACAGCCATTAGTTAAGGAGATACCGGATGGATGCTCGGCTATGGAGGATAAAGAAAAGACAAACAGACACACATAGGGAGAAAAAGCTAGGGCCAGGTGGGTGGCCAAGCCCTGGTGAGGCTTGGCTAACTCAGAGCTAGCTCAGCAAGTTTATTATACAGGTTTTATCATTAAAAGTTTCATTGTTAGTAAGTTTCAGCAAAGCAAGCAATCTGAAGGACACAGGACTCCAGAGACATTAGGGTCACCTTGTTTTGCTCAAAATTCTCTATCCCTGGGAGAAGGTGCTGAACTCAAGGCTTCAACTGATAGAGCCATACATGCAGCCTCTCCTAGCTGGTGTTACCATAACTACTGGGGCATCTTGACCTGCACCTTTCCTCAGGCAGCTCCCAGCACAACTGCAGCCATGAAAGTCAGGCCATGATTTAGATCACTGCTCTCTGCAGTTGGGGGCCATCAAACATTAGTAGGTAGAGCCTAGTTGGAGGCAAACTCTTGAAGAGTGACCTCTCTCTCTCTCTGCTTCCTGGCCACCCTGAAGTGAGCAGCCTCCTTGCCACATGCTCCCACTGCCATGATGTTCTGCTTCACTGTGGGCCCCAAAGTGAATGGGCCCACCATGGGCTGAAACCTCTGACACCATGAGTCAAAATAAATTGTTCCTCCTTTTAAGTTAACTCGGGTATTTTTGTCACATTGACAGAACGCTGACTAATACAGTCTCATACACAGCCTCCATCCTATTGATTCTGTTGAAAACTTCACATTGGCAAATGTGTGCTTCGGAGTATCTTCTAAGGCTTTTTAAAAGTGGTCTCAAAGTTTTGTATGTGTGATTTCTGAAGTTTCTACTTTTCCATAACTCCTGATTCTATTCATTAGCAAGAATTTATAACCAGTCAGGTTTTGCAGTACAGCCGTCAAAGCCTCTGGATGTGGCCTCTTTTTCCTCTCATCTTGACAATTCGAGTCCTTCCTGAGTTCCAGAGACTGGTGGACTCTGAATCACACTCCAGGGTCCCCTGCTAACTAGCAGGAGTGGGGAGAGGGGGAGAAAGCTGAAGTAAGGGAAAGGGAGGGTGGTCAGCAAGACCCCTGGCCTCTGCTCCTCGGCATGGCTTTGTTTCCCAGGCCAATTGCATCCGTGCCTGAACAGAAACATTTTCTGAGAAATCATCATCATTGCTGTCCTCCTTCCTGACCAACTTTGGCAGATGCTAGCCGGAAACTAGTCTTTTCTACTCTTTACCGGAATGGTATCCTTGTTGCTCTTTCTGGAAGTTGCATGTTATTTATCCCTTGCTCCTTCTTTGCCTAAAGAATGAGCCTCACTCAATGAGCTGCATCCACTCCCTTAGTCCATTGGTTGAGTAAACATTCACTATGTGCCTCTGTGTGCTGCCATCAGTGTCCATATTACAGAGGGAGACGGTGCCCTTGTCTTCTAACAGTGGTCAGTCTTAGCAAAAACACAACCCAAATAGGGTTGCAGATTAACATGTTATGTATTAGCTGTCTCCATGAAAACACACCCAAATAATTTTGGAACATAAAATTATACTACAGGGACACTATCTCAGTTTGTTCTTTTTTAAATTTCAGGAGGAAGGTAACTTCACCAGTAATAGAGAAGAGTTCTATCAGGTTCCAGTGGTCCTTCTTGTCTTCCAAATTCTGATTCTTTGAGACTCTGCTTCCACTTGAAAGAGAATCAGAAGAAAAGAAATGAATATCAATAAAAAGACAGGGATATGATATGATCTATGCCTACAAAACGATTAAGTATAATTTGGGTAAACATGGACTTTATCTAGCAAATCTCAAAATATTAAAATTTAAGTTTCCCTCTCAAAACTCATAAAAGTTCTAGAAGGTTTTTAAGTAGAAGAGCTACCAAATTGTACACAGGTGGTGAATATTTGGTGTTGCCAAATGTCGATGAAATCAGCAATATGATTAGCACTGAGAAAGAAATTTCAATCAGTTAATGAATGAGTTGCCACAGTGGGAATGTTGGGGGTTCCTGACATTTGTGGCTAACAGCCAAGAGAGTGATGCATCCTCGCCTGGTTTCTGCTGCTTACAGGGACACCAATTAGCTGTGAAAACTCAGACAAGTCACTTCCCCTCTCTGAGCCTCCACAGCCTCACCTGCAAAATGAAGGGTCAGCCTGGCAGGGCTCCCAGTCCCTTCATTATACATTCTGAGAAACCATCTTTTGGAGCTGTTGGGAGAAACAGGATATAGAACTAACCACCCTCAGGTCAGATGTCACAGGGTATTTCTGTTCTGAAAAGAAACCTTTGGTGAATCACTTCATAAAGAATGTGTTTGTTTTCTGCACTGGGGTTTCTGTATGCTAGTTTATAATTTCTTTTATAAACTATATAAATATAGGCACTGAGAAGCTATGAAGTCCACAAAAAGTCAGAGGAGCCTGGGTTAACCAGGAGGGTGTCTTGGAGACGAATCTTACCTGGGTCTGGGAGTGTGAGCCACACTATGGAAACGAAGCCAGCACCATGTGCCCCACAGTCATTAAGGACACAGGGCTCAGGCCAGTGGGTACCACCATCTCCCAAAGATAGCCAGCACAAGCAGCAACCTATTTGATGTCGTGTAAAATGGGCCAGAAAGGACTCTGGGTGTTACGGTTTGGATGTGAGGTGTCCCCCAAAAGCTCATGTGTGAAATGATACAGGAAGGCTCAGAGGAGAAATGATTGGGTTGTAAGAGGCTTAACACAATCAGTGAATTAATCCTCCATAGGGATTAACTGAGTGGTAAATGAAGTGGTAGGGTATGGCTGGAGGAGAGGGGAATTGGGGCACGGCTTTGAGTGACATATTTGTATTCAGCAAGTGGAGATCTCTCTCTCTCTCTCTCTCTCTCTCTCTCTATCTGCTTTCTGATTACCACTAAGCCGCTTCCCTCTGCCATACTCTTCCACCATGATGTTTTCCCTCACCTTGAGCCCTGAGGAATAGAGTCGACCTTCTATGGATTGAGAACTCTAAAATCATGAGCCCTAAAATAAACTTTTTCTCCTAAAATTGTTCTGGTTAGATCTTTTAGTCACAGCAGCAAAACAACTGGCTGAAACACTGGGCTCCCCTCTAACAGCCAGGTCCATTCCTCTTGCCATCTTGCCCCAAAACTGTCCCACCCATGGACTTCTTGCTATGTTTCGTTTTTGTTTAAGCAAATCTGAATGAATGCTTTTTGTCACTACGTGCTGGATTTAATTTGCCTCTTGGAGGGCCCATTCATTTCCAGTCCCTGTGGGACCAGAGTTCTTCACTTCTGCCCTGTTTCATCCCCAACCCCCACCATGTGCTGCAACCCAGATGGGCAAGCCCAAACAAAAGTGACCACAGTTGGCTGTACCTGTTGGTGGAGAAAAGCAAGCAGGTTGTGAAGTCAGAAGGAACCAGCAAGTTTCTTAAACCATCTAAGTTTCACTTTCCTCATTCCTGTAAAACAGGAATCACACTATCAATTCAGGGTTATTGTGAGGATTAAATGTGATGATGAATGTAAAATTATGTAGAAAGTGGTTGGTATTATGTTACTCTGTACTGGAAGACATTTGCATTTTCCCAGAAGTCTGCTGGAGATAGATCCTTGTGGATATGGACTGAATGTTTGTGTGCCCCTTCCATTCATTGGTTGAGATCTTAACCCCTGTGTGTTGGTGATGGTATTGGGAGGTGGGGGACTTCTGGAGGAATTAGGTCATGAGGGTAGACCTCTCATGAATAGGACTAGTGTCCTTGTAAAGAGACATGAAAGTCCGCCCTCCCTCTCTCTGCTGTGTCACATGAGGATACAGTGAAAGAACAGCCATATGCAAACCAGGGAGTCCTGGCTCTCCCCAGGACCAAAACTGCTGTACCCAGATCTTGGCCTTACCAGTCATCAGTGCTGTACAAAACAAATGTGTGTTGTTAGCCACCCAGCCTATGGTAATTTGTTACAACATCCTGTGCTGTCTAAGATACTTGGTAGGAAGAAAAAATGAATTTTTAGTGGCCATGTTCAAGAGGGCCAGTGGAAAAGCTTTAGCAACCACAAGATCATGGATTTAAAAAATAAATCATGGCTCTTCTTGGCCAAGATTAGGGTTTCTTAGGCAATATAGTCCCTTAAAATTTATTAGGCTTTCATCATTTCTTCTGGTGGGTTCTATAGCTCGTGAAACAGGGGTCTCCCGATTGAGGTCTTGTGCTCTACCCATCTCCCACTCTAACTTACTAGTTTTAAGACCTCTGCCCAGAGGCAATCCAAATCGTATTCTCAGGCAGGGAACCACCACCTCCAAGCCAGTGCTGGTCACAGCCTGTGCAGGGTCAGGTAGAGACACTTATAGGAAGGTGTTTGAGAGAGGCCTGGCCTCTAAGGTTTTCTTGGCCCTAATGTCTCCTGGAGATAAGATCCCTGCCCTCTTAGATTTCAGTGGGGCATAAGCTTGTGTTTTTCTCTAATTCCTTTTGTATAAGACACACAGGCCACAAAAGCGTATCCCACACAACCCCAGCATCCTGAATAGTCACCATTTCCCCTAATGCTCTGCTCTGGGTAGGTATGAACGGTCCCAGGGATCAGCTGAAAATGGCTGGATTCACAACCACATAACGCAGGGCCACCAGCTTCGAGCTGGAGCAGCAGGGGTCTTGACTCTCCTTCCTGGCCGCCACACCCCCTCAACTCACCCCATGCCTTATTTTAGGGCCCAGCACTGTGGCACTCTACTTCTTCATGCCGCAATCTTTTCAAATGCCCTCTCCAACTCTGACGTTGACCTCGCACCATGAGAGAGCCCAAGTTTGAGGCCAAAGCCCGGCTTGCCTGCTGGTCCCCCTACTTTGCCCTGGTGATCTACCAGCTGCATCCTCAGGCCAGTGGGAAGATAACTGTGGCATTTTCTGATGTCACATATGGACACAATAAGATCTTTCATACGTTTTTCTTTGGGAGTAAGAATTTTGCCAATGCCCCATAGCCTCTCCCAGTGCTTCACAGGACAAAAAGTGGGCTCTGTGTCCCTTCCTAAAGCAATTACCAGAAAAGGCAGCAAGATGGCCATGAGAGCTTTCAAAGTCTGGTTTGGGGCCCTCTAGAGTCTCTGACATTGTTTTCATAAAATGATTGCCTCTCCTCGCACCCCCCCATTTCCTCAGAGTGAGTTTTATAGATACTACGTGATGGGTGATGACACAGGACACCGAATGAAGAAGCAGATGTGAAAATCTAGCTGTCTTCTAACAAGTCAGATATTAAAAAAGACTTGAAAAGTGTAAAATGATGCCACTCTAACTTACTAAGTTTTTTTTTTCTTTTTAGTTTTGGAAAATACAGTTATTTTTATAAAAATGTATTCACTGGTTAATACTTATTGGGCTTACTATATCTTTGTTAAATAGTTTTAACAGATGAATGGATAAAGAAATTGTGGTATACATACACAGTGGAATATTATTCAGCCATAAATAAAGATGAAATTATGGTATTTTCCAGCAAATGGATGAAACTGGAGACTATCATGCTAAGTGAAATAAGCCAATCTCAAAAAACCAAAGGCCAGGATTTGCTAAGAGATGCTATGATATATGTGGGGGTCCCTGCCTTCTCCAAAGAATGTATAAAACTGCTGCAAACCCTGGGCTCGGGGCCTCTCAGCATCACCTGTTGCTGTATGTGCGCGGAGGACCAAGCTAGCTCGCAATAAACACCTCTTTGCTGCTTACAAAAAAAAAAAAAAAAAAAACAAAGGCCAAATATTCTCTCTGATATGTGGTTGCTAACACACAATAAAGGATGAGGGAGGGAAGAATAGAAGTTCGTTGGATTAGACAAAGGGGAATGAAGGGAAGGGATAAGGGATGGAAATAGAAAAGACAGTAGGATGAATTGGACATAACTTTCCTATGTTCATACATGAATTCATGAGTAGTGTAACTCCACATCATGTTCAACCACAAGAATGGGGTCCTAATTAGAATAAGTTATACTCCATGTATGTGTAATATATGTTAATAATAATATACTCTACTGTCATGTATTATCAAAAAGAACAAAAAATAGCTTAAAATGTTCTCAGTTTTACAGTCAAATGCAGAAAATATGATATAATCCACATAAACAAAATTACTTTGAGTTTCTCAATAAGTTTTAAGATTGGAAATGGGTCTGAGACCAAAAAGTTTCAGAACCCTCACTCAGATCAATCAACACCCAGCCCCTGAGGCTGTAGCCAGCATCCCCTAGAGTTCTAAGGCTTCAAAGGAGGGTTAAATCGGGGTCCTAATGAAATTAGTAAGGGTGAAATAATTACTGAGCAGGAAACCAACAATGCTCACTATAGTACACAATAATTTTTAACTGAACTGAGAAATGAGGTGTTTTGCCCAAGGTCACACACAAGTACTGGTAAAATCAGAATGTAAAATCAGGTCTTCGGATTACTGGTCGAAATTAGTCACCCTTCTGACTGCCATACTTTCTGCAAAGCCACATTGCTTTCTTGCAAAAGGGCTGAAAGTTATTTAGAATTTCTAGTAAACTTGGAGTAAGCTGAGCATGCTCATAAAATGCTGGTCAAATTACAAATGGTACAGTCTTTCCAGAAAGCAATTTGGCAATATGCATCAGGCACTTTAAAAATGTTCGTATCCTTTAACCCAGTAATTCCATTTCTAGGAATCTACACAAAGGAAATAATCAGAAATGTGAATAGAATCTACGTATGAGGATACTCATCAAAATGTTATCTTCAATAATGAGAAATTGGAAACAGCCTGAATGTCCAATAATGTGAGAATGGCTAAATGAATCCTGATGAATTAAAAATTAGTCACCCTTCTGACTGGCTGTTTATAGTGGCTTGAGATGGGAGATGAGCTAAGTGTGAATATTTTACAACAAACATATATCTTCAAAAAATAATGAAAATAAACATATAATTTTGACTTTGAAAGAACTTAATGACATGGGAAAATCTAATATGGCACTGAGTAAAAAACCATGGCACAGGGGCCTAGTACGGGCAAGGCCCTGGATTCCATCCCCAGGACCACACACACACACACACACACACATACACACAGCCATGATAAAATACTAGGCATATAATAAAACATCACTAACATACCTGTGGGAAATCTTTCTGGAAGGAACTATTCCAAAATGTTATCATTTGCCCATTATCTCTAGATAGGAGATTATTTGGGATTTTGCTTCCATTCCCTCCCAAATATTCCAAGGGTCTAGAACAAGCATTCTATGCCTTTGTAATTCTGGGAGGAAAGAAGGTTATTTAACGGAAAGATTGGTGAACGGGAGGGAAATGAGAATGTGGCAAAGCCCAACATTGCTGATTACCAGGCAGGGAGAGGGGAGCAGCAGCCGTGGCCCACCTGGGGCAGACACTGTTGGTTGCCTTGCTGGTGAAAGTCAGTTTCTCAAGCTCCAAGAAGTTCTAGCTCCAAGAGAAACACTCCCTTAGGTTCCCTGTGGCCGGAGGTGGTCACGTGGTATACTTCTGGCCAAGGAGACAAGAGCAGAATTTTACTCAGGGCTCTAGAAAGCAATCCCTGCCTTGTTTCCCTTTTATTCCTGACTTACAAACGAATATGAAGGCGAGTACAGTGGCACATACCTGTAATCCCAGGGGGTGGGGGTGGGGGTGGGGGGGCTGAGACAGGAGGACCGCAAGTTCAAAGCCAGCCTCAGCAAAAGTGAGGCGATAAGCAACTCAGAGAGATGCTGTCTCTAAATAAAATACAGAATAGGGCTGGGGATGTGGCTCAGTGGTCAAGTACCCTGGGTTCAATCCTCAGTACCTTCACCCCCACTCCCACCCCACCCCCCAAAAAAAGGAATATGAAACCTGGCACAAGAGCAGCCATCTTTCAAACCTCAGGTAGAAGTCAAATAATCAGTGATGTAAACCCTGACATGGCTTCATTGAGTTGATGAACCACCACCAATATTATGTGAGAAAATACCTCCCTCTGTGTTTGAGCCATTGTGGTTTGCTGCTAATTGCAACCAAATGCATTCCTGATACACCATCAAGCAGGAATGTGGAGAGGATTAAGAGAGACCATGCATATGAAAATGTTTTGGAAATGGTAAAATATTATCACACAAGAGAGATAAATGACATCCATCAAAAACAACTAGTGCAAAAGAGAAAAAATTTCTCAAGACAGTTGTTGGGAATCTGAATGATAGATTATCTCCTTTGCGGAGGGGTGGGGGAGTCCAACCAGAGAATGAACCCAGGGTGCTTAACCACTGAGCAACATCCCCAGCACTTTTAAATAATTTATTTATTTCAAAAATTTGAGACAGGGTTTCACTAAGTTCCTTAGGGCCTCACTAAGTTGCTGAGGCCGAACTTGTGATCCTCCTGCCTCTATCTTCTAAGCCACTGGGATTACAGTTGTGCACCACTGTACCAGGCAAATTATCTCCATGTTGTAACTGACTATTGGATATAGACATGCAGAGTCGGGGTGTCAGGGTGCACTTCTCTGCATTAAATCTAAATATCTTAACCACATGGCTATAGATAAGACACTTCTCTTTGGGCCTCAGTTTCTCCATCTGAGAATAGGATTGTTCCTCTTAGCCCTCAGATATTCCATTCCTGTTCTGGCTCCCAGATTCCTGAACTGAAACAGCAGGGTAAAGGGACAGAGTTGCACCCCACAGGAACCACAGCTCAAGTTCTACATCTTCCCCAACAGTGCTAATGTCAAATAGTCTGTTCCAATGTCCCAACGAGTATGTTCATACAGTATAGATGATGTGTCTTGATGTTGTTTCAAATATTGCTGACTGAAAACACTGAAAATCTCTATAGAGAGACACTGTCTTGTGCATAACTAGAACATTGAATGTGCCTATGGTCTACTTAAAAATGTTCCTATTGCGAGGCATGGTGGTAGAAGCCTGTAATCCCAGCAACTCAGGAGGCTGAGGCAGGAGAATCAAGCTTGAGGCCAGTCTGGGCAATTTAGCAAGACCCTGTCTAAAAAAACATAAAAATAAAAAAGAAAAGGGGATGTAGCTTAGTGGTGGAGCACCTTGGGTAAAATCCCTTGAACCACAAAAACAAAAATAAAAAATAAGTAAACAATTAAAATTAAAATGCTCTTGTTTAAAAACAAAACCTTCCCCTGCTTCAGATTCTCTTTAGCATTCTGAGATGAAACTGACAGGAGGCGGGGAAAATCCTAAACATCAGTGAAGCACAGCCAGGAAATGAACTCAGAAGCTGTCGTGAAAATTAAGCTTGCAGAGGTCGGATTTTTGGTTCCACTTGAGCCCACTGGGCCCCGACCCTTCTCCATATCCTGCCTGAAATGGTCACATGAGAGCTTCAAGAGCTGAGACTATTCGAAGTCCCCTTCCTGGGGCTCTGCCTCACATCTAGTGTGTGTCCCCATGGGAACAATGTCATCCTACAGTCCAACTTGCCACCTCCGTGGCCAAGTTCAAGAACAATCTGTTTCATATTTCCACATGATATAAAAATGGCTGAGGATTTTAAATTTTTTTTAATTGCAGGGGGCACCAGGGATTGGACTCAGGGGTGCTTAACCATGGAGCCACATCCCCTAGGCCTTTTTATATTTTATTTTGAGACAGGGCCTCGTTCAGTTGCTAAGACTGGCTTTGAACTTGCAATCCTCTGGCCTCAGGCTCCCGAGATGCTGGGATAATTTGAAGATTTTTTTTTTTTAACCAAATGTAAAGAAGTGTTTTAGGATGGTCTGACTTAAAATATCGTACATACTAGGGTGAGTCTTTTCCTGTTACCTTAATATTCAGGGTACAAAAAAAGGGTCCAGAAACCCTTACAATTGAAAGGAAATTTGGATGAGTCAGGGTCAAACACACTCAGCCCCCACCACAGGCTTCAAAAAGGCAGCCAAAGCACCAGATGCCGTGCCCTTCACCTCCCCTCCCAGCAACATGGAAGAAGAGGCAACTGGAAGAAAAGGGAGAAGCCACTGGCCTTTCCTGGAAGGCAAGGTACACAGAGAGAGGGGAGGAGGACCCAAAGGCCCTGAGGCTCAGGGAGAGCAGCTCATATCAGTGAGGTCAACCAGGAGGCCAAACCCCTTCCACTCCCAATTTCACTCCAGGCTTTTGCTACCGAGTCCCAAGGCAGTGGAGATGGACACTACCAAGAGCCAGAGTGCTTGAGCCCTCTGGAGTCTCTAGTTCAAAGTCACTGAGCATTCTTGTTGGTGTGGAGGATTTGTTTCGAAAGTAAGCTCCTGAGGAGCTGAGCACAGAGCCATCATGGCCCTTCAGGATGCCTAGGAGGATACCATGTTGGGGAACAATAGGTAAGCTATCACCAAGCCCGACCCTGCCAGCTCTTTTAGCATAGTCATGTTCTGGGGGAAGTGTTCAGTGTCAGGTGAAATTTGGTTTATGTTTAGGAATCATGCTATATTTTTCAAAATGCAATTTTTAAAAATGCTAGAAGGTGAACTAAGACTGATGGAGTTCCCAGCAAATTCTTATTTCTTACCTTTTCTGACACCAGAGAAAGTTACTTACTTTGTGGAGAAAAGTGGAGAACTTCATTCTGCTTACAAAATCGAGTGCCCATTCCTGATACGCACATTAGGGGCCTTAAGAATGTGGCAAACCAAAACACAAGCATGAAGAATTATAGACAGGGTTTTATTCCACAGGACTGTTCAAAAGAAAGATGGCAGATTATATCAGGTTGTTCAGGGGTCATTGTCTTAATTACTCTGAGCATTAGCTCACCCACCAATGGCCAGTTCTCCTGGGCTCCATCACCAGGACTACCCTGATCTAGTTATTCCTGGGAATAGTCCTGTGCAAAACCTGACAGGCCTGTGCTTCAATCCCTGCTCTGCATTTACTAGCTGTGTTTGACCTCAAGAAGCTCCTCCATCTCTCTGAACCTCGGTTAACAGTATGATTAGCAAAATTAGGAAATTGTGGGGTGCATGTGAGAAATGCTAATGACCTTATTTTTCACAGCATACATTTTCATAACATAACATATATTTGGTTACATATATGTGTGTGTGTATGTGTGTACACCAATTATATATATGCAATGTTCTAACCTCAACATCTTCATAATTTCATAATCTATTTTCTTTAAATGTGAATTTTATTGCAACAACATCTCTTGTTGAAACACATTTATCTAAAATTTACCAATTCCTTCAGTTTGATTTCCAGTCCTTTTTCATCTGTTGAATCCTATGAAGTTTAATTAAGCATTTGTGTTTTTAAAATGTTATATGATCCCATTTTAATAAAAGTATTTCTATTAACTTGTCTACCTATTTTTTGGTCCATCAAGATATACATAGACACCAGAATAATGTTCATTCAAGGGTAGATATTTATAGGTAGTGAGTTGTTTCTCTTTCTTTTGTGTTTTTCTTTCTTTTTTTCTACTTTGTTCCTTTCACCTTTTTCTTAAAGTATCGGTAAGCACTATTTTCACAAATAATGTTATTCAAGAAAGAAAGAGACCAGAAGGAAGTGCACTAAGCTGTAATCAAAAGAATTTTTATGTTCAGAGAGATCATGATTTATTTAATCCCTCTACTTTAATTTTTTTTAAAGTCGTCCATTTTTCAGATGTCAGCTTAACCATTGTTATTTCTTCCTGGTCCTTCACTGACCCCTCTGTATGGGACCCATTGCCTCACTTTCTCATGGGTCTTTATTCTACCCCTATGATAGCATTTATTGTGACATGTGATGTTACTGATATCTTTCTTCCCTGATATGTATTAACCACTTTGAGAGCAGAGGTCTTGCTCCCCTACCAACTCTCTCCCTCTGCCCACTCCCTCTCTCCACCCCCACTCTTTTCTCATTTTAATGCTAAAATACCAAAAGTAACTCTACCCCATATTTGTTAGGTTAACATACATGCTGAAGTTGTATCACAGAGCAAATATTACAGCAGCACAGCAAGTGCCTTTTATTTTCTAAGTTGAATTATTACTTGAATTATTTTCTAAACTTATAAATTGAATCCCCTGACTTACCAAACCCATTGAGCTGTAAGGTCTGTGAACAGTTTAAGGAGGAAATAATTTTTAAATTCAGAATGTAGTCCCTGGCTTCCACTTCTCTGCTTTAAGAAGACAGTCAGACATTGGCCCTATAAGTCCTTCCAAAGCCAAAGTCCCATGATTAGAACAAATGAAATAACTGAGGGTTGGTAGTAATATTTCTCTAAAAATTTTCTTTTTGTGATCTAATAACCACAGCATTTTCCTTTTAAATTTGTTAACTAATTGGCTTGGAAAATCGCCCTCTTTCTCCATCATTGTTTTCCCTCACTTTAAAAGAATGCCCACATGGGAGTAGGAAAGATGGTGGAGTGAGATGGACATCATTACGCTAAGTACATGTATGAAGACACGAGTGGTGTGACTCTACTTTGTGTAAAACCAGAGATATGAAAAATCGTGCTCTCTATGTGGAATATGAATTGAAATGCATTCTACTGTCATATATAACAAATTAGAATATTAAAAAAAGAATGCCCACAGTGTCTGGTTCCATTTTCTCCTTTTTCCATTTGTCTCCATTTATCCTCCACCCAATTCAGTCTCCAATCCTATTCCATTGAAACACCTCTTTGCAAAATCATAAATGGAAGTTTGCAGATTCTTTGGTCCCATAGTTCAGATCTCCTCCCTAAAGCATTTGACATGGTTGATTGGGTCCTCTTTCTGGAAATCTTGCTTTCTACCCTCCCATTTTCCTTCCCCCCCCAATCATTGAGGATCCATTCTGATCTCTAGAGAGAGTCTAAGACTGCTCTTGGGACATGGAATCTGTGAAGGAATGGAGTCTCTTAGAGGAATGGAGTAAAAAACAAATGGTTTCTTCCTCTGAGGGGTGTTCTGATACCAGCAGCTGGGGCTTTTTAATAGGTAAAATAAATTATACATGAAAACAGTTTATGGATTAAATCTTACCACGCCCTCTTTTTAGCCACCAAAATCCCTTTTAGCCATCACCTGGCGCTTGAGCAACTGCACAGGAATGTCTAAGACAGTAGTCAACAATAAATGAAAAGGACAGAAACCCAGAAATATATTTCATATAGCATCCTCCCCCCCCCCCAAATTTTAAAAACCTTTAAGGCTAAAAGCAAAACCAAACTAGTCATTACTAATCTTAAGAAGATAAACTTTGTGAATGATGAAAAAGTTAATGAAATGAATGAAGCATTTGCAAATACACGAAAGGGACCTGCACACATCTTAATAGTCCCTTCTCATGGACCTCTGCAGAAAGAGCTGATTACTCAACAGCATCCTGGAAGTCAACTACTTAATGTTGATGAAGCTGTAAGATCAATAGTTCAGTTGTAATACAGTGAGGATGTATCAAATTCCCCCACACCAAAGACCAATAGATTAAATGTTTTAATTTTAAAAGCCCTTTTTTTCCTTTCCTTCCCTCCTTGCCCAGATGGAAGCCTACTGGGCATGAGAGTTAGAGTGGAGAAGGAGGTGGCTAGATCAGCTCTGTCCTTTATTTAAAAGTGTTTATTCATCTCCTCCTTTGGCAACTATGGAGGTAAGACCCCAAGGATCAAGACCAGGAGGAAGCATGAGGAAAGAGGCTGAGAGGAAGCTGCCCTATCAACATCCCAAGTCAATCATGGGCCTTTTGGACTCAGCACTGGCCAGGCCAGCTCACCAGTGTGCAAGCTCCAGCTCAAAGCAAAGACGGTGCAATTCACAGTGGTTGTCTCCTCTGTAGGTGCTTCCTCCACCACACTTGAAGCTCCTCGAAGGCAAAATGTCTTTCCACCCATGGACCCCTGGATGTATTACAGCATCATATATGTCAGGCATTCAATGTGTATTCGTTGGATAAACATTCACTTTGCCTCACCTTGAAAGACCTTTATGGGGTGGGAGTGGAACTATGATATGAATGTGCACACATGTTTTTTTTAGAGATTGTTAGATGCTTTAAGAAAATAAAAGGAATGACAGGAAATGTTGAGTAGGTATTATGAGCCAGATACTTTGCCTAAGAGATATTCTATCTTCATTTTATAGATATGTTCTCTAAGGTCTGAGAGACCAAGTATCTCATCCAAGATGACAGCCAGTTCTATGGTTCAGATAAGTGTTCCCTAAAAGCCCATGGTTATAGGTTTGGTCCACAGCCTGGGGTGCTATCAGGAGACAGAAGAACTTTAAAAAACAGGGCCTGGTGAGAGGTCTTCTAGTCACTGGGAGTATGTCCCTCAAGGGGATATTGGGACCCCAGCCCTTCCTCTTTCCCTCTGTTCTGCATCCTGGCTGAGAGGCAAACAATTTTACCATACACTGCCACCATGATGTGCTGCCTCGCCAGAGGCCCAAAAGTAATGGGGCCAGCCAACCATGGGCTAGAACCTTCAAAACTGTAAGTCAAAGTAAACCTTCCTCTTTATGCATTGATTACCTTAAGTATTTGTTACAGTGATGGAAACCTGACCAGCACAGGGCAAGTAGATGAGTATGGGCAAAGAGAACTAACACATCAGACATGGAGCCAGAGCCCTCACACCATACGACCCATCAGAAGAACACTGGTCTATTCCACATCCCTTCAGGATTCCCCAGCTGGAATGCACAGAAAAGCAGAGCACTGGACCCAGTTCACTGGCTACGAGACCTCCAGTCAGCCAGTAACCTGTTCCAGGTCTCCCTGCTCTTGTGCATAAGTGAAGGTGAACGTACCAGTCTTGCCTCCTTACAGAGTGATGAAGTTCAAGAGTGTCTTTGAAAGACAGCAAGGGAGTGAAAGGTTCTCACATGGTGCCAGGTGATGGTGAATGGATGAATTCCTCAAAAACATAGGGATTCATCTAAAGAAAACATGTGTGCTACCAACACTCTGTCAGGAAGCTGCATGGAGCCCTTGGACTGGGTAGGCTGGGTGGGAAGGCTACTCTGTGAGGTGAATTGGTCCAATTCTGAGGGAAGAGAGCCCCATGTTATGAAGAAGGAGAAAGAAAAAAGGGAGAGGCTATGGCTAATGGTAACCTCGGTGCTGGTAGAGAAGACAGTAATGTGAACAGAGGTTGAACAGAACAGACCTGTTTCCTGGAGTGGGAAATGTGAAATGTGAAAGAATTGGACGTGAAGAATAATCTATCGCTGGGCATGCTGACACACCTGTCACGCCAGCTCCTTGAGAGGCAGGGGCAGGAGGATTACACTTTTGAGGCCAGCCTGGGCAACTTAGCAAGACTCTGTATCAAAACTAAAAAAAAAAAAAAAAAAAAGAAAAAAAAGCCTGGGGATGTAGCTCAGTGTCGAGGGCTCACCTAGCATGTGTCAGATGCTGGGTTCCATCCCCAGTACCCAAAAACAGAAAAGAAAAAAATTCATCTTGAACTGTACAGCTCCTGTTTCCATAGCAGTGTCACATCTATGCTCATTTGTCCTCATGAGCCTTCAAAGAAGACTGGGCAGAAGAGACTGTCCTTACTTGACAGACAGGCCAATGCAGGACACTGAGAACACGAGTTTAAGTTTACTTGGCCATTCCACAACACCAGCCAAGTGGCACCGTTGGGATTTGAACCCAGGGCTTTGTTTTTATTTTCTACATTTTTTATTGGAGCATCAAAATTGTACATAATTGTGGATTTGCTGTTACATCTTTGTACATGCACACAATACAGCAGTATGATTTGGCCAACATCACTCCCCGACACGTGCCCCCCTCCAGCTCCTCTTTCACCCCCACCCCACCCCCACCGTCCCTTTCCTCTATTCTATTGATCTTCCTCTGGTTTTCATGAGATCCCCGCCCCCCACCTTTCCTTTCCTTTTTCCTCTCTAGCTTCCACATGTGAGAGAAAACATATGACCCTTAACCTTCTGAGTTTGGTTTATTTTGGTTAATATAATGTTCTCAAGTTCCATCCATTTTCCTGCAAATAATTTCACTATGATATTTTTGTTTTAGTGCTGAGTTCAGTGCTCTTTCCATCAGATCAGACTAAGGGAAGAATTCATTGTTTCATTTACCGAATACTTTCTAGGCACCTAAAATGGATCAGGCATCAGAGATAACTCTGGAATAGCAATAACCTTGAAAGTCACCTGCAAGGAATTCTGATAGGAGGTGATGATAGGAGGCTGAAGTTTAGAAAAGAGACAACAGCAACAACAGTAATAATAATCTACTCTATACCAAGCAGCTCTATGTGACCTCTTCACATGAGATTAAGTATTCTATGGCAGATTATTAAACTCTCCCCACAACTTAAGGAGACTGGTACAATTTTATTATCTCCATTTTGCAGATAAGGAAACTGAGGCTCAGAGAGGTGATGTAACTTGACAAAGATGGCCTGTGTGCTGTGAGGCACAGCTTGACCCAGAGCCCACAAGGCTATGTTAACTCTCAGCCTGCTAAAGAGAAAAAAGGTGCTCCCCAGGGGAAGGGCTGCGGTGTGCAGAGCACAGAGCACCGCTGGGTGCCAGGAGGCTGAGCTCTGTCTCCTGGTGGCCACCAGCTCTTCCCATGCAGCAGGAGCATCCTGTCTGTTCCCCACCCCCACATCTCAGCAACTCTGACCTCCAGCAGGCCGAGGGGGTGCCTGCCCCCGGAAGCCCCAACATCCTGCACTCTGCTGAACCCACAACGTGTCAGGCCGCCCGTCCCAGCTGCGGCACACAGACGGCCTGAGCTGACAGGCTGGGGCTGAATTACCGGCCCCTCAGCTAGAAATAGCCCTCCGAGAAGTGTGTGGTGGCTACGTGTCCACAGAGAGGGGAGGAGGCAGGACAGGGGAGCCAAGGAGTCCCAGGATCCTGAGATAACATGAGTCCGGATGTGCAGCGTCCCAAACACCGTAGGCTAGCCCAGGTCACGGGCTCCAGGGAGGTGAGTGGGAACCAGGATGTCTGTTCCCCGACGTGGGCTGCGTGACAAGCCCCAGGCATCCTGAGAGGGTGGGCTGGGTCCTGATGGGCAGCCTTGGAGCGCCAATCAGATTGGGCAGCCTGTGTGGGGACACACACACACACACACACACGTGCATGCACACAAGGTTCCTCTTAGTCCAGTTTCTATTGTTCCTTCCTTGGGCAGAATCTCAGCTTTGGAAGCATGACTGATCTCTCAGACAAAAGAACACAATGGGAGAAGAGGGGTAGGAGCAGTCCGCAGAGCCTGCAGGTACAGTAACTCAGGGCTCCAACCACTGCTCCTTCTTCCTCCACCTAAGGAAGACACATTCAGAGCTTACCTGAGGAGCGCTGTTCCCAGGGCTGTGAATCCCCTGCCTCCTCCCTATCACGGCCCTCTGCACAACAGGTGCCCAGCCTGGTGACTTCAGCACTGAAGATACATTCTTGAAACAGGGACATTCACAGACCAGGTGTCCTTGATAGAGCTTGAATTCAGAGAAAGAAGACAAGGATCACACTAAGTGTGTGAGCTTGGTCAAGTCACAAATTGCTCCTCAGTATCTTCATAGGAAAGACGAGGATCCTTAATATGTCGTGGGTTCTGGAGAAAAACCAAGAAGAGACTGCATCTGAGGATGTTCTACAAAGAGCATGCAGCTAGAAAGTTCTTTGTAAATGTGAGACGTGATGCAAAATGGAGATAATAAAATTGTACCAGCCTCCTTAGATTGAGACTCCACTGAGTCTCACCTACACCTTGGCTTTTCACTGAGTGGAACAAACATAACCCTGTTCTTATCACCCAAAGAGATGGTCTTTTGTGAAGACTTTCATGTGGCTGGGTCTCCCCTGCCTGGGGATACACATTGTTTCATCTCCCATAAGCTGCAGAGGCTGGAGAGGGATTTCAGTAAGGAGGAGGCTGTGAGCAGGAGAGGGGAGGAGGGGAGAAAAGGAATTGAGGCTGCCGCTACTGATCAGTTGCAAGTGATCCTTCACCCTTCACTCTCAAGCTCTTCTGTGATCTTGCTAGTGTCCCCAGTAGAAGGCATCTGAGGGTCCTCTTCTTGTCCAGGCAAAACAAGCTTCTGGTTAGGGAACCAAAGGCGAGTTAGCAATACCACGGATTCTGCAAAGTTACAGAACTCACTCGCATTTCATTCTGAAATGTCTGGTGGGAGTCTGTGTTTTTAGATTTACATTTGAGGAAATTTGTTGGGTTGAGGCTGATATTATAGTGACTTTTAAAAGTATGTAATATAATAATTATATTAAATATTAGATTAAAGAAACCTGCCTTCCTTCCATTTATCCCTCACCTGGGACAGACATTTTAAGCAAGACATGGGAGAGAAACAAGTCTCTTGGGAAATTTAAACTCTTCCAGTCACCAGCAGCATTTGATGATCAAGCAAAACAGGTGAAAAAGCAAACTGGAGGGGCTGCAAGACCAGCGAGCACTCCACATCCAGACAAAAGCCCCTGGAGGAACCTTAGAGATTCTCCCCTCTCCCCACCTCACACACAATTTCTCCTGTTATTAACATCTTACACTACCGTGGAGCATTTGTTATAACTGAAGAACACTATTGACACATTGTTATTAGAGCATCTCTACAGTTCAAATTAGGGCTCTACTCTCGTTTTGTATATTTCTTGGTGTTTGATTAATGCATAACACCATGGATCCAAAATAGTGTCACTGCTCTAGAAAATCTTATGTGCTGCAGTTGTGTTTTGTGTGCCCTCTCTGCAATCAGTTCTCCTCATTGTGCAGTGGACCAAGCGTATGTCACAAATGACAGCATGAAGGATGTCAGGCACATACATCCAGCTCCAGCCCCTAACGTCTTGCAGAGTCATGTTCATTGTGAAAAGCTTTTGTGGAGCTCTTGTGGCTGCATCACTGGCATTGGCTGACTTCATGTACTCCTGGGTGGTATCTGTCACCTGCATCTGCTGCTGATAAATCCTGCAAGCCTTTCAAGGCTTCTTTCTCCATTGGTATTTTCCCCCCCAGTCATCCTCTATCAGATCTCTCTTGCAAGGTTCTTTAGAATTCTTTTTTTTTTTTTTTGTATATTTAATCTCACATCTTTATTTTTTTTATTGGTTGTTCAAAACATTACATAGCTCTTCACATATCATATTTCATACATTAGATTCAAGTGGGTTATGAACTCCCATTTTTACCCCAAATACAGATTGCAGAATCACATCGGTTACACATCCACATTTTTACATAATGCCATATTAGTAACTGTTGTATTCTGCTACCTTTCCTATCCCCTACTATCCCCCCTCCCCTCCCCTCCCATCTTCTTTCTCTATCCCATCTACTGTAATTCATTTCTCTCCTTGTTTTTTTTTTCCATTCCCCTCACAACCTCTTATATGTAATTTTGTATAACAATGAGGGTCTCCTTCCATTTCCATGCAATTTCCCTTTTCTCTCCCTTTCCCTCCCACCTCATGTCTCTGTTTAATGTTAATCTTTTCCTCCTGCTCTTCCTCCCTGCTCTGTTCTTAGTTGCTCTCATTATATCAAAGAAGACATTTGGCATTTGTTTTTTAGGGATTGGCTAGCTTCACTTAGCAAAATCTGCTCTAATGCCATCCATTTCCCTGCAAATTCCATGATTTTGTCATTTTTTAGTGCTGCGTAATATTCCATTGTGTATAAATGCCACATTTTTTTTTATCCATTCATCTATTGAGGGGCATCTGGGTTGGTTCCACAGTCTAGCTATTGTGAATTGTACTGCTACGAACATCGATGTGGCAGTATCCCTGTAGTACGCTCTTTTAAGGTCTTCAGGGAATAGTCCGAGAAGGGCAATAGCTGGGTCAAATGGTGGTTCCATTCCCAGCTTTCCAAGGAATCTCCATACTGCTTTCCAAATTGGCCTCACCAATTTGCAGTTCCACCAGCAATGTACAAGAGTACCCTTTTCCCCACATCCTCGCCAGCACTTGTTGTTGTTGTTTGACTTCATAATGGCTGCCAATCTTATTGGAGTGAGATGGTATCTTAGGGTGGTTTTGATTTGCATTTCTCTGACTGCTAGAGATGGTGAGCATTTTTTCATGTACTTGTTGATTGATTGTATGTCCTCCTCTGAGAAGTGTCTGTTCAGGTCCTTGGCCCATTTGTTGATTGGGTTATTTGTTATCTTTATTGTTTAATTTTTTGAGTTCTTTGTATACTCTGGATATTAGGGCTCTATCTGAAGTGTGAGGAGTAAAGATTTGTTCCCAGGATGTAGGCTCCCTATTTACCTCTCTTATTGTTTCTCTTGCTGAGAAAAAACTAAAAAATAAAATCAATATAAATAAATAAATAAATTGTGTATATCATCCTGATTCAAAAAAAAAAAAAAAAAAAGAGGGAGAGACATACATACTGACCTGGAAAGATGGTCAAATAGACTTTGGCATGGACAGAATGTGCGTATGCTAAAATGTATGCCCTCAATGCTGACTTTTTAAAAGAACATCTATCTATTTCATGAAAAAAAAATATATATATATGAATTATATGTGTGTGTATAATTATCCCCCAAGCTACAAATATTATTTTACCTTTGTTAACATCTTACCTCCACAGGGTAGAGCCTATATAGGAGATCTTCACCTTCTATTTCATATATTCTTCACTGATTAATTTTTTAAATCAACAGACTGAAAATAATGTGTTTTTTTCCTTTTTTATTTTTCTTTTCTTATTTTCCTTTAAATCCCAACAACACAGAATGTGTATATCAGGATCCAGGATTCTCTTGGGAAAGTCACCACAAACACCTTCCAGCATATCTCACAGGGCTGTTTTGAGCACCAACGGACAACAGATGTTGTGAGCATCTATTGTAGGTGTGAAGTGCTGGGAAAATGCAAAATCCATTCTGTTCAGTAAACTGCAGGTTCCCTGAAGATCATGGCTGAACTTTTTCATTCTTATGCTTCCCTGAAGATTTTCTACAAGATATTACCATGTAATAGGCTTTGGCTAAATAGTGATGTGTTATTGAATAGGTAGTACATTAAAGCAAGAGAATCTGCTTGGATATAAATAAGTGTATTTTTGTTTTGTTTTTATTTGTTACCTCGCTGGAAAAGGAATCCAGGGCCTCACTGGCTCTATCACTAAGCTACACTCACACCCCCCAAAGCATGTTTTAACTGACAGGATGACAAGACACATAAGAATGACATTTTCTGGAAGGTTGCAGCACCTCCCCAGAGAACTTCAGAAAACAAGGAACAACCATTTGCCTTGGATGACTTAAATAAACATCTGTCTGCATGCAGGGACTGGCCAAGGTCACCCCTGTGACAGTGAGGTACTGGTGAACCCTTTCTAACCTGATGGAGATAGATCATGAGAAGGAGAGGCACAGGGCACAGAAGTCTGACAAGGTCTCCCATTGGTGACAAGGTCTTTAGACAGAGTCTCAAGAGAAGACTTTGAGTCACACTAGACTACCTCCCCTCCTACCTGTCTTCTTTCATCTTGATTCCTCAATATTTTTCACCATAGCTAATGATGGTCAAGCCAATGTTACTTTTTATAAATTGTTGTCAAGTCTTTTCATTGAGAAAATATGATCTGGTAGATATAATATTCCTCAATACCTTCTCAGAGTGGATTCTGAGAAAAAGAAGACAGGAGATGAAGGAAATGGGTGAACTTGAAGGGTTAGAGATCCCTACCATCCCCAATTCATCTTTAGAGCTGGGTCCTCTGAGTGGAAGTGCAGGGCTGGGACCAGAGGCCTCCACACAGGGGGACTCTCCTGAGGTCAGAGCAGGGGCTCCCAAGGCAGGCGGATAAGCACGTTTGCACACCTGCCCTGGGACCAGCCTTTCTGTTGCATCTGGCAGTCACTGGGAACTGAGGGTGGGGACATCCAGAAGTGCAAATCAGCAGCCTCCTTCATGAGCTTCCTGTTCACATCTGCCATCTGTTTCATTTTGGGCTCCTAAGGTCGCAGTAGTTCCCAGATCCTGAACCATGGCCAAGGGGGCCTCTAGATTCAGAGACAAGGAACCCACACACCGGTGTCTTTCCCCTCGTACTCTGGAGCTTCAGAAACCACACCACAGGCTCCAGTTAAAGGCTGTTTGTGGGCACAGAGCACTGACCAACCGGGCATGCACTACTCAGATTCCATAGAAAGGCCCATCTTAATCTACATATAGGCTGGAAACTCTGGAAGGGAATGGGACAGTGAGCAGCCCAGTGACAGGGCCTTGGTTTCTGTGTACTAATTCCAGTGTGTGGTTGAGACTCAGAGCCTGTTCACTGATAAGTACTTAAATATCAGACACTCCCAGGTGGCTCTGCAAGGAAAGGCACAAATAGCTGTCCTTCACCCTGTAGATTAGGTAGGTCAAAGATCAGCCCTGGGATGTTTTGGGTTTTAAAGCTCCACCGGTGATTCTA
Organism: Marmota monax; assembly: GCF_021218885.2. Lineage (NCBI taxonomy): Eukaryota > Metazoa > Chordata > Mammalia > Rodentia > Sciuridae > Marmota > Marmota monax. The sequence goes on along the minus strand of NW_026692701.1, from coordinate 192,418 downwards.
ATGGGAAACCAGGTCTGGAGCCCTTTGGTAGGGAGTTTCAGCCAGGGAGGTGGAAGTTCTGCCTCTCTGCATGCAACTGGGTAACTCTCATCTTTGCTCTCAACTGTTCTATATTACAAATGCAAAGAATTATTCTGACAGTCTTGCATTTCCCTTTACTCTCTCCAAGTGGGGACTGTCTCATCACCCCACCTCCTTCCCCAGACCCCCTAGAAATAAACCTACTCCCAGGAAATAAACCCACTCCCCAGGCCACACTCTGCCTTCACAACCAGCTGCTGTGAATTCACGGCTTTTCCTTGGAGGAAAGTCTTTGGAAGTGTAGTGATGGCACAATTCTCTTTCCTAATAGCAGGAGTTCAACTGGTCAGGGACATGTCCCCCATCCACAGTCACCCCAGGAACTCCTTTCTGGACACCTGCACACCCTCCCCTCTGTGCCTTGGGTGCTGGTCAACACCCGGCCCCTTGTACAAAGCTCACTCTCTCCTTCCCCAAAGCACCTTGAGTCCAGCATTCACCCCCAAAATCTCTCCCTTGTGAATGCCCGTGGCATTTCTTACACGTCCTAGTAATTTAGCTCTTACATAGAACATGGCCATGAGCAAAGTTTTTCTCAGCTTAACCATATTGTCAACCTCAGAAGATAAATTTGGTCTACTTTTTATTCCTGTAACACTCTCTCTCCCGTCTCTCAGAGAATTTTCTCAGTAGTTGCTGATTGCTTCACAGGTACTTCCCATCCCTCTACCATTTGCATCAGGAAGAGGAAATGCAGGGTTATCAATTGGCAAATATTTCTGAATGATGTGCATTTCAATTCTGAAAGCTAGCTGTTTCTTCATTTAGCTAAACTATGATGCTGTATTTATAAACCATTCTGTGACTTCTATGAAGGAAGTCTGTTTTAGACATAAGCACTTAAATGTTATCCATCTTCCATTTAAACCCTAGAGACAAGCACGTATATGCTAGAGACATACCCTGGGTAAAAATGTTGATTTACTAGAGAAAAGCACTCTGTCTCATTGCTACTTGCACTCACCAAGTGTCATAGCTCTGGCTGTAACATACTGGGTGGGCCTGCACATCTTGCAAAGAGCTAAGCAGAGCTAAGTCAGACCTGGTTTCAGATCCATCCTCTTCCATGAATTAGTTGTGTATTTGTGCAAGTTACTTAAGCCATGTGCTCCAGTTTCCTCATCTCTATAAAGGGAATAATAGTACCTCCTTAAAGGGTTATTCTAAAGATTAAGTAAATTACTACAAGCATTAAAATAGGAAGTGGAAGGATAAGTTCTCGAGCATTTGCTGCCCCTGTGATTCTTATCAGAGAAGCAGCACAGGGAATCAAAAGATCCTGTCCTTCCTCTACAAGTTATTTGCTCAACCGACATCTTCATCTCTTCACAAATAACATTAAAATAGTAACAATACCTGAAGTACCTCTCTCATAGTTTGCAGTGAAGTTAAAATGAGCTAGCTGATTTGAAAATACTTTGTATGATAGTTACTTAATTTTATCTGCCCCCTCCATTAGATTGAGACAGGATCATATCTCATTCTCTTTTAATTAACAACAATGTCTAGCTTTATGCTTTATTCTTATCTGTAGTATATGCTCAGTAAAATGAGAAACTGAAAGAATGGCAGTCTCCCTGGGGCATGTTTTTCTGGTATGTGTTCCTGTAATTTGCCTCTCGTTGGATTGTATGTGCTAAGACCACCACCACCACCACCACCCCACGGCCACTACCCTGTATCAGACACGTAGTTCCACAGGACATTCCTGGGAGCATCCTCTGCAAGAAGGCACCAGTCATAGAGCTAGACACCCCGTGTGAACACTCTGCTGAGGGTGCTTCCAGCACTCTGCCCGCCTCTGCTCAGCCAGCAGCCCTGCTGATCCCCATGAGCCTCTGATTTCATCTTTTGCCTATTGGAGAGACCAAGATTACCAGTTCAGTTTCCCTAAATCTCCCAACTAGTGAAACTGAGAAATCGGACTTTGGTATTTTCAGTGACCTCAAAGCCTTGTTTTCCTTTGCCCACTTTGAAATCTTTCCAAATGGTAACTTTGGGTTTTGTGTCCCTGATCCCAGCTCGAATATCTTTCCTGAGGTGGGAGTCTCAGCGGATGCCATTTGCCAGGTGGCGTCACGCATCTCTATATGGATCAAGACACCCACCTGATGCTGCACACACAGAAAGCACTGGGTACATACATGGCAATTGGAGTTAAAAGGACTGAGGAAACCAAAATGAGTAGACTGGTGAGAGATGACCAGCCGAGGAGGCGGGACACTACATGACTGGAGCTGGATTTTTTGGGACCGCTAGCTGCCTTCACATTTCCTGGTGGAAGTGGGACAGGTCATCAGATGACCCAGTGTCATAGATAACTTTTGCCCACACATCACTCACTTTTGGGAGCACTGGTCTGAAATTGAGGGGTGTGTGTACGTGTGTGCGTGCATGCTTGTGTGTGTGTGTGTGTGTATAACCGTGCCTTCCGTGAGCCTCAGAAGTCTCTGCACTTTCTTCAAATGGCTGATTACAACATAGAGGATGTGGACAGTGGAGTTTTTCCTGTTTGATGTCACGCTGCTACCCTTTAAAAGTCTGAGGGGGAAAGGAGGGGATCCAGTGGAGGATCCTCAAGTCTGCTATTTGCCAGAACGGAGAGGAGAAAGGCCGGCAAGGATAGAGGCCTGGGGAGTCAAGGAGGGAGTGTCAGGTTTCAAATTCAGCACTAGCCATTCAGAAAGCAGCGATGTTGGGGACCCGCCTCAGGCTCCTGGTCTGGGCTCTGTGCGGTGTCTGCAGCACGCGCATCATCAGAGCCTATCCCAACACCTCTCCACTGTTGGCCTCCAACTGGGGCGGCCTGACTCACCTGTACACCGCCACGGCCAGGAACAGCTACCACCTGCAGATCCACAGGGATGGCCAAGTGGATGGCACACCCCATCAGACCATCTACAGTGAGTAGGGGCTTCAGGCTGGGAAGTTGGGAAGTGGGGGAACTCTCCTTTGTCTACCTACAGGGGTGGGGGGAGAGGGGAGGGTTGGGAAAGTCTTGGGCTTGACCAGAGGGCTAACCCAGCCTCATAGCCTCTTTTCCCTGAACCCCTTAATGGTATCTGTAGGCTTTTTGTAAAACCTTAGGGGCTCGGGTGCGGCGGTACATGCCTGGCGGCTCCAGAGGCTGAGACAGGAGGATCTCGAGTTCAAAGCCAGCCTCAGCAATTTAGCCAAGTCCTAAGAAACTCAGCAAGACCTTGTCTCCAAATAAAATATAAAAAAGGACTGGGGATGAGGCTTAGAGGTTAAGTAAGCACCCGAGGGCTCAATCCTCAGTACCAAAAAAAAAAAAAAGAAAAAAAAGAAAAAAAGAAAGGTTTGCCACCTCCCTAATTAGTATTTACTAATTTCTTTCAGCATGAATAATTTAGTAATTTGTCTTAACTAAAATACTCTTCCCGTAATAGAAACCACTTGCACTTTGCCTTGTCCCAAGATTTAAAAAAATGTACAGAAAGAGAGGCAAGGTATCTAAAAGGAAAAGAAGCCAGATAGATGATCAATAGACACTAAGTTTTAGCTCATGAACTTTGAACAGGGCTAGCTAGGGAGATTATGAAGATTCCTGTATCATTCCAAGGATTGGAATAGATGAACTCAGAGGTTCTTTCCATCTCTGAGCTTCTAGTATTCGGATTTTGTTAAAATTATTAAGAAGAAATGTATCAAAGGCAGATTGCCCAGATACATTGTCTTGGTGAGTCTGACCAGGTATACAATCCATTTGTCCACTCCTCTGTCCATCCATGCATCCGTCCATGTATCCATCCAACAGGTTTATGAGGTGCTTCAATGGTGCCCTCTATAGGTTCTCAGTTCTGGTCAGTGGAGCTAAAAGGGGTCTAATCAGTAACAAATTGAGCTATCTGCAAACTTACTGGCAACATGAGACAACCAGAATGTTTTTAAAGATTGGGTTTGCTGAAAGTTGGATCACAGTCCACAACAGTCTGTCAAGTAGCTGTGATTCAAATGACTGTCCTTTGCTGTGTGCCTAGGTAAGAGACAAAGGAGTGAGAAGGGAGATAAGTATGAAGAAGGGTGTTCTATTTTTGGAGAACATGTTAAAATTACTCTAAGAATTCAGAAAAATACAAGATGATCCAATGTAGTTCAAACAGAATAAAAGAGCAATCAAAATCTCTATTTAAATCATAATTCTTATGAGGAGAATGCACTCAGCACTAGGTGCATTAAAATGACTGAGAAGCAAATGGACCGAATGGACTTCAGATTTCCATGCACACACACACACACACACACACAATTGTGTTTAGGTTTGTTTTGTCTGACATACAAGCCACACAAGTGTTGTTTTTTTGGGGGGGAGATGAACACACTAGCTTGGGGTGGGTGACTCAGAGTCAGGGCTACAGAGGGGCACCTACTTTCCCTAATTTATATGTAAGCTTTGGTGATGTTCCATCAGTTATCAGGTGTATTTTTTTTTTAAGGAAAAAAAGTGTGCATTAAGATTAAGTTACCAAGAAAGGAAAGAAGAAACATTAATGCATGTAGATAAGTCTGGTAAAAGATTTTGGATGACATCATTGATAAATGTAAAACAGTGCTCTCCACACTGATGGAAAAGTATGTCATTTTCCCTTCCCAAATAATTACACATTTCCAGTGAAATCTGGTTCTTTTTACTATTGTGTTTTAGTAGATCACTGATTAAGGGTTGAGTATTCAACTCCGCTTTGGGTCACTGGTCTTTTTTTTTTTTTTTAATATTTTTTAGGTGTAGATGGACACAACATAAAGCCTTTATTTTCATGTGGTGCTGAGAATCAAACCCGGGTCCCACCCGTGCTAGGCAAGCACTCTGCCACTGAGCCACAATCCCAGCCCCCTGGGTCACTGGTCTCAATAAAATGAAATTATCTGACTATGAGATTCTACCAGCGCCCCTGGGACTCAGTGAGCTGAAGTTAGGGGTCTTCCCCAGTACCTACACACTTGTTCCCTGTGAACAAGTCCACCCTCCTATTCTTCATTAACTTAACTCTGTAGAAACAACAGGAAATAGATGCTCATTACTATTGATTAATATCCCACTCTTTTTTTTTTTCTCCCTGAGGTGCTGGGGATCTCACGTACACTAAGCAAGAGTTCTACCACTGAGCTGTATCCCCTGCCCACGCTTAGTTAGTATCAATTCCTCGATCCCAATATTTTTGCTTCCTCCATTCTCCAATTCTTCTGTACTTGAAGCTGAACTACTCAGGGTCTTTAAGCCTTCTTCATAGTTTATCTTTTGAGGAGCTCAAAACCCCTTACATTTACCATTTTATTTATCACATACTGGCTATGAAAGTAGAAATAAGCAGATAATGTTCTACTTTTTAAGCAGAAATCGAAATGAAACAGTAATAGTAACAATTACTTTCTAAATTGCATTTAGAAAGCTCTTTAAATGGGTGAAAACTCATCTCATTACATCCTCAGCAGGACTAGAGGTGATTTAAACACCTCCATTTCAGACATGAAAAACAAAAGTTAAAGAATGTAACTGGTTCAGGGCCACACAGGTAGTAGATAACCTAGAGAACATCTGGATCCCAAATCCCATGCCCTTCCAAGGTCATAGGCATGAGACACCTCCATTGTTGAAATAATGTTCCTTAAGCCTGCCAGGTGCCAACAGGGAGAGCAGGTGACTTCCACGGCCAGAGTGCTTTTTTGCTTTTTTCTGCTGAAATTTCCCTTGGATGTGTGCAGACTGAGAAAACATGCCTACTGGAAACACAAAAGGGAGAAAATCCATCTAAATTACATTTTCTAAACTTTCACACTGGCTTACATTGGTTTGATTCAAGAGCCTGTGTACCCCACCCTACTCCATCCTAACCCACAGTAGCTGCAGGTTGTTTTCTACTGGAACTGGCCCTGGACCAGGAGCATATGTCCAGCGCTGGCCCCAAGCATCAGACCAGCATGATGATCGCATGTGGGTTTGGCACAAACGGCAGGTCAGCCGCACCATGATGCCCAACACTGTCAAGGCCCTTGGCGACCATTAACCCATTCAATCCTTGTGATAACCTACAATGTGGGCAGGACGGCTGTACTTTTGTTCATTTCACAGCTGAGGAAACCCAGGCTAAAGCAAAGTTACCGGAGCCCACAAGTTCTTAAGTGGTAGAATTGATACCAGAGTCCAAGTCTCTGGGCTCAGTGCCTCTTCCCTGCACCCCAGGGGCACTGAAACTTGGTGTCTTCGGGACCTACAGCATGTATTTTGCATTTGATTTCTGTCTTCTCATACTTGTGATGAATCCTGCTTTATCATTTAAGTTGGGATGCTTCTACTACTACTGAAATAATAATATTAACAGCAATACAGCAGCTATTTTGAGAATTGAAAATATGTAAAACACTTTTGCAACCACTCCAAAATCATTACTAAGTGTAATTTTTTCCTCTATAGGACTGAAAAGCCATAGGATGGAAAACTACCTCTTACATATTCCTTATGTTTTTCCTCAGAGTTTAACCACAAAATTGACCATACATTTGAGACACATAGACAGTCACCAATTTGGAGGAATTTAAATATCTTCTGTACCTCCCACACCTCATCACACTTTTCCAGAAGCTTCCCTGGAGGCTAACCTTTAGTCAAACAAATTAACTGCTCTTCTTGGCTCTCTTCTGTTCCATTCCTTCTAGGTTTGCTTCCACCCTCCATCCCTGTGTCCCACGTCATTCCAACTTCAGTCCACATCAGGCTCAGTCTAATCATTGCCCAGCCACTCTCCCCAGAGGTCTTTGTATTGAACCCTCACAGGGTAGGAGAGGAGCCCGGGACTTCAAGTCACCCCAAGGCTCCCCCAGAGGCTCCACCACTTGCTAGGCACAGATGATGGGCATTTACAACCTCTCCAGGGGATGTTTGCAGAAAACAGATTCTAATTCCTGGCTGGGCAACCCCCCTTAATCACCATCATGGGGTGGGGGGGCTGTTAAGTGAAGTCAAATGAGATGTACACAGAAATCCCATGGTAGGCAAAAGGAAAGATTTGGGGGTTTTTTGTTTGTTTGTTTTTTGACAGGAAATGTGAGACTCTCTAAACAAGCTAGATCCCTGAAAGACATCTTAGCATAAAAATAAAAAAATAACAAAAGCAGAAAGCTTGGGAGGACATGTCCACTACCACAGACATTAAGAGGTATTCGCCAGGCAAGGGAAGAAATAAAGTCCAGGTGGAGAGAGAGAAATGTGTGTGGGGCACAGGAAAAAGAAAGTGGTGAGGGGCTGGTGCTGGGGCTCAGCGGTAGTGCACTTGCTGGGCATGTGAGAGGCACTGGGTTCGATTCTCAGCAGCACATATAAATACATGAACAAAATAAAGGTCCATCAACAGCTAAAAAAAAAAAAAAATTAAAAAAAAAAAGAAGAAAGTGGTAAGCTCCATTGGTCCCCATACAGGTAAGAGGATGAAGTGGGAGGTGAATGAGCAGGGAAAGGGGCCACAGGAAATGAGGGGGAACAAGCAGGAAGGGAGTTATGTGAAGTCTTCCCCACAAGGAGGTTTCAGGAGGTGGAAACTTGAGTCTGTGACCTGAATAATTTTCTCCACAGGTGCCCTGCTGATCAGATCAGAGGATGCTGGCTTTGTGGTGATCACAGGTGTGATGAGTAGGAGATTCCTCTGTATGGATTTCAGAGGCAACATTTTTGGATCAGTGAGTTTCTTTTTATGTTGGTCACCATTTGCAATTATTTCTTTGGCAGAGCATAGACTTTCTAGTTTAAAGGCTCTACTTGCAGTGTCCCTGGGTAATCTGTTTTCACTTAGTACTTTATTCAGACTAAATATCAAATGCGCAGCTGTATGGGGTGGGGGGTGGGTACAGCCTGGTGATGCCGCCCAGGCTTCCTCCAGTCTGTTCTGCCTACTGTTTCCTACTTTTGCATCTAGTGTGGCCCCCTGAATGTATTTGTAGGTTCTTAAGTTGTGTAAATTCATGCTGCAACATAGATTAGAAAACATTGAAAGGCCAGTGGTGTCTTCTGTAATCTGTTACCAACTATGACCTTGGGCAAGTCCTCTCACTTCTCCAGTCTCTTCCCTTGGAAAAAGTGAAGTGGAATGGACCACATGATCTGTGATGCTCCCTCCCATTAAAGATCTCTTAATTAACTACCTGTGCCCTAGTGGGGATCTCTGGTCCTTAAGACTGGTAAGCACAGGGTTTCCCAAGTAAAGCTTGCTGTGTAGTCCAGAGGATTTTGAGATGGTCAAAGAGAAGGATTATTTACCCTAGGATTCTGTTACCAACCAGCATACCCACTAGGAATTTCTTGAGAGTGAGGACTTTATTTTGTTCACTGCTGTGTCCCAGGACCAACATCTGGTCAGAGTGGATGATAAACACCGGCTGAGCCCATACAGGCATATAGATCATCCTCATCTGTACAAATACTTTGTGGAGTTTGAGGATTAAGTGGAATAGTATATAAAGGCCCTCATAGGAACTCAATAAAACCTAGTACTAGTAGTAGAATGAGGATTTAAACCCAATTCATATGTTAGCAAGTTCATGTCCCTAATCCCCCAAGGACATTTTCTCTCCATTGTCAGTATCCTCATTCATGTTTGACCCAACACTACATCCCATCTCCTCCTTTCTCCGGGCAAGGAGACAAACACAAGCCAACTTTCAGCCAGAACAGCTCTAAAAGTTGGAAACTTTGGGGGGTGGGGGGTTGGTATTGTTAGCCCTCCCTCCAGAAACTAGGCACAAGGAGTGTCCCGGTTCCTCTCTGGGCCCAGCCCCAGCAAGCCAAATGCCAGGCCTGCCAGGTCTCAGGCACTGAGTTGTAAGGACCCAGAGCACAGGTTTTCTAAAGACTGGAACCATATTCAGCCCCTGGACAGCTTGGAGTGCATTAGTGGAAATCCCTTGTTTTCCAAGAAAGGAGCCAAGGGAAAGCTGAACAGGTAAAACACTCCCATGCTTCGGGCAGGGTACACAGGCGCCTGAGCCCTTGGGGGCCTGGTGTCAGGCCCTCACCCAGCCAGCCTTCACCCACTGCCCTCTCGCCCCTCCAGCATTACTTCAACGCGGACAACTGCAGGTTCAGGCACCAGACGCTGGAGAACGGCTATGACATCTACCACTCCCCCCAGCACCACTTCCTGGTCAGCTTGGGCCGGGCCAAGAGGGCCTTCCTGCCAGGCATGAACCCGCCGCCCTACTCCCAGTTCCTGTCCCGGAGGAACCTCGTCCCGCTGATCCACTTCAACACCCCGACGCCGCGCCGGCGGCACACCCGGAGCGCAGAGGACGACTCCGAGAGGGACCCGCTGAACGTGCTCAAGCCCCGGCCCCGCATGACCCCGGCGCCGGCCTCCTGCTCCCAGGAGCTCCCGAGTGCCGAAGACAACAGCGTGGTGGCCAGCGACCCCCTGGGCGTGCTCCGAGGCAGTAGGGTCAACACGCACGCAGGGGGCAGGGGCGTGGAAAGGTGCCACCCGTTCCCCAAGTTCATCTAGGGAAGCCGGAAAGAATCCTCCTTAACCAACCTTTCAGCCCACTCAGCTTTCTCTAAAGGACCCAGCCCCCTTCACACTCCAAGGTCAAGGTGGAGGTGATGCGTGCAATCCCTGCTTCCCTCCATTCCCTTTCCCGCAGGTCCCCTGAGAATCAGCCTTTGCCGCCTGAATACTGGGGTTTCATTTCCCCCACCTTTACACCCCCACTTTATGGTATAAGAAACCCCAACAGGTAAATGTCCCATTAAAGGGAAGACAAGGGATTCCAACCACCCCCACTTCCCTTCCCTATGCCTCTCCTCTAGCTCAGTCTAGCATTTAGAAAAAGCAGTGGCATGTTGGGTTTTCATACTTGCATGGTGTGGGCAAGGGGCAATCTAGCAGCTTCTCCAGCGCTCCGTGTTATCTATCTGGATCCTACTGGCATTTGAGTTTGCACACCTTGACATTAAGAGCTGAACCAGGCAAGTTGATGAGAACACTAATTTCAAGTTTTGGTTCTGCCTTGAGTATCTCTGGGGGAAAGGCTATCAAAGGAGACTGAGGCGGGCTGGTCGAAACAACATGGAGAATGCTCCCGGAACTGAAGCAGAAAGCTCCACCCCTTTGCAGAGTGGCTGCACTCTGCCTCCCTCTCTCCTTCTACAGAACCAGAGCCAGAGGACCAAGAGTGATTCTGCGCTAGTTCCCGAGTGCCTGATAATTTAGCCTCACCCCTTGGCCCCATTTTTGGCTTTAATGAATTAGGCCGAAAGAATAAGTTTAGTTTTTGGTTCATGAAAATCTACCCCACCTGCCAGGATTTTGCAAAAGGGAAACACATTCACTCTCTCCTAAGAGGCATTATGTAAAGAGAGCTTTTAGTCCCAGGAGCCCCAGTGCTGTGCTGAGGAAAAATCAGCCTGTCTTTGAGAAAGCTGCGGTGTGCCGGATGGGAACTAATGCTCAGCTCTCATCTTAGTCTTTCCCAGTGACTTGGACTCTTCCTGCAAGGTCCCTCTTTTCCTACCTCTATTTAAAATGACCACCTAAAGTGCAGAATATTAACAACTAGATTCGAACTGCTTCCCACCTTTTATTTTTCCTGCCACCTTCATGTACCCATTCTTTTTCCTGATCAGAGAAACACTGGACGACCACTTTGACCTGATGATTTTGAAGGACTAGTTCCTATACTCAAACTGTGTGGAGCAGCATATACAGTGGGGCGTGGTGAATAATTTCTTTCATGGTTTTCATTTCCTGTTGGGGACATTGTCCTGTACAGTAGCTATAGATGCTTTCTCCTTCCTGATAATTAGATGGGAAATCCCAAAAGGACTTTGGTAGAAAACTGATTGTAATCTCACAAGCTATTGGGGGTTTTCTTTTTGGCAGAGCCAAGGTAGCCCCTGCAGTTCCTTGTGTCCCTTAGCATATGGCCATATTTATTTATTTATTTGGAAGATTTTGCCTTTCACTCTGTATTTATAGATATTTATAAAAATGTAATCCCACTTTTTCCTTCCTTCCATTTAAAAGAAAATAAAATTTCTCTCAGCTTCTGTTACTTTTCTCTGCATTACTACATAAAAGCATGTTGGGATGTGGGAATTAAAGGGTTTATGGGAGGGGAGCATTCAGAAAATCTGGAGTAAGGACAATCGATACAGGTTATCAGAATTTTTAAATATTCAAAGTTTTTTTCCATTCATAAGCACATTTAATTTTGATTCATCTTAATCATTGAAAACAATAAAATTTTATCAATACTGGATTTCAGAGCACTCTAGCTCTAAAGTAGCCCCTTAAAGGAGAATTTCTAATTTAAAAATGTACACTGACACAACCACATCAATACCTCAGTAAACCAGGTGTTATGCTGTGTTTTTCAGCTTTCCACCACTATGACAAATACTGAGATAAAAGATTTAATGTGAGTCATAGTTTGGGAGGTTCCAGTCCATGATCCAGAGGACACCTTGCTTTTAGCTCTTTGGTTGGGGGATAGCACATCAGGGCATGATGCAAAGGCACTCACCTCATGGCCAGGAAGCAAGAGAGGAAGAGGCATCCCTTCAAAGGCACACCCCCAATGACCTATGACCTCCCACTATGCCCCACTTCTGAAATGTTCCACCACCTCCCCAAGAGTACCACAGGCTGGGGACTGAGCCTTCAACACATGGGGCTTTGGGGACATGCAAGATCCAAACTATACCAAATGCACTTAACACAGTGTTACAGTCCTGTGAGATGTGATAGCAGCCAGCAAGGTAGAGTCTACTTTCTCTTTCTGTAGTTAGTGTTCTCAACATTCCTTCTTTAACCTCCTTCCAGCTCTAAAAACCAGGAACCAAAGATGCTTATTACACATCTGAATCTCTCCGTTCAAGTTCACATGGGCTCAAGCCTAGTTGTTACCTAACTTTAGCCTGCTTCTCACTTTTAATAATGACTGTGGAAGAACTCAGCATAGAGGGTCACCATTTTGATTGGCATTCAAATGACTTCTGACAAAGTCTACACAGGGAATTTTGTTCTGATTATGTCCCTTTTAAGAGTCTGGGTGCCAGAGTCTTCCATATTACAGAGTAGAGCAAGGGAGAGTCACTAGATAGATATAGGAGCATAGGGAACAGGCTTTATTTCTTTAATCACACAAAACAGACTTATCAAAGGCAGGTTATTACTGTTTCAAAAGCACTTCCCCACCCCCCCCTGACTTGGCCTCAGCTTGTAGGTTTTACCCCTCCATGGTATTTCAGAAATAAAAGGGATGGGTCAGGTATTTCTTAACTTTGCTCCTGGATCACGCCACCTGAACACCTACAAAAGTAGGTAGAGCAGCATTAAAATGATCCTTTGGGAATAATCAGACTTTTGTTCCCTCATAGAAAGAGAGTTAAACCTTGAAGAAGAGAAAAAAACAGACTGATTATTTCCCACCCACAGACTACAAGAGTTCCTTTCTTTCCCCATAAATTTCTCCCTTACATAAAGAAAAGAACAGCTGAAGTTTAACTGAAAACAATTGGTGGGGTGAAGACAGGAGAGACTAAGGGAAGAAAAAAGTGAATATATCTTGTGTGCGTGTGTGTATACATGTGCATACTCTTGTGTGTGGTGTGTAATCAGTTTTATGATACATAAAAGTCTGCGTGATTACCAATCCTTGCTGAATAAAGATATCACTGTAATATAGGTGTTTGCTTAGAGACTTATTGTTTATACAGAACTTTTTTTAACATCTTAACTCATTTAACATTGAATATCACATTTTCATTTCTAGGATAATTGACTCGCCCTCCTGCCAAAATTTATAAATAGAATAAAATACGAGGCAGTCCTTTCAAGCATGGAGTAGCACAGGACTATGATCCTTCGGAGAAAGGAGACTCACAAGTTGAATCCCATGTTTCCTAGCTTTCTACTTTAGGAATACAAAGTAGGGAGATGGGTCCCAGGCAGAGTGGTGATCGTTCTTACTGAGCTGAGAAAGCAGATGTATTTGTGGGCAGGGTAGCTGGAAAGAGGGAGCTATGAAAAGGGGAGTTTCAGAAGTTGTCATGAGCATTCACTGCAGGTCTTTAGCCAAAAACCGAGCAGCACATACACAGGTGAGGCATTCTAAGAAAGATCACTGGCTATAGCACTAGGAGATGGACAGCAAGCTACGCCAGAGACCATACAACACTGAAAAACATCGAAGATTCACCAAGCCAGGTTAAAAGAACTTACTGAGTGCATCGACATTCAAAAGCCTGTCTTAGTCTAAGGCCTAAGCTCTAGAGAAAGGAAATATACTCTAAAATTAAATTCAAAACTGAAATAGACTTCCTCTAATAGGATTGTAATAATAATAATACTAACAAAACTATAAGGATTGGGCAATAATTTAACTGACTGCCAGAACAAAGCTTAATACCCTTTAAAGGAAGATGTCATGATCCAGACTCAATACATGATGTCATCTACATCAATAACAGCAACAAAAACTACACATGAGAAGACACAGGGCAAACTAACCCACAGTCAAGAGAAAACAGTCACTAGAAACCAATCTAGATGTTAGAATCAGCAGGTAAGAACTTTAAAGCAGCTAGTGAAAATATGCTTGAGGATATTAAGAGAAGTCATGATTATAATAAATAAACAGATTGGAAATCTCCACAGAGAAAGAAAAAAGAACCAAACAAAAAATTCTAGAATTCAAAAACAGACTATCTGAAATGAAAATTTTACTGAATGGGCTTAACAACAGATTGAAGATAAGAGAAGAATAGGTCATTTAAGATAAAGAATGTTAATATAAACTATCTTATGTAAAGAACATTAATATAAAACTGTCTTATCTGAAGAACAGACAAAAATATAAATTTAAAATAGCAAACAGAGCCTCAATAATCTGTGAGACGCTACCAAGTTATGCAACATATGTGTAAGCTGAGCCCCAGAAAGAGAAAAGAACAAAATGTTAGGAAATTAGAAATATTTGAAAATAAGATGATTGAAAAGTTTCCCAAATTGGTTTAACATAAATGTTCTGGTATAAGTAGCTCAGAAAACTCCAAGCAAGGAAAAATACAAAGATCATACTTGGATTGACCACATTCAAACTTCTGAAAACAAAAGAAAACACTGAAAGCTGGTACTAAAAAAATGATACTTAAATATCAGGGAACAACTATAGAGTAATGGAAGAAATAATTCTAGATCAATTTTCAAAGACCATGAAAATCAGAAGACAATGGCATGACACATTGAAAAGGTTGAAAGAAAAGATACCTATTCAAAATTATATAGGCAGGAAAAATACACTTCAAAATGAAAGCGTAATAAAAACTAAGATAAATTGTTGCTAGGCTGAAAATAAATCACACCAGATGAAAATTTAGAATTAAAGAAAGCCTACTAGAAAATTGTAGATTTAAATAATTAATACATTATGTACTTTCTTCCCGATTTCTTTAAAAGACTGCTTAAGGCAAAAACTATGATACTATGTTATGGGGTTTATAACATATGTAGATATAAATATATGAAAAGGGCAAGTGAAATGATTTGTGCACATGATTATAACTATATGTGAAAGTAAGACCAGTCTCTAAATGGACTGATAAGTTATAATCCCTATGATGACCACTAAAATAATAATTTAAAAAGAGGTATGGGTAACAAGCCAACAGAAATATTAGAATACAAAAAATATTCAATTATTCCAAAGTAAGGCAAGAAAGGAGGAACAGTAGAACTAAAATCAAATGGGACAAACAGAAGGTTGTTAGACTAAATCAGATCAATTCGATAATGACATTAAATATAAATAAGCTGAACACTGCAACTAAAGGCAGAAATGATCACACTGGCTTAGAAAAAATATCAAACTATCTGCCTATAAAAGAAAGAATGAAAAGATCTCCAGCATAAACAGTGAGCATAAAAATTAGAAACTTACTACATTAATGTCATACAAAATAGGCTTCAAGTTAAGGAATACTGCTATAGAGAAACACTTTGTAACTATAAAAGGTCCAGTTCATCAGGAAGACATTAAAATCATAATGCTCATGTCCCTAAAAACAAAGAAATAAAATACAGAAAGCGAAACTGACAAAACTGAAAGGAGAAACAGACAAGCCCAAACCTTAGCTGGAAATATATACACACACCCCTCTCCCAGTAATTGATTAAGAAGGTAACAAAAAAACAGTAAGGATATAAGTATCTGAACAACCTTGTTAACTAACTTCATTGAGTTGACATTTATAGACCAATAAATGCAATAACTACAGAATACATTCTCTTTCCAAGTACAAATCAATGTCCATCAAGATAGGTCATGTGCTAGGCCAATAAACAAGTCCCTATTGACTTAAAATTCAGAAGCTCTCCTGCCATTTGATTAGAGATCAATAACCGGCAGACACTTGGAAAATCCTCAAATATGTTAAATGAAAAATAGCACATTTATAAATAATACATAAATCAAAGAACAAAACTAATTATTAATTAAACTAAAATTAGAAAATATTTCTAATAAATGATAATGAAAACATAATACATCAGAATTTGTGATATGGAGCTAATAGTGGTGCTTAGAAGAAACTCTATATTTTAAAAGCTTATATTTTTTTTAAAAAAAAGGAAAATCAAAATCATCCTAAGTTGGGGGATCCAACATGGCGGCCGGCAAGGAAGCAGCACTTTCAGTATCTCCACATTAACCGGATCAGAAACACCCATTAAAACAGCTACATTCTACCTACTGAGGAACTTCTAGCAAAATTCCGCTGAAAGGAGACCTGCCAGGAAGTATTTTATTGTTCTTTCCATTCTCCTCTATGCTATCTAACTCCCCCTCCTTCTTACTTTTCAAGAGCACCTTCCTTCCCCTTCCCCCCAACTTTCATCCCAAGCATTACGTCCTCCATTTCGTGTAACTGTCTAAATGCAAACAGGTGAATGTTTCGAGGCTGTCTATAGTGCTCCTAAATACCTAGCTACTACCAACACCCTGATCCAATTGATGGTTAGCATCCCCCTTCAGTAGAGCAATCTTCTAAAGTAGCCAAGACATACTAACCCGTATACCTTTATAGCACCCAACATAAAGTCCTAAGAACAAAAAACAAATCACTATATGCATACAAAATCCGGAAGCCCTTTATAAATTGAATGAATCAGCTCTAAAGTACAATAAAGCCCAACATCTATAGGCATAATCTCCCACCACAAAGGAGAAACAACAGATATAAACAAAGCCAAAACAAATGTATAGGAGAAAGCAGTTACAAAGCAGTCAAATAGAGCTGGAAAGTAACGTGAACAACATGAAAAAACCAAGGAAAAAAGGAGTACAGATAATGCAGGACAACTTAAATCTACAGGAGGACCTAGAAGCATCAGAAACATGGACAGGGAAAGAAATCAAGGCATACCTAACTCAGATGGAATGGAATTTTAGAGAAGACATGAGACAGCAAATCCAAGAATTGAAAGTATATTTTGAAAACCAACTAAACAAACAAATTCAAACTGCAAAGAACGAGCTTTACCAGGAGATAGAGATCTTAAAAAAAAACCAAACAGTGATTTTAGAAATGCAAGAAACCATAAACCAGATTAAAAATGCTAACGAGAATATTACAAATAGACTAGATCAAGTAGAAGTCAGAACATCAGATAATGAAGACAAAGTTTATCAACTTGAAAAGAATATAGTCAATACTGAAAAGATGCTTAAATCTCACGAGCAATCTATCCAAGAGATATGGGATCTCATCAAAAAACCAAATTTGAGAGTCATTGGGATAGAAGAAGGCACAGAGATTCAAGCCAAAGGAATGGACAACCTATTGAATGAAATAATCCTAGAAAACTTCCCAGAGATGAAAGATGGAATGGATTGCCAAATCCTGGAAGCCTACAGGACCCCAAACATCCAAAACTGTAATAGGCCAACTCCAAGACATATAATTATGAAGATAGCCAACATACAGAACAAGGAGAGAATATTAAAAGCTACGAGGGAAAGGAGGCAGATTACATTCAGGGGTAAACCAAATAGGTTAACGGCTGATTTTTCATCACAGACTTTGAAAGCAAGAAGATCCTGGAACAATGTATTTCAAACGCTGAAAAATAATGGATTCCAACCAAGAATACTGTATCCAGCAAAATTAAGCTTCAGATTTGACAATGAAATTAAAATCTTTCACGATAAACAAAAGCTAAAAGATTTCGCAGCCAGAAAACCAGCACTGCAAAGCATTTTGGGCAAAATTCTACAAGAAGAGGAATGGAAAAACAGTGCCCAAAACCAACAGCGGGAGGTATCTCAGTAAAGGGGGAGGAAAACAACCAAAAAGTAAAAACTAGCCAAACTAAAATAAATAAATAAATAAACATGACTGGAAGTACAAATCATATTTCAATTGTAACCTTAAATGTTAATGGACTAAACTCACCAATCAAGAGACACAGGCTGGTAACCTGGATCAAAAAAACAAATCCAACAATATGCTGCCTTCAGGAGACTCATATGATAGGAAAAGACATACACAGGCTGAAGGTGAAAGGTTGGGAAAAATCATACCACTCACATGGCCCTCGGAAGCAAGCAGGATGGCCATACTCATATCAAATAAAATCAACTTCAAACCTAAGTTAATCAAAAGGGATAAAGAAGGACACTATATCCTGTTAAAAGGAACTATTCACCAACAAGACATAACAATTATCAATTTACATGCACCAAATAATGGTGCAGCAACGTTCATAAAACAAACTCTCCTCAAGTTCAAGAGTCAAATTGACCACAACACAATAATTACGGGTGACTTCAACACACCGCTCTCGCCATTAGACAGATCCTCCAGACAAAAGCTGAATAAAGAAACTATAGAACTCAATGACACAATCAATAACCTAGACTTAACCGACATATATAGAATATATCAACCATCATCAAGTGGATACACGTTCTTCTCAGCAGCACATGGATCATACTCAAAGATAGATCATATATTATGCCATAGGGCAACTCTTAGTAAATATAAAGGAGTGGAGATAATACCATGCACCATATCTGATCATAATGGAATGAAACTGGAAATCAATGAAAAAAGAAGGAAGGAAAAATCCTGCATCACATGGAAAATAAACAATATGTTACTGAATGATCAATGGGTTACAGAAGACATAAAGGAGGAAATCAAAAAATTCTTAGAGATAAACGACAATTCAGACACAACATACCGGAATCTATGGGACACAATGAAAGCAGTTTTAAGAGGGAAATTCATTTCCTGGAGTTCATTCCTCAAAAAAAGAAAAAACCAACAAATAAACGAACTCACACTACATCTCAAAACCCTAGAAAAGGAAGAGCAAAACAACAGCAAATATAGCAGAAGACAAGAAATAATTAAAATCAGAGCGGAAATCAACGAAATTGAAACAAAAAAAAACCATTGAAAAAATTGATAAAACTAAAAGTTGGTTCTTTGAAAAAATAAATAAGATTGACAGACCCTTAGCCATGCTAACGAAGAAAAGAAGAGAGAAAACTCAAATCACTAACATACGGGATGAAAAAGGCAATATCACAACAGACACTACAGAAATACAGAAGATAATTAGAAAGTATTTTGAAACCCTATATTCTAATAAAATAGAAGACAGTGAAGACATCGATAAATTTCTTAAGTCATATGAGCTGCCCAGATTGAGTCAGGAAGACACACACAACTTAAATAGACCAATAACAAAGGAAGAAATAGAAGAAGCCATCAAAAGACTACCAACCAAAAAAAGCCCTGGACCAGATGGGTATACAGCGGAGTTTTACAAAACCTTCAAAGAAGAATTAATACCAATACTTTTCAAGCTATTTCAAGAAATAGAAAAAGAAGGAGCTCTTCCAAATTCATTCTATGAGGCCAACATCACCCTGATCCCGAAACCAGACAAAGACACTTCAAAGAAAGAAAACTACAGACCAATATCTCTAATGAACATAGATGCAAAAATTCTCAATAAAATCCTGGCGAATCGAATACAAAAGCATATCAAAAAAATTGTGCACCATGATCAAGTAGGATTCATCCCTGGGATGCAAGGTTGGTTCAATATATGGAAATCAATAAATATTATTCACCACATCAATAGACTTAAATATAAGAACCATATGATCGTCTCGATAGATGCAGAAAAAGCATTCGACAAAGTACAGCATCCTTTTATGTTCAAAACACTAGAAAAACTGGGGATAACAGGAACTTACCTCAACATTGTAAAAGCTATATATGCTAAGCCTCAGGCTAGCATCATTCTAAATGGAGAAAAACTGAAGGCATTCCCGCTAAAATCTGGAACAAGACAGGGATGACCTCTCTCACCACTTCTATTTAATTTAGTCCTTGAAATACTAGCCAGAGCAATTAGACAGACAAAAGAAATTAAAGGCATAAAAATAGGAAAAGAAGAACTTAAAATATCACTATTTGCGGACGATATGATCCTATACTTAGAAGACCCAAAAGGGTCTACAAAGAAACTACTAGAACTAATAAATGAATTCAGCAAAGTGGCAGGATATAAAATCAACACGCATAAATCAAAGGCATTCCTGTATATCAGTAACAAAACTTCTGAAATGGAAATGAGGAAAACCACCCCATTCACAATATCCTCAAAAAAAATAAAATACTTGGGAATCAACCTAACAAAAGAGGTGAAAGATTTATACAATGAAAACTACAGAACCCTAAAGAGAGAGATAGAAGAAGATCTTAGAAGATGGAAAAATGTACCCTGTTCATGGATAGGCAGAACCAACATCATCAAAATGGCGATATTACCCAAAGTTCTCTACAGGTTCAACGCAATGCCAATCAAAATCCCAACGGCATTTCTGGTAGAAATAGATAAAGCTATCATGAAATTCATATGGAAAAACAAAAGACCCAGAATAGCAAAAGCAATTCTAAGCAGGAAGTGTGAATCGGGAGGTATAGCGATACCAGATTTCAAACTGTACTACAGAGCAATAGTAACAAAAACAGCATGGTACTGGTACCAAAACAGGCAGGTGGATCAATGGTACAGAATAGAGGACACAGAGACCAATCCACAAAATTACAACTTTCTTATATTCGATAAAGGCGCTAAAAGCATGCAATGGAGAAAGGATAGCATCTTCAACAAATGGTGCTGGGAAAACTGGAAATCCATATGCAACAAAATGAAGCTGAACCCCTTTCTCTCGCCATGCACAAAAGTAAATTCAAAATGGATCAAGGACCTAGATATCAAATCAGAGACTCTGCACCTGATAGAAGAAAAAGTTGGCTTCGATCTACACATTGTGGGGTCGGGCTCCAAATTCCTTAATAGGACGCCCATAGCACAAAAGTTAATAACTAGAATCAACAAATGGGACTTACTCAAACTAAAAAGTTTTTTCTCAGCAAGAGAAACAATAAGAGAGGTAAATAGGGAACCTACATCCTGGGAACAAATCTTTACTCCTCACACTTCAGATAGAGCCCTAATATCCAGAATATACAAAGAACTCAAAAAATTAAACAACAAGATAACAAACAACCCTATCAACAAATGGGCGAAGGACCTGAACAGACACTTCTCAGAGGAGGACATACAATCTATCAATAAGTACATGAAAAAATGCTCACCATCTCTAGCAGTCAGAGAAATGCAAATCAAAACCACCCTAAGATACCATCTCACTCCAGTAAGATTGGCAGCCATTATGAAGTCAAGCAACAATAAGTGCTGGCGAGGATGTGGGGAAAAGGGTACACTTGTACATTGCTGGTGGAACTGCAAACTGGTGTGGCCAATATGGAAAGCAGTATGGAGATTCCTAGGAAAGCTGGGAATGGAACCACCATTTGACCCAGCTATCGCCCTTCTCGGTCTATTCCCTGAGGACCTTAAAAGAGCATACTATAGGGATACTGCCACATCAATGATCATGGCAGCACAATTCACAATAGCTAGACTTTGGAATCAACCCAGATGCCCTTCAATAGATGAATGGATTAAAAAACTGTGGCATTTATACACAATGGAGTATTACGCAGCACTAAAAAATGACAAAATCATGGATTTTGCAGGGAAATGGATGGCATTACAGCAGATTATGCTAAGTGAAGCTAGCCAATCCTTAAAAAACAAATGCCAAATGTCTTCTTTGATATAAAGAGAGCAACTAAGATCAGAACAGGGAAGAAGAGCATGAGGAAAAGATTAACATTAAACAGAGATGAGTGGGGGGAGAGAAAGGGAGAGAGAAGGGAAACTATGGAAATGGAAGGAGACCCTCATTGTTACACAAAATTACATGTAAGAGTTTGTGAGGGGAAAGGGGAAAAAAAAAAAAACAAGGGAGAGAATTAAACAACAGCAGATGGGGTAGAGAGGGAAGATGAGAGGGAAGGGGAGGGGGGATAGTAGGGGATAGGAAAGGTAGCAGAATACAACAGTCATTAATATGGTATTATGTAAAAATGTGGATGTGTAACCGATGTGATTCTGCAACTTGTATTTGGGGTAAAAAATGGGAGTTCATAACCCACTTGAATCAAATGTATGGAAGATGATATGTCATGAGCTTTGTAATGTTTTGAACAACCAATAATAAAAAAAAATCATCCTAAGTTTCTTCCTTAAGAAATTTGGAAGGGAAAAAAAAAAGGAAATTAGATACCAAAGAAATAGATGGAAATAAATAACATAAAGAGAAGAAATCAATAAATTAGAAAACAAATGAAAGGTTGCTTAAAAAAACTAATACAACTGAAAAATCTTTAGCAAGGAATATTAAGAAAATATGAAATGCCAGTATGAATAATAGAAGAGAGGAAATCACCACATATCCTTCATAAATTAAAAAGATAATACGTGAACTTCAAAAATAACTTTATGCTAAGAAATTTGACTTCAAGGAAAGGGATAAATTGTTTAAAAAGTGTGAATCTTACCAAAACTGACACAAGATGACAAAATGGCCCTACATCTATTTAAAAAGTTAAAATAATTACCAAAACAAAAATCCCACAAAGAAAACTCCAGGTTCAGATGTCTCATTAGTGAATTCTAGTAAACATTTCAAATAACACCAGTCCTACCCAAATGTTCCAGAGGAGTAGTGCCTCCCAGCTTACTTTATAATGACAGAATAAACTTGATTCCAAAAATTGACAAAGAAATTACAAAAAAAATATAACTATAAATCATCCTTATAAATAAAGATACAAAATCCCTAACAAAATAGAGAAAACCAAATCCAACAATATATTAAAATGATAACAATACATCAGGACCAAGTAGGATTTATTCCAAGCATGAAAGGTTAACATTTGAAAGCCAGTATCATTCACATTCACGTTTTCTCCCAATGTAACAAAACAAAGGAGAAACATCACCATCATCAGTCCAATAGATGCAGGAAAAAACTACACAGAATTTAATATTCATTTGTGACAAAACTCTCAGCAAACTAGGGATGTAAGAGAATTTCATCCACCAATAAAGTGCACCTATGAAAAACCTGTAGTTGACATATCTTAACATCCTGATCTTAAATTAGGAACACGGCAAGAAAGCTTTCTTTCACTGCTCCTATGTAAATGTTTTGCAAGTCCTAGGCAATGCAAAGGCAAGGAACAAATGGAATACAAATATCAAAATCTCTCTATTTTCAGACAACACCTTGTCAGTGTATAAAACCCTAAGGAGTCTACAAAGCAACTATCAGAACTAAATTAAAACTAAAAATAATATGCAATGTGAGCAAATTCACTACATATAAAAAATAGACAGGTGTAGCTCAATGGCAGTGTGTGCTTAGCATGTGTTAGGCTCTCGTTCAGAACTCAGCACCAAAGTAAGTAAATAGGCTGTTAAAAACCAGCATGAACAATTGGAAAGTAAAAGTTTAATGTGAGGATTCCATCCATAACAAGGTCACATACTCAAGCACAAACAAAAACACAAAATAATTATGGGCAGATTTAACAAAATACGTATTATGAAGCATCATGGCGAGAAATTAAAGTCATCAATACTTGGGGAGATCCATGATCTTCCTGATTTGGAAGATTCAACATTGCTAGGTCAGAGTCTCCACAGGCAGGCTATTAAATGGACAAGCTGATTTACAATGCACATCAAACAAGAGGACCTAGTTAGTTGATAGAGCTGGCTACATACAGAAATACTTACAGATCTGTATCTGCACATGGTGTTTTAGTCCGCCTTTTCATCCCTGTGACCAAAGACCTGACAAGAACAATCTTAGAGGAAGAAAAGTTTATTTGGGGCTCCCAGTTTTGTAAGTCTCAGTCCATAGATGGCCAACTCCAGTGCTCTTGACTCAAAAGGTGAAGCAGAACATCACGTCAGAAGTGTGTAGAGGAGGAAAGCAGCTCAGGACACGGCAGAAAGGAAGCAATGAGCTCCACTCACCAGGGACAAAATATATAGCCCAAAGTCATGTCTCCAGGGACCCACCTCACATCCTGACTGCCTAAAGGTACCTCTCAGTTAATTCCTATTAGTGGGTTAATGTTCTGATTAGGTTTAGGCTCTTACAACCCAATTGTTTTACCTCTGAACGCCCTCTCATTGTCTCTACATGAGTTTTGGAGGGAGACCTCATAGTTAAACCATAACACAAGGTTAATAGACACACATATTTTCTTGCTCACTCAGCTGAGAAGAAGGCTGAAAAGAAATAACACTCAAAAAAGTAATGAGCACACCTGTCACCCAGACCTTGATTTTAATGCCATTCTCTAATAAAAGGAACCAAAGCTTTTTGAAGAAATGGCTGATTCAAGGACTGGGACACAAAATAAAGCAAGATGATCCTGGAGCATCTTGTACTGATGGGAAGTACGGAAGTGCTAAAAACAAAAAACCATCCTGAGATGATGGAGGCAGAGGCCAACTGAAAGAGTTCTCAATGGCTAAAGTGAAACAATCTGAGCAACAACAATAGTATTATGGAATTTTAGCCCAGTATAAAACACCATTCACAAGTCCAGCTGATACCAATGACTGAAAGAATACGTAAATCAACAGGAGAATGAGAGGCAAACCTTCCTTTCAGAGGAATTCTGGGTAATTTCAGTTGTCCTGTGTCCTCAGGCTCTTCTAGACTTAAAGAGTTTCCATTCTCTAAGTCCTCGCTCCTTGAGTGCATACATCTACTTCCTTCCAAGGAATGTTGTTGAAAAAGATGGAAAAATAGGCAATCCTGCTTCAGGGGAACCTGGCAGACATAATCTTACCCACATAACTGAGGCCAACACCAACAATCAAATGAAACAAGTTGTGTTTATAGTGGGCCCCTGATATGATGCAATGAAAATGATCTTTCTTCCAAAAACTCACAATTACAGTCTTAATTCTGGGGAAAACACCAGACAAATTCCAACAGAGACAGCCAACAAAATATCTGGCCAGAATTCTTCAAAACTTCCAGGATCATGAAACCAATAAAACACAAAGAAAATATGAGACACTGTTAAGTCATTTTTTTCTGATTTCATGTTTATTCCCACATATATATAAAATTGTGTATGTGTCTGGTGCTAAAGAGTAAACTCAAAAGTTATACTTACAGGCACCAACAGAAAGATGGGGGAATAGTTAAGGAGTAATAGCTATAGAACCCTGTTATAATTTGGCTCTGAAACGTCACCCGAAGACTCATGTGTTAAGGCCTGGTCCCCAGGGTGGTACTATTGAAAGGTGGTGGGACAGTTAAGAGGTGGGGCCTACAAGGAGGTTTTAGACCCTTGGGAATACACCCTCCATTGGGGGCATGCCCTCAAAGGAGATTGTGGAGCCTGCCCTCCTCTCTCTTTTGCTTCTTGGCTATGAGGTGAGGGCTTTCTTCCTCCACAAGTTCCTGCCATGATGTGTCACCTCAACATAGGCCCAAAACAATGAGGCCGACCATGAACTGAAACTTCTAAAATTGTGGGCCAAAACAAACTTCTTTTTCTTTATAAGTTCATTATCTTAGGTATTTTCTTACAATAACAGAAAGATGACTAAAACAAGTCCCATTCAATTTCCAGGCTGGTGAGTGCCATCTGCCCTTATAAAGTTGATGATTACAGCTGAGTGTATTCACCTAGAAGATCTGTTTGGATAAAATTGTGATTTTTTTCCTTAACAGAATGGAGATACATAATAGAAACATTTAACTTAACAAATCCAACTATGTGTAAATGCAAAAATACATATACATGCAAGTATACATAATATAAAAACATTTATTCTAAATGGAATACCCAAACATTGCATCTCCTGCCCAAGTCAGCCATGAGAAGAGCCTGATTAAAGACCCTGTTGTATCCTCACTTAGTATTTTTACCTTCTGTGCTTCCCCTAATGAAAGCCTATAATGTGCTTGGTATGACACTGTAAGAAATTTTAGATAGTTGCTATAGTTGTTTGAATATGGAATGTTTCCCAAGGATGCATGTATTGAAGGCTAAGTCCACAGCTTGTGGTGATATTGGGAAGTAATATATCATTTAGGAGGAGGGCCCTAACGGAAGGAAGGTAGTTCACTGTGGAATT
Source organism: Marmota monax (assembly GCF_021218885.2). Lineage (NCBI taxonomy): Eukaryota > Metazoa > Chordata > Mammalia > Rodentia > Sciuridae > Marmota > Marmota monax. The sequence goes on along the minus strand of NW_026692701.1, from coordinate 166,727 downwards.
CCTTGAAGGGAATATTGGGAGCCTAGCTGCTCCTCCTCTTTCTTGCTCATACTCTTCCTGTGCTTCCTGGCCACCACAAGATGACCAATTTCCTCCACCACGCACTACCACCACGATGTGTTGCCTCACCACTGGCCCAAAAACAAAGCCAACCAACTGTGGACTAAAACCTCGAAAACTGTAAGCCAAAATAAACTTTTCCTCCTTATAAGTTGTTTATCTCAGGTGTTTTGTTACAATAATGGGAAGCTAACACAATAGGAAAAATAAAGATGCCGGGTAAAACAGGCTTTTAATGGGAAAATAGTTCAGTTAAAAAGCATTAAAGAGGAAGCTGTGTAGGAAATTGAAGTTGAGGGAGTGTCCCTTCCCCTTGCCAGGCCTACGGCTAAACCCAACAGCCAGGGAAGACAAGAGAGGGTGAATACACAGAGCACAGAGAATGTTTAGGGCACTGAAAATGTTCTGTATGACACTATAATGGTGGATACATGTCACACATTTGTCCAAACCCACAGAATGTACACCAAGTGAACCTTAATGTAAACTGAACTTTTAGGTAACCATCATATATCAATGACTTGTTATTGTTACAAATAGTGCCACTCTGGTAAGGCATGTAGTTGTTGGGGAAGATGCACATGGGTGAGGCAGGGGATATACAGAAAATCTCTGTACTTCCTCCCAATCTTGCCATAAACCTAAAACTTTTCTAAGGAAAAAAAAATGCAGGCAAAACATTACAAATAAAATGACAAAACCTTACTGAGTAAAAGACCCAGAAAAAATGATCTATGATGTTCACAGATGGGAAGAGGACAGTTCTTCTCCAAGTTAATCTAGGAACCCAGTGTCCAGGTTTGTCTATCACTGGGTTCTCTCTGACCTGCTAATGTCCCTGGCTGTTTTTTCAAGTGGCACAGCTGCCTGCTTTGGCTGCCTCCAGCATTATGTTCCTATAGCGCCCCCTACTGTCTGTTGTCCACACAGCAACCAGGGTAAGGCTACTGAATAAATCTGATCCTGTCACTTTGCTCAAAACTTCCCCAGCCTTCCCAACCTGCTTGGGTAAGAGCCCAAGACCTTAGCACAGGCCCCTAGTTGGGAGGCCCACACAAGGTTCCACTCCCATCCCATTCCCTTTTCCAGGCAAACCTCCCAAGCATGGTTCCTCCTGGGGCCTTTGTGCTGTCTGTGGGAAGGTTCTTCCAGAGATCATTAGAGCTCACTCCCCTGCCTGTATATGCTGGTACCACCTCAGTCCTTCCTGTTCATCCTGAACAAAGCTTCACATCTCCCTCCAGGCCCCATTCCCCAGCTTTCTTCTTTTTCTTCATAGCACTCACTGCTGTCTTCCTTAACTCTAAATTCCACAAAGATGAGGACTGTATTTTGAGCTCCTTGTTTCATATTCACAGTTCTTATAATAGCTCTGAGTTCTTATGCTATCCTAGGATGTACATGCCATACTAAAAAAATATTTACTGAATGACTTGATAAGTAAATAAATGTGATAAAAAAAATTGCAACTGAAATTTTCTGAAAACCAAATGATTCTAAAATTCATATGAACAAAGGTATACAGATAACACAAAGATGACCATAAAAATGAAGAAGAGGAAGTACTCACCCTGTGAGACATTCAGTTGCAAAACCACAGTAAGACACTGATGTGGAAATACAGAGCGCTAAGACAGAAGAGTCCACAGAGAGGCACAGATGGATGTATAAGGGAGTGACAATGATGAATCACAGGACAGGAGACTCTTTATTTTTATTCATTTATTTTATTTTATTTGAGATGAGGTCTTGCTATGTTGCCCACAGTCTTGAATTCCTGGGCTCAAGTGTTCCTCCCACCTCAGCCTCCTGAGTACTGGGGACTACAGATGCACTACCATGCCTGGCTAGGAACAGACTTGCAAAAATGCGCTGGGGTGGGCTGGGGTTGTGACTCAGCGGTAGAGTGCCTGCCTAGCAAGTGCAAGGCCCTAGGTTCCCATCCTCACCACCACATAAAAATAAATAAAGTTTTGTGCCCAACTACAACTAAAAAATAAATATTAAAAAAATGTGCTGGGGTAACTGTTTCACCCACATGGAAAACAACATAAAACTGAATCTATACTTTATACTTAAAAAAAATAAAATCCAGGTAATTTTAAAATTTGACATTCAAAAACCCTCTAAAAATATAAGGGAAAAGAAAGAAGATTATTCCACGATTTCATCATGGAAAAGGCTTCTTCAAGATCCAAGTGCACACACACATAAAAGGACAAGATATACTGGTTTGACTTGAACAAGCCAATAGAAAACCAGGCAAAGAACATAAACCAGTGAATCAGCAATCCAAGGAGACCGGAACTGTCATTCATTTGAAAAAAAAAAAAGCCCAGGCTCATTAACAATCACAGAAAAACTTAATAAAATAGTGAGATAATGTTTTTCACTCAGAAGATTAGCAAAAACCAGTTAGATGGTACCGAGTATTGACAAGATATGGAAGGGAGGCATTCTTGGTACTGCCAGTGGCATTGACAAGTAGCACAGCCACCATGAAGAGAAATGGCACAATTTCCACTCTGCACAAGGAGCCAGACTAAAGATTCTTCCTTGTGATAGTGTTTCAATGGAGAAATACTGAAGAGACCTAAATGTCCACTCGTAGAATAATAAACCAAATGTGCTATATTTATTCATGAGAGTACAGTGGTTATAATTAACTAGGTCTATATATATCAACATAGAGAGTGCCCTAACACAGAATAGGTAAAAATAAAGAACACAGACAGCTCGATGATATTTATGTACATTTCTAAAGCACCAAACAATACTGCTGCCTCGCAGACACAGGGTGAACATGAGAAGAAGAGATGAACACAGACACTCACTCACTGCAGTGATCGCCTCTGCAGGGGAACAGCACTGTGAGAATTAATTAAAGGAAACTCTTCTTACATCTCAATGTAAGAAGAAAAAAAAGAGAGAAAGGAATTACTTTGGGACGGTGAGAATAAGGATATTATTTGTTCTTTTAGGCTATCATTTCAAGTACTTATTTCTAGTGTACTTCCTCCAGTGCTCAAATTCACACCCTGTTTCCAATCTTGGCAGAAAACATGGTAGTTGTGGACACACCAAGAATGCTGAAATATACAACTTTACAAAAGATTTAAATGATATTCAAAGGAGATATCAACCAAAAGTAATTTTAGCCTTAACTGACAGGTTAAGCATTCATCCTCTTGTAAGCTGAAATTTATGGCACTCAGCAACATGATTACTTAAAGCAAACTACTTGTAAGACACTGCCTTCATTTAGACAAGGACTTTTGAAGGACCAAGCTGATGTCCAAATTAGGTTAGTCAAAATTCCTTTCCTCCAGCGCCATCTTGTGGAAAGCAGAGGTAACTTCATTTGTACCTTCCATAAAAAACCACAGTTGCCCCATGCTTTTCAATGAAGCTCCCTCTAGATTCTGAGGTTCCCACTATCAACTGTTCACTTTCTCTGGAGCCTTCCCCAAACTGGAAATTCTTCAGCCTACAGGTTAAAGAAGAAGCAAGTGGATAGTGGTCTTTACTCTCTGAGTCAAACTTTTTTGGAGGACTTTCTTGGCTTCCATTGACTTTGTGTTTTGCAAGATAAAAGAGCACACCGTTCTTTTACCTTCTGCTCAGAGCTTCCATCTGTAATGTGTTTTAGTAAATGATGTCTTAACCTCCTCCCCCAGGTTGCTCTGCACTAATAATCTGCATTCATCTACATTTCAAGCCCTCTTGAAAAAAAAAAAAATCCAACAGTTTGTTTCTAAGTAAAAGATTTTAGTGTCATTTTATCATTTTACTTTATACATAGACTTATAATGGTATGAATTTTCCATTTAAAGAACTTTTCTTTCAAAATATAACAGTAACTATAAATATGCAATGGGAAATAAAATAGTTCTTTCTTTCAAGACTTGGATGTGATAGTAAAAAATAAACATTATCTTACCAAGAATCAATCAATGAAATAGGCTAATTTTTTCATTAAAGAACAAACACACAAACAAACATTTTTTAAAAGGGGGAAAAAATTTCTATAGCAAGGATGTGAATCCCCCAATTGCAACACTGAGTTCCTTCCATTTATCACTCAGAGATGGGATCAAGCAGGGTGGAAAACGCAGGCTGCACTCAAGACAACATAAGTCAATTCTAAATGGCTTTCCACTACTGTGTGATGTGGCCGACATTCCAGAAGAGTTTATAATATGATTTTTAACTATTTCCGAATTAGCACTAGCAAAGGACGGAAATAAAGTAAGCCAAAGGCACTCCCTTCAGAAGCTCAAAACTGTTAGAATTTTGACGCAGATCTAAACTGAGAGTGTTTTGGTCACTTCATTTAGATGATCCTGTAGGTTCATACAAACACACTTCGGTGTAGGTTCTTTTCCTTTCTCAAAGCTTATGATGAAGAGACTGATCCCAGTATTGGGACTGACTGACGAAAGTTCAAATTTTCTCAGAGATGCTGGTAAGGAACACTTAAGGTCAGTCAGAAAATAACCAAACAGGCTTCTCATGTAAGCACCATGACTCACGACTAAGACACTGGCCACTAATCCTGGAGCGCCACTGTCGGAATTAACTTCAGAGCTGTAGTTTGTTTCTAAAGGAAATGTCTCTGCCAAAGAAGTTTCCAGATTGTTGCTTGGAGCTCCTGGAGAAAGCTGTTGCTTTTGATCTGCTTCTTTCATGATTAGCTGACACAGAAATTCAAAAAACTGTTTTCCACGCATTTCCACCTTATAAGGAAAGAAAGAAAATGTGAAATAAATGGACATTAATGATCTCCTGAAAACATAAACATGACATAACTGCCTGCTTTTCTAATGGGTCAATGAATCTCAATCTATATTTCCGATCATTCAGTCGGGGCTTTCACAGGTACAAGAAAGTGCCTACCACATTTCTGGAGGCAAACCAGGGATACAGATGAGTAGGATATTGTTCTAATTTCTGACTTCAGAGCACTAGGTTAAGGAAATCTACAAGTGAACAGAAAGCCATAAAATCATGTTCACCAAGAAACTATGTGGCACTTCAATTCAGCTGGAACAACAACAAATCTTTTTCTTACTAAGGTAATAGAGTTTATCAGAAAATTACAAAGATAAAGAATAGAGGGAAAATTATCAATAACACAATTCAAAGATGATGACTTATTAGAAGTGTGAGCACTTGAGGATGTCACTCAAGAGCTGCTGGGCAGCAGTGGCCAGAGTTCATGTCCAGAATGACCTGGCCCTTGAGTGATTTGCTTATTCCCCCTGAACACCACTGCTGCTCGCTACTGCTTCACAAACTTCTTAGATGTACCATAAAAGAGGAGGTTTCCTTAAATTCATGATCAGTAATGGCTGCTAACTTAGCAGCAAATGAGAAAGAGAGGATGCCTTAAAAAGGAAAAAAGAAATAACATCATGCAGAGTTGTGTTATAAACAAAGCAACTTTCGAATTGCTTGGCTATAATTCACAAACGTCTAATTTACAATTGAGTCAGATTCAGCCATTCTGACAATGTTAAGTCCCCCAACTTGGCAGCTTGGGTCAGTGGTACGTACATACCTGGTCTAACGTCTCTCCTCCGGGAGGTGTAAAGAAAGGGCATTCTTCCCCAGCTTCTTTGGCCATGTTCCTCAGGTCACTTAGAGGCTTGCCTTCCGCAGCCCCATATTTCTGTCATGGTCCAACAGACAAAGGTGCCTCAGGTGAATTTGCAAGACAACAATTCAGTTCAGACTTTTGGCCAATTGAGATGGCTCCATGAATAAGCTTAGTTTCCTATATTATTTTAGTATCCTCTCTCTTCCTGATAACAGGAACGTATTCAGTATCATAGGAGGCCATGAAGCCTTAGAAAATACAACAGAAACCTGAGTGGTACACTATGTCCAAAGAGGGTTGTATGGAAGAAGTCATTGAAGCTAAGTAGACGTCGGGGCTTTACTGAATAAATACAAGGTCAGGCTCAGACTCCTGGGCTAGAGAACACATGCAAGGCACCATGCTGGCCACCTCCCATCCACACACTCTCTCACTTGGTCTTAATAAGAGAATTCTGAAGCAGGTATAAAAGTATTTCTCCACGTTTATAAGGGAGGAAGCCAAGTTTCGAGGAGGTTAAACAAATAGCCTCACTTTCACAGACAACAGCAAAGTTAAAATCCAAGTCCAAATTGCTAGCTTTCTAGGCGCATGAAGCCTGAGCCCAAGCACAGGACATACAAGTCATAAATGAAATCAAAGGGCCAAGAAACATGGGGAAACTACCTCATTAGGAATCCCAAGAATGTAAAAATTAAATGGCACCATTTTTCAGCTATTGCATTGTAAAATTAAAGAAACTGACAACATCAAGTGTGGCTTGGAAATATTTTCTCCTAGACCACTCATGGGAATATAAGTTGGCGTGGCTTTTTGAAACGCCATTTAAACTAGGCAATTTAGAGTTAATATAAGAAAAAGTACACACTCAGCAATGTCCATTTCTAGAAGTATGTTAGATGGGTGTACCAAGAATGAACTGCAAAAATATTTATTTTAACATTATTTACATCAGCAGAAAATCTAGTCACAACCTGGATGCTAATTAGTAGTTGCTGGGTTATATAAATTACATAATATCCATTAAGTCACTAATTAGGTGATTATATCAAGGTGCATTTACAGGCACTGAAAAGCAGTCAGTACACAATAAATGAGAAATGCTAGTTTAAAAGCAATACAAAGAATTCCATTTAGAAAAATGCACAAGCAGGGGGAAAAAAATTAAGAACACACATACCCAAAAATGTTCACAGTGTTTATCTGGGGGTAGTATAGATTTTAACTGTATTTCTCCCCAAGTCACTTTTAATTCCTTATACAGATAATGGGTTGCTTGCATAATAATGAATTTAAAGAAAAAAAACTGTTATACTTTGCACAGATGATGCCAAAAGATCCTCATACCATCATCAGATAGAAATCCGTGAGTAAAATACCATTTTATAAGAATATATGCATGTTTTGCTATGAAGTCATCCATTCTTGCAATCCTCAATGCCTAATTCATATGTCTCCAGGTATATACAAAGCAATCTCTATTACAAAAGGGATCAGTAAGAATTATCATTTGCTTTGATTTCAGAGGAATGGAAACCTTCCTTTATTAAGTATCCTGAGTGCCACCATGAAGCAAACTGGGCACTGAGGCCACAGGGCTGAGCCTGCCTGTGCAGAGACCAGTGTGGTGAGCTGCTGACCAAGGAGCACAATGGAGAAAACGAAGGACACAGGCACACCTGTGGAGATGACTCCTACGGATGGGGGAATCACAGAGGGCCAAAGCCTGACAGGTGAGTAGAAACTGGCAGATCGGGGAGCAGAGTGGAGCACAGGCCAGAAGTTCATGAGGCTGGCTCTTTTGCCAGAAGAATTTGGGTGATTCAGAGAAGAGCCCGAGAGGCCTGTGATCAGCGTTCCAGAGTATGGACTGCAGGGCTGGGTGGCTATGTGATTGGGGGCATAGACTTGACTTCTGTGTGCTTTGATGTCTGCCATCTATAAAATGTGAATTAAAACGTAAGGTTTTTCAGTCTTCACACAGTAGGTTATGAAGCTGAATGAATTTGCAGTGCTTGGAAAGAATGCTAGCAGGTAGCAAACACCATGCCAACGCCCAACCAGTACTCTGAGACTACAACGTGAAGTACCAGGGAGGAAGAGAAGGCAAGGAGGTGACAGATGAGTTTACGCAGTACTTTGGGACCCAGGTTTAAGAGAATTAGTGAACCCTTCTGCAAGGGATTATTCAGGTTGCAGTTGGAGATTAGGTTTGAAAAGAGAATGCAAGACAGGAAAGAAGAGAATGACTATCACAGGGACTGAGGTAGGAGATGACACTGAGCTGCTCCAGGATGGCAGCAGGGGTTTGCAGAGAACACAGTAGGACTGCCTGTGGTAGGTGGTGGGGCATAAGAGACAAAGAGCCAAAAATCAATGGCTCAACCAATAGGGTAAAGAGGAGCAGCCTGGGGTACAGGCAGAACACCCACTGAGCAGAAAACAGGTGCAGAGCATACAAACCAGAAACCCCACAGTAGGCAGTCTGATAGTGAACATGCAGCTCAGGTAAGAGATCTCAGCTAATCACAGATTTGGAAATCATTGGGATTTCACCAACTAAAACCATAGGAGATGAAACTACTCCAGGAACAGAGACAAAGTGAAAAAGGTGGCCACGCCCACAGACTGAGCCCTTTGTGCAGCCTTGAGGATGTTGCTCTAAGATCCATTCTTAACAATAACAGAGAACACATGCAAGTTATGGGAAGCCATTCTTTAAAAATGCCCTCCACATTCTGTTACATTTCTGCCCAGGTAAAGAAGAGATTCATGAGGGCAGGGATGCTAACGGGCTTACAGGTTAGTATTAGAGAGCACAATAAAAATCAAGACTGCTCTAGGAGACTTGGATTCAAATCTAATGATTTGACTGTATGACTTTGCTGTGTGACTTTGCTACGTCAGCCTCAGGAAGACCCATTTCTGGCATATAAAATGGGCAATAGAAAAATCTATTTATACCTGTAAGGGAGGAGTAGGACTGAGAGGTGAGAACTTTTCACCTTTTACTCTAAACTCTTGTATATTGTTTCAAGTTCTTACAAGTATCTCCTTTTATGATTCAAGAGGCTTATCCCATCTTATGTCATAAAATTTTAGTAATTTAAAAGGTGCTACATACAGGCTGGGTGTGTGTGTGGCTCAGTGGTAGAGCACTTGCCTAATATGTGCAAGGCCCTGGGTTTGACACCCAGCAACACACACACACACACACACACACGTACTATGAGAATATGTAAAAGAATATGTGACTCATTTAGTAGACCCCAGTAGAACTACACTTGATTTTTAGCCACATTATAAAATGAGGTGGCTAGCTGAAATTTTATGATAAAGCATGATGTATAAATACTGCAGTTTGGATCAGGCATGTCCCCCCAGTGCTCATGAGTTTAAGAACTGATAACCAGTGCCAATGTTCAAGAGGTGGGGCTTTGGGGAAGTGACTGGCTCATGAGGACTCTGACCTCATTGGTGGATTGATCCACGGATAACTGAATGGGAGGTTATGGACGCTAGGCAGGTAGGCCTGTGTGGAGGAAGTAGGTTATTGGGGACTATATTTTTCCCTTGGGAACTATATTTTGTTCCTGGCCCCTCCTCTTTATCCCTCCCCTCCCCCACTCTCTCTCTCCATCTTGGCTACCATGAGGTGAGCAGCTTTCCTCCATATGATGTTCTCACTCATCTCAATTCCAAAGCAATGGAACCAGCAAACCATGGACTGGCACTTCTGAAACCATAAGCCAAAATAAATCTTTCTTCTATGTTGTTTTTCTCAGGTATTTGTCACAGCAATGAAAATCTGGCATACACAACAAATAAGTCACTTACCCTTTCTCGAAGTCTTGAATCATATTGTACTGTCATGTCTTTGCAAAACAGGTTATGCTTCAAAATCCCATGCATGGTCTGCAAAGCAAAACACAACTGTTTCTTATACAAATGTTAATCACTATGAAACATCAACACAATACATGACACTTTCGTTAACTAAAAACTATAATAAGATCAAAGAACAAGCAATAAATTTCCTGTGTAAATGCTGCCTCTTGGGCTGGGGATGTCCCTAGTGGTATAGAACTTGCCTAGCATGCACAGGGTTCCTTCCCTAGCAACACAAAAACCAACCAACAATAACAAATGGTCCCCCTTCTGTTCTGCTCCTCCTTTTGTCTCTTCATGACTGACTCTGGTATTTTCTGCTAAACTATCTCTTAGTTCACATGTTAGCAAACTATAGCCCACAAGCCAAATCCAAACTGTCAGCTGCTTTGTAAATAAAGTTTTATTGGAACACAGACACAAGTTCCACAAAGGTATTGTCTCTGGCTGCTTTCACACTCCAACAGTGGGGGCGAACAGTTGTGACAGAGAGCTCAGAGCCCACAAGATCTAAAGTATATATCACATGGCTCCTTATAGAAAAGGTTGGCTAACCTGTTCCATTTCCTAAATCTCCACTCAAGTGTCTAAACTGCTATTTAACATCCATTAGCCTCAACTGCAGTGCTATTTTTGGTTCTAGAATTTGAACTTTTGTTTAAAATTTACTGTTTACAGTTCTCTGCTGAGATTCTGGGTCATCGCTCACTTGTGTGTAACATGGGTGTGTTTCTCCTGCGGCTGTTTATCTTTTAATTTTGCTCATTTGTGTCCATGTTTCCTTCTTTCAGTTTATCTGGCTAGTTTTAGTGGACATAAAACACCGTATTTGCAAAACTACAGAAATTGTTTAAGTCCACATCTACCTTGCATTTTCATCCCCTCCCTGTAAGTTAGACATTATCATTACTGTTATATGCATGTTGTATTTCTTTGTATTTATCTATGTTATGTGTACCTTTGCCAATTTCTTTGCTCACTGATCTTTTTCTGAAACTCGGACCTTCCTTCTAGAATTATTTTCAATATTTTTTTGAAAATGCCTTGAGGCTCTGTTTGTCCGAACGGTCTTCACCTGTTTTCTAGAAAAAGTTTAAAACCCTAGGTTAATCCTTGCCCTCTCTCAGCATACTGAAGAGGCTGTTACTGACATTGACAGACCTGTAGACAGCCTAACTGCTTGACTAGTGAATGATGTTTGTCTTCCTTATTCTTTGGAATCTTGGCTTGGCTACGATGAATACAGAGGTGGATATCTTTTGTGTTTACCAATTGGGACTGGTTACACTTTCTGGATCTGAGATCCACTGTCTTTTAATGATTCTGTAAGACCAACTATGACCTCTTTGAATATTGCCTCATCCTCACTCTCTGACGTCTACTCTTGAAAGACATTACAACTTCCCACCATGTTCCTCATGTCTTTTAAATCAGTCATGTATGTCGCCCTTAGGTCTACTGTCTTAACAATCATGTCAGCTGTGTGTAATCTGTAACTCAGTATATTCATTGAGGTTTTTCCTAACTTATTCCCTGCATTAAACTGACTTTATCGATACATATTTACAACAGTAAAATACATCTATCTTAAGTCTACAGTTCGAGTTTTGATAAATTTATACACCCATCTAAGTGCCAAAAATTAAAATACAGAAGAATTTTATCACCCCAAAATATATCTTCATGCCCATGCCGGTAAATCCTTCTCACCCCTGGCCCAAGCAACCACTGAATTGCTTTATATAACTGTACATCAGTCTTTTACCAGAATTTCATATAAACAGAATCATGTATTATGTTCTCTTTAGTGCCCGATTTCCTTTGTTTAGCATGTTTTTGAGAGACTCATCCATGTTGATGCATGTCTAGTGTTCCACCTTCAGTACTGAGTTGTATTCCACTGTATGAACACACCACAGTTCATTTGTCCATTTACCTCCTGATAAACACAGAGTCTATTATATGGCTGTTACAAACGAAAGTCCTACTGAACAATGGTGCACAAGTCTTTGTGCAGACATCCGTTCTTATTTCTCTTGGATAAGTCTCTGGGACTTAAACTGCTGGGTAACAATAAGCATATGTTAAACTATTTTCCAAAGTAGTTGGTTTCTTTTACATTCTCACCTGCAATATGTGACTTTTAGATACTCTACAATCTTTTCACATTTTAGTCATTCAAATATTATGTTCAGTGGTATCTCACTGAGGTTTTAATTTGCATTTATGTGATGATCAAGGATGCCGAACATCTTTACATTTGTATCATTTTTATTGTCTTTGCATGCATCTTCTTTTATGGAGTTCCTGTTCTAATTAAAATCTTTTGCCCCTTTTAAAGTTTGTCTAATTACTGAGTAGAAAGAATTCATATGCACACAGTGTCATATATATATATGTACATTTTCTTCCAATCTGTGGCTTGCCTTTTCATTTTACAAATGGTACTTGCAAAGAACAGACAACTTTTACTCGAATAAAATCCAGTTTATATAATCAATTTCAAATTAGTTTTTGTGTGTGGTGCAAGGTAAGGGTTGACGTTCATGTTTGTTGTGTCAGCATCATTATTGAAAAAACTACCCTTATCTAATAAATTACTATAGGACCTTTGTCAAAATCCTACTGACCAAAAACATAAAACCAATAATTGACTATATAAGGGTAGCTCTGTTTTTGGCCTCCCCAATTTTGCTTGAGGAAAAAAAAAAAAAAAAAGTCTTCTTTTTAGTTTTCAAAGTATTTTCAATCTTTATACCTTTAGAATATATTTCTAAAAATTCCTGTACTCACTCCTACCTCCTTTTCCCCATTTTCCTCTCAGGACTCCCAACCAACATGTGTGTTGGATTGTCTGACACTGTTCCATACTTCGCTGAGACTGGTTATCTTCCTATTTTATTCTTTCTTTCTTTCTGCTCCATAGTAAATTCGGAATGTTCTATTGCTAAGTCTTCATGTTCAATGACCTCTTCTACGGTGCCTACCCTGTTAGTCCATCTTGTGACATTTTTATTTCAGGACATCATACTTTTCATCTCTAGATCAATCTGGTTCTTTTTTTAAATTCTAATTTGCTATATACGACAGCAGAACGCATTACAATTCATAATACACATATAGAGCTCAACCTTGTTCCTTTTTAAGATTTTTGGTTTTTATCTTCTATTTCTCTCCTCATTTTTCTTCCTTATTCACTGCTAGGAAGTGATCATTCTGGAATCACTACTGCGTGCCCTGTGTATTCCACAAAATCCCTGCACGCTGACTGGTGGGGACTCACGTGCTTCCCCACCCTCTGTGAGCTCTAGGAATCGCTCCACTTTTCCCTCCCCAGGAACCAGTCCCTCCTCTACAGCTGTGTCTTGCTTGTTCTCATGCAGTGTCATTCCACCCATACGCAGATAACAGTCCACCAAAGAAGCTTCTTTTTGGTTGAATTTTTTAAAATTTGTTCATTTTAGTTATCCATGACAGAAGAACGTATTTTGACATATTTAAGCAGACTGTTATGTATACTTCTAGAGTTCTTTCTCTGTCTAGCTCTTCTACTTCTCTGAACCTCAAATTTTAGTCACCTTAATATCCCCAAATTCCATGCTTTCCCTCCTCAAATCACGGGCACCACCGAGCTCTATTTTGTGCCCCCTACCAGAGTCTGGAAATGGCTTTGGACAATCCTGGGGCTCAGCTTATTTGTTCCACCTCATCTAGGCATCACAGAGCCATGATATGCCTGAAGTCCAAGGTCTCACTTACTGGATTTTATTTGAGTAAAAGCTGTCTGTTCTTTGCAAGTACCATTTGTAAAATGAAAAGGCAAACCACAGATTGGAAGAAAATTATAAATAAGTGTATTACATGTATATAATATATACATATATATAAAATAACATATACTTTTTTTAGTTGTAGATGGGCACAATACCTTTATTTATTTATTTATATGCAGTACGGAGGATCAAACTCAGTGCCGCACATGTGCTAGGCAAGCAGTCTTCCACTGAACCACAACCCCAGCCTCGCGGAGATTTTGCACTTATTGTTGAGTTTTCTAGTTGTTTACACAGGGAGGTAAATTCCAATCCTATTATTCCCTCATAGTTAGTCACAAAAGTCTCCTTCCATTGAGTTTTAATAAGTTGATTTGGTTCTTTTTAATAAAATCTGGGTGTCATTTTTATAGAGATCTGTTCTCTAAAGACATTTATATCATATCACATATTTCTTTATGGAATCAGAATGTTTTTTTACTCTGCTAGCCTTTCTATTATCTGATGTGACTGTGGGTTGATCTCCTGCCTGTCATTTCTCCTGGATTTTTCCTGATACCTTATTTTTATTTTTTGTTAAGCATTTTTTTCCAAAGCTCCTCTAACTTAAAAATTAAAAAAAACAAAAAACAAAAAACTAAGTTCAACGAGAAGAAAAGGAAAGAGTTCACATGGAGATGAGAGAGTGGGGAGGAGGTGCTGTTATGTGATTTAATTCCCTGCGGGCTCTGGTGGCAGATCTTTCAAGCTTATACACTTGTTGAGACTTGGGACCTCTTAGCCTAAACCTTCACCCTACACTCACCTGCTTTGCCCGCGTGAGGTCGCTGGAGAAAGCATGAGTAAACCTCACTTTACTCATAAATCTACCAGCAGCAGCCGCTTGTTTAAATCCAGTCTCTGAAAGAGGTTCATCTATTCCTTGTCCTGTGGTGAAACAAAGCATTCAAAAACATAACTGAGGGGTACAGATAAAGCCACAGATAAGAGAACAGAAACTGTGCCTATCTCTATTTTAATGAAAGGTTTCCTCGAGCACTTTTCCACACGACTTTTCAGAGAGCCGACAGTACCTACTGTGAAGTTAAGCTATGATTCTATCAAGGCTCACAGATTCAAATGTTTTCCAAAGAGTTGTTTGCCTGATGGAAATAAGGTGATGCTAAGAACATCTCGGTTTTAGCTCTTCCCTCTTTTGTGTTTGCCCATGTCCTCATTAGTTGCATTTTATAAATGGTGGCTCTGACCCTACATGTGCTGCTATCATTACCTAAGAGTTGTGCCTACAATATCTCCATTGTCCAAATGTTCAATATTATAATGATGGTACTTCTTTCTTCCCTGCTCCCTTCCCTTTCTTTTTCGTTTAAAAAAAAAAAAAACACTATGAAACCTACACTTCCTTCCAGAAGAAAAAGCAGATTGGACACTGAGAAGGGATTTATTATTACAGAATAATTAAGTGATGTATGCTTGGCGTGAATGGGCTCATAGAATGCAAGGAAATCCCCAAGGGACAAAGCCGAGCCATCAAAGACCCCTGGGCTGAAATGTGAAAAGTGATATGGGAAATTTGGAGTTGCTGCAACATCAGCTCACATTGGAAGGGTTTCTGGAGGAGGCCTGCTCATGGGACAGCAAAGTGGGAGGACCAAACTGCACTGAAGCAAGGGGTCCTGGAAGGAGGCTATTGTCATCTCAGGCCAGTGGCCAAATGCAAATCCTGCTCAGAACAAACCACTCACAACAGAGGATAACAAGCTCTCCACTAATTTTAGAGCAAATAATAGTTCAGCCAAAGATTCAACACATACACAAGAAAATAATCCATAATGAATGAAGGAGAGTCATAATAATGAATGAGAGTCAGCAGAAAAAAAGAACAGATTTAGAATCACTAAGAATTCACACCCTGAAATCAGCAAAGAAAAGCTATGAGATTAATTATGAATAAGACATAAATGTTATAGGCAGAATATTCCTGGTCATACCAGAAAGATTTCAGATGTGTTGCTCAGAGTAACAGGCATGAATTTATTAGAAGGGATAGGAAAAGGGAGAGAGTGGGTCCTCTCAGGAGAAGGATGGCATGCCTCTCCTACCCTCTGATTATATTGGGGGTCCCAGAGAAGTTTCCAGAAAGACCCACCCAGGTCCACCTCTTGACTTTTGACTGACAGACAGGAGGATGACAGCAGACTTTCAAGTTTTCTCTGCACATGGGAACTCTAGGTTGGTTTGTCCTGTGCTGAGTGGTACTAACTGGAACTTGTTCTTAGAGATGTTATGGTCAGGGGAATTATCCTTACCTTTCAGAGTTCTGGGATTGGTCTGTGGAAGGGTCACAAAATTCTCCCCTTATAGGGTAACTAATGTTTTTATTGGCATTTTAGGCCTGCATTTCTCCTGCAGATAACAGGTTGTTATGCCAGGCAGGGCTGCAGGCAAATTGCTTTTTTAAAAAAGAAACCACATGAGAGTCAGCACACGAGACTCATTTTATAGAATTATTCCCTTAACCTCATGTTTCCACTGCTCACATCTGTCTGGTCCCTACCATAAAGACAGATTCAGAAAGATAAGCAATTAACAGAAAGCATTAAAAACAACCAGATGGCTTTCTAAAAGATAAAATAAATCTTTTAATAAGGAAAAACAGAATGCAAAGAAAAAAAAAATTCCCTCAGTGGATTGAGCGATGTGGTTGAGGGGAGGTGTAATGAACTCCAAGACAAAGCTGCACATACTACCCAGAATGCAGCACAGATACAAGGAGAAGGAATGTGGATATACTGGTGATGAACGGGAAAGAATGAGAATTCCCCACATGCATTGTTTTAGTTCAGGCTACTGTAACAAAATACCAGAGATTAGATGGCTTATAAACAACAAACATTCATGTCTCACAGTGCTGGAGGCTGGAAGTTCACAATCAGGGTGTCAGCATGGCTGGGTTCTGGTGAAGGCCTCTTCCAGGGTACAGAGTGCTGACTTCTCCCCTTATGTGCTCAAATGGCAGAAAGAAGGTATAAGAGCTCTTCAGGGCCCCCTTTTTATAATCCTACCCACAAGGGCTGCACCCTCATGACCTAATCACCTCCCAAAGATTCCATCTTTCAGAGATGAAATCTTTGGAGGTGGAAAATGGAGAAAATAAACATGTAAAATGGAAAACAGAGAAAATAAACATAAAGAGATAATGGCTGGGGCTGGGGATGTGGTATCGGTAGCGCGCTCGCCTGGCATGCGTGCGGCCCGGGTTTGATCCTCAGCACCACATACAAACAAAGATGTTGGGTCCGCCGAAAACTAAAAAATAAATATTAAAAATTCTCTCTCTCTCTCTCTTTCAAAAAAAAAAGAGATAATGGCTGAGTTTTCCAAAAATGAGGGAAGACACCCATGTACAGATAAAGGAAACACAATGCATATCAAATAGGATAATTAAAAAAAAAATCTTCCTAGATAAACCAAAGCGAAGATTTTCGGAACAGTTATAGAGAAAGATGTAAATGTGGAACGCCACTTGACGGGCCAGGACTTCCTCACAGGAACAATGAAAGCCCAAATAAGAATAGATTAACATCTTCCAAGTGTTGAAGAACCATCCAACCAAAACTGTATGCACTAAGATCACCTTTACCATCAGCCTAGCCACACACACCAGAAAACATAATTCTGGAAAGAAGGTCTGAGATGCAAAAGAAGCGGTGAGCAGCAAAGCTAGCAAACACTGCCTGAATGACAAGTGGAGGCAATAATGTCCACATCAAGTGGTTTAAAAAAAAGGCTAAGATGACAGACAATGATAACATAAGTTCCTGTATTTTTCGAGAGGGGACATTAACAACGTTATTCTTCATTAGGTGTTGTAGGGTGAATATCCATGTCTCCCTAAAATTGGTATTTTGGGGAGGTGGGCCTGTGGGAGATGATTAGATTTTAGGGTCAATCCCTCATGAATGTGATGAATGACCCAAGAGAAGGGACAGCTCTTAGCTGGGCCTGGTGGCATACACCTGTAATCTAGTGATTCAGGAGGCTGAGGCAGGAGGATCACAAGGTGGAGACCTGCCTCAGCAACCTTGCAAGATGCTGTCTCAAAATAAAAAGGGCTGGGAATGAACTCAGTGGTAGAATGCCCTAGTACAGAGGGAAAAAGAGAGAACAAAAGCATGCTTGGGCACAAGAGCTCTTACTGTCTGTTCTTAGTCGTGGGAGGATGTAACCAAAAGACAGCAGTCTGCAAACCAGGAAGCAGACTGGGAAGACCTTGATCTTGGACTTGGCCTCCACAGCTGTCAGGAAATAAACGTGTGGTTTCACCTGCCCAGTCCATCGTCATAAACTGACTAAAACGGGTATGAATGGGAAAATCTAAAGGCAACCATTAAAAGACCAGAAATGGTGGAACCAGTAGGGAAGGTAAGACAAGCCTGAGAAATAAGGACTTAAGATATAAAAGCCAGTACGAATAAAGAGGAAGACTACAAAAAGAAGGAGGAAAAGAACAACAAAGGAAAGAAGTTCAAACATATCAGTAACCCGAATAAAGGCAAATAGACTATTACCAGCTAAAAAGATTATGTATATTTTTTAAAGAACTAAGCATCCAACTATGTTGGGAGAAGAATTAAAAAAAAAAAAAAAAAAGAATAAACTAAAAAATGAATGTGAACACAAAAGACTTTTATTCACATTCTAAGGTCAGCTTCTAATGAAGTAAGACAAAGGAGCAGTACTAAAGAACAAGGTGGTGGCAACCGATCAAAGCCAGAGAATAACTTGGGTCATTCAAAAGCAGGTTCATTTAAGTGTCAGATTAGTTGGTCTCCAGAAAAGGGAGTTAAGCACCCTGGGAATGAAAACCAGTTTATATTAACCCCAGGTCACTACCCCTCAAACAAAACTAAATGCTTTTATAATCACAGCACAGAAATAGCAGTTCTACCTGAAAGTTCACTCAGGATATTCTTTAAAAAGCTGAGCTAGATCACAGGACAACTAAACACTTGGGGTCCATACTAACAGAACTCAAGAGGAAGAATCAGTTCAGAATAAAATAACGAGCACACATGAGAATTAAAGCTCTTGGTTACTATTAAAACTAAAATATCTGAGCTAGAAAATACCATTAACACCAGCCAGAAAACGTCGTATTTCCAAATAGGAACCATTTTAAATCTAGACAGTTATGTTTTAAGGCATCTAGAACCAATATAACTTTCTAATCAGCTGACTAGGTCTCTTAGAAGCTGAATGTAAAGAGCAATTTGGAGAAGTGGTTTCTGGGGTTTTTTGTTGTTGGTGGTGGTGATGCTAAGGTTTGAACTCAGGGGTACTTTACCACTGAGCTGTCCCCAGCCCTTTTTATTTTTTGAGACAGGGTCTCACTAAGTTGCTCAGGGCCTCACTAAATTGCTGAGGGTACCCTTGAATTTACGATCCTCCTGCCTCAGCCTCCCAAATCACTAGGATTACAGGCCTGCATCACTATGCCCAGCTGAAGAGCTGTTGTGTCCATTTAGTTCAGTCAAGAGATTTATTCCTCTTGGTTACCAGTTGCTCTGATCATATTCTGTGGCTGTTATATACTTTATTTCTGAAATCTCAATCTAAGTCAATCCCAGTACAGTGCTGCCCCCAGGCTACCCTACCCACTGAATCTGATTAATTTGCATATCACTTTAACACTAAAGCAGAGATTTAGAATAACAACCAGATTATACCAACCTTGAAGTACTTTCTCTTTGTTCAATCTTGTTTCCCCACTAAAATAGAAAGAGGGAGGAAAAAACTTTAATATCAAGTTATGTCATTTTTGAAAAGAAGAAAACTAGCTATGAAGGGTAATGATATTCATAAAGATCATCTGAATCATAACACACTTCATAATTGAACCTATAAAAATGCAATTCATTCTATAGCTCTAGTGATGAGCTCAAAATTTCAAACTACCCAAATTAAAATGTATAGATTAGGAATCAATCTTAAATAAACTGCAAGAGTATAATGCTATTTTTTAAATATTTATATATGTGCATACATTATTTTTGTTAAATAATCTTGTCGAAATAAATATATTACTCAAAATTACTTTCAAAGGCAGAACCAAAACATAAAGATCAGTCCTTATATTGCTGACCTTGAACTGAGCAAGGGAAAGAGCATTGGAATGGAATGGGAAAGAAGGAACATTTTGTAGTACTGAACACTATCCTGCAGACCACAGCACACTGAACTGAGGCTTGGACACTACAATTTTAAGAGTTAAAAAACAAAACAAATTCAAACAGCCTTGAAACAATGAGAAGGGTGAGAGGACTAGAAAAATTGGTCACCAGGTAACTGGGGAAAAGGAGGTTGGAAAGGAAAGAGGAGAGGGGAGTACATGGGCAAGACCAGATGACAGGGTAGACCAATAAAAGCAATATCCTCAAGTAAGTAAAAAGTAGAATCAAGGAGAATTCAGTTAAAACTCTTGTGCTTTAATCAAATGTTTCTTGAGCCATGAATAGGAATATAGACTGAGTCTCTGCGTAGACTCCTGACCATTGTGATCAATGGCTGCTTGGAGCAATGGATCTCAAACTTGAGCCTCATCAGAATTAACTGGCAGGCTTATTAAACCACAGCTCTGTTGCTAGGAACACCTGCATTCACTCATATTAAAATTATTTCTAACAGAAAAGATTGTAAATATTCCAAATGTACATTGACAGGAAGTTGGTTTCCCTAACCATAGCTCAAATAACCATTTATTAATGGTTTAATTAACAAATAAATAGTGATATATCTACCTAATGGAATAATGTGTAGCAAGCAGTGTCTCTGAGAGACTTACGTAAAGATACTAATTAAATAGAAAAACCATGGCATAGAATAAAATAAAAAGAACATCACCTTTTTAGGAAGGAGGGAAATAATATTTGGATCTGCAGAAGAAACACTGGAAGGATACATAATGAAACTAAGAAACAGTCATCTATGGGTAGGGAAAGAACAACAGGGAGAATTGTTTTGATTTCTAAAAATGTTTATTAGCTTACAAATAAAAGTATGATATATACATAGAACTATTTACGCCTTGGCAAAACAAATAGTACTAATTCATCATTACTATCCAGAATTCATTGGGAATCCTAATGGACACAAAAGAGAAAATTAACCTCTACCCTGCAGATGGATCAGAAGCATCCAGGGCAAGTTTGAGGAACTCTGTCATCTCTCACCTAGAAAATGGTGTTATGCATTAGATTCACTTTGTATCTCAACCTCATAATCTTGCTGAGATGAAGAATAAAAGAACTGCTGCTAAAGTTACCAAAAATGAAACACCAGTAATTTGGTAGTTTTGTAAAGGCACTTCCCACCATCTAATGATTTTGGCAAAAGGAGAAAAATAGCTGTGATGTAATGCGGGACTTCTTTCAGCTATTTGTCAATAAAGACTGCTACAAAACTAACTGTATTATCATAATCACGGCTTTTGCTTTTAACTTGTGTTGGGTATTTTTGCCTTCAAAACACTTTATAAATATTACACAGTAGGAATCCAAAAGTTGCATTTTCCCTAAAACTTTTATTAAAATTTTAGAGCTTTTATTAGCTTTACCAAGATTACATAAATCCTTGAAGCAAGTGTTTAAAATTAGTTTGGGGAGTGGAAACTAGATGGATAAAATAGTTTTAACTATTAATCCATTTTCCTTAACCAAAGCTTGGCTTATGACAGAGACAGAGAAGAGGCGGCAGCTGAAAGGTCAGAGGGATATATTTTGAAGGAGTCAAGAATAACACCACTCATTTTCAAAACTGCAGTGTGATCCACTTCCAAAATACAACATCCAACTCTGCAGGAATCTAAAGACTTATGCCAAGAAGTGAAGTCTTATGATGAGCCATTTATAGGCCCACAAATATGCATCATTCATTTTGTAGTTTATCATACGGTTTTTCACTTAAAAGTTTTTTTTTTTAGTCCAGATTTATATTCTGTGGAATTTCTTTAGAAATCATATAAAGCTTAATTCCCCCATTATGTCCTCTTGAGGGATTCAAATCCAACAGACAATACTCAGTTTGCCATACCAGAGAGACAAATCATGGGAAATTAGTATATACTCATTAGTATACATTTTCAGAATAAATATGCTTTATTGTACATGGAAATATAAAACCTTCTGATATTTACTCATGAATACAGCTTAATTCTAATTCCTTTACAATTAATTCATTTGCAAACAGAAGATTTCAAAGGTTAGTAATACAGGGACTTTCACTAGACGGTTTGAGTGGAAAAACACTCATAAGGCCAGGCACAGTTGTGCATACCTTTAATATCAGCAACTTGGACAGTTGAGGCAGGGTGATCATTAGTTCAAAGCCAGTATCAGCAACTTAGCAAGACCCTAAGCAACTTAGCGAGGCCCTTAGCAACTTAGCAAGATCCTGTCTGAAAATAAAATATAAAAAGGGCTGGGGATGTGGCTCAAAGGTTAAGCACCCCTGGGTTCAATTTCCGATACAAAAAAAAAAAAAAACACTTGTAAAATAGCCAACTCATGATACATTTTTTGTTTATATATAGAGCATCCTGGTTGTAAAGGCTCCCCTCAGTTGACCACCCCAATACCTAGGAACCAATATCACAGTAATATAGCAATTACATATATCTTTATAAAAATATTAAATTGCAGATAATTTAATACTGCTTTGCTTTTTTAATGTCTAAAACATGACTAACATTTAACAAAAAGTAACTGCTGACAGAAGCAGAATAAGAAAGGGCAGTTTGGCTATGCACAGCTTTACTAACTGATCATCTTTAAGTCATCAAATGTAAATTAAATATACTTTATAAAAAAAAGTTTTATAAGTCAGTTGGAAGTGAAATGATGGCTTGCAAGTGATTGACTGCAAACAGTAACAAAAAAATAGTTCAAGGAACCAGGGCCTTCAACAGCCTTGTGTCGGGTGTTCCAGAGCAAGGGCAAAGATGAGGCAGCCACAGCCCTCTTCTCTCACTGGGTCTTGTGATCATGCCAGAAACATATCAGATTGTTGCTCAGAGAAACAGGTAGGAGTTTATTAGAAAGAACAGGAAAAGGGGACACTCTCAAGGTAGGAAGTGGGTCCTCTCAGAGAGGGTAAGGACAGCATGCTCCTTCTGCCCTCCAATTTTACTGGGGGTCCCAGGGAAATTTCCTGAGTCACGCCCAAAGTCCACCTCTTGACTTTTAGTTGATATCACATTTGCATCAGATTTCCACTGCACAGGATAAAGAATCAAGGCAACTCTGATTACTTTGACCCCTGCTGACTAGTTCTAATTGGAATTTGTTCTTACTGATTTTGTGGTTAGGGGGAATTCCAGTTTTGGAATCTAGTCTGTATAAGGGTCACACAACCTCCACCCCTTTTCAGGGTAACTTGTGTTCTTTTTGGCATTTTGGACCCACCCTTCTGCATATAACAGATCGTTGGCTGAGGAACATAACATATTCTGTTGACTTAAACCAGGCAGGATTGCAGGTAAATTGCCTTTAAAAACAAAACAAAACACATGAACTGGGTGAGGTGGTGTGTGACTTAATCCCAATGGCTCAGGAGGCTGAGGCAGGAGGATCATGAGATCAAAACCAGCCTCAGCAAAGCCCTGTTTCAAGACCCTGGGGATATGGCTCAGTGGTTAAGCACATCTGAGTTCAAT
Organism: Marmota monax; assembly: GCF_021218885.2. Classification (NCBI taxonomy): domain Eukaryota; kingdom Metazoa; phylum Chordata; class Mammalia; order Rodentia; family Sciuridae; genus Marmota; species Marmota monax. The sequence continues at coordinate 143,695 of NW_026692701.1, read as the reverse complement.
CTCCAGTACAAAAAAAAAAAAAAACATGTGGGGGTCAGGGAAAGCATAATGGATCCAGTTTATAGAATTATCCCACTATCCTCATGTACCGCATTTCCCACCACTCAACTGTTTGTCACCTATCAGGAGATGATAATGCCAACCTACATCTGTTGGAGTTTTCAACAATGCTGTGCTGTCATGAGAAATTAATGGTAGATTCAAAGTTGGGAATCTTGAGCATTCTCTTCCAAAAATGATACACACTGGTCCTTTCACTTCAAAGTATGATGAAGAAAGATAAACACACATATAATAATAGAACAAAATTCATGGTGGATTTAGTTGCTTTAAAATTTTCTTGCATTATAAAAATTATATAGTTATATATTATACATCATGAAGTTCCATAAAATTATTCAACTCTTTAACATTTCATTATATTTAACTATGTTGATTATCAAATTTAAAATAATTTCTTTTCCTGAAAGAACCACCAGTTGGTTTTGTGTTTTGGTTTATTTTTTACCTTGTTTTTTTTTTTTTTGCTCTAAGAACTCTCAAGGCAAGAAAAGGGATGGAGGGGCTGGGATTGTGGCTCAGTGTAAAGTACTCGCCTAGCATGCATGAGGCATTGGGTTTGATCCTCAGCACCACATAAAAACAAAATAGATATTGTGTCCACCTGTAACTGAAAAATAAATATTAAAAAAAAAGAAAAGGGACGGAATGGCTCTGATAATAAAGCAGTTAATCACAGCCCTCCTGATTATTCCAACACCTTTTTTTTCCATTTTCCTAAGTTTAAAATAGATCAAAATTTATTCTCATCACAACTATCTTATGGGCAGGGGAAGAGACTCAAACATGGCCAGTGATACTCAAGTAATCTTCAAATACTAGGACTTGACATAATAATTAAAAAAAAAAAAGGCAGAACACAATGGGCAAGTTGTTTTGGTTTGAATCCTACCTACCCAACTTGCCACATGAATTTAAGCAAGTTACATGGCCTCTCTGCCTCATTTTTCTCACCTGCAAATTGAGGATGTCAGACCTCAAGACTGTCAGATTCTAATTACACCTTTGCTTGGCAGCTAATAATTTATTAAGAGATGGTTTTTAAGTGATTTCCTATGAAGGCCTTTTTAATGAAGCACTTTTTAAGCAGAGGAAGGGAATGAAATTCACATTCATAAAACTTTGTCTATTAAAAATCTAAACAGGGATCACCTTACTTTTCAAGGGGTGCCTTAACTCAGACTTCCTAACTTCTAAATTTTCCATCATTTGATTTACACTGTTCTGGATGGATCCAGAAAGCACTCCTATGTTGGGAAAACAAACAAAAAAGTGGTGTTAGTAATCAGGGATCTAGTTCCAGTTTTGCTAACCAATTTAGTTGTATGACCTCAAGAAAGTCAAGAATCCTCCCAAAGCTTTCTAAAATGGGGGGGTGGGGGTGGGGTGATAGGGAAACATTAAAATTTTATGAGTCCTCAAAGGAGAACTTCAGATGATTCCCAAGATTATCTTCCTATAAGGGAAGAACGGGAGAGAAAAGACCTCAGTTAAAATAGGGTTGACAAGATTAAATCCTATAAGAGTTCTTTCTTTATGACCTCCATGAAGGCAGAAACAGTATCTTATTATCCCTGTAATTCACTCCACTGGCACATAGATAGACTATACATGTACTGTTGAGAACCAATTGCACTTTGTTGAGTTGTCCTTATACAACTTATTTAATTCTTAGATGTTTTCTTCCCCTACCTTATGCCATACACTTTACCTTTCCCCATTTAATCCTCACAATAACCCACAGCAATAGGTACTATCATTATTCCCATTTTGCATATCAGGAAACTGGTCAGAAAGACTAAGCTGGTTATCAGAGGCTCAGGCTTCAGGGCTCTGTCCTGGAGGCAGATTCCAACCCAACTATTTTACTTGAAAATTTTCTGCTCTTGAACCGCACTGAATTACACGTCCCATGAACACTCAATAGGTGCTGAGAAGGAAAAAAAGAGACAATAACAGATTTAGCTCCATGCAATCTGTTATGATAAAAATATTTATTCTGGGTGATGGCGGTCTGCCAAGAGGCTAAGGCCCTCTTTTTTTTCTCTCTCTCTCAGAACTGTAATCTCTGGAGAGGAAGGAAATAAATCGGAAATACATGCCCGTGGAGCTGACTGCTCTGGTAAACCAAGAGGATCAGCAGAGTGGGAGAAAGGCAGTAACCGAAGGCAGAGAGCATTAAAAATACCAGCCACGGAAGGGCAATTCTGCAAACTCTTTAAAATCTGCTGGGGAGCAGCAAAAAATGCACAGAAGCCGAGAGACAGGGTTGTCTTTCTTCAGTTTTAGTTCTGCCACTAAGTTAAAGAGAACCGAAATCGTTTACTCAGCTACAACTGCTTTCTCACGTGAAACACCGGAGTGATGATATTTAAGACCTGCCTTCAGCACTCGGATGGTTGTGATCAGAGGGGATGACCCAGACGAAAGAACCTTGAAACATTCCCTTCCAAGTCATCCCTCCAAGGGCTGAGCCGGCAGGGACAAGAGATGACAGATCCATGCTCCTTCCACCCACTCCAAAATACTCGATGGGAAGGGAAAGAAAGGCACCCTGCAAGAGCGGTACTCACTGCCGGACAACGGTCAGGGCGAAGCGCGTCATCCTCACGTGGTTGGGGGGAAGGTGAAGCAGTGGCCTCAGCTCTGCGTCCCAGCCCAGCGCGGCTCCTGCACTGCGGGATCACCTCGCTCACACCACTTCCGCCACTCGACCGGCCGCCGGCTCCGCAACCATAGGCGGAGGCGGCCTCTTGCGTCATCCCCAGAAAGCCAATCAGAGCGGCAGGAGACCTACAGGTCTGAGGAGACTGGGGAGTGGTGAGGCCCCGCCCACGGCTGTGGCGCTTGCGCTCCTGCGCGCGGGTCTGTGATTGGCGCGCAGCAGGTGCGTGGGGCCCCGCCCTCAGATAAGGCTATGGGATGCTTGGTTTGCTTGCCGCCTGCAGACTCAGGACAGAGATATGGAAGGCTGTGATTTTTGGTTGATCTGATTGGAGGCTGGGATGCAACCAGTAATCTTACGGCTGGGCAATGTGGTGAATACCTCACGACGTACAGAGCCAGATTGCATCCTCTGAGGTTTAAACTGTTAATCCTTAATATTGGGGTAGGAAGGTCAGCAAAGTATGCAGATTTAAACGCACTCAATTTCATTCCTAATTCTTCCTTGGCCCTCTTTCTGAGTTCAGTTTCTGCCGAGCCCTGTTTTACCAAAGAATCCTGCTAAGCCAGTTTTTCAGCGTCCCCTTACTCTTGATATTCAATCAAGTTCCTCTTTCTGCTCACCCTTCATTACCTTACTAAGTTCCTTTTTAATGGTTTTCCATCTCCTCCCCCATCCCTTACATCCTGCCCTGGCTGTAAATCTCCTCTGTTGTTTTCAGACTTGAAGTCAGTTTCTCTCCTCTATTGTAATAGTCTTGATCTTTTTTACAGTGGTCTTGTATAAGTCTTTCTTGCCTTTGTAATAAGTATCAGGTGAATAATTTCTAATGTTCAGGGTCTTGATGAATTACTGAATCTCACTAGCCCTCAGCCATATGATAGATAAACTGGGATAACAGTACCTGGCCATGACACAGGTAAAACTTAATGTTAGCTAGTTTACATTGTCTTTCATGCATTTTTACCTAAATACACATATTTGGTAATGCATTTATCTCAAATCCTCAATTATATTTGAGAACATGCGATTAAAAAGAACATGGGAGTAGAGGAGTTAAGTGATACATCAGACAGAGTCACAGGTGCACATTTCAAAACAGTTTCACAATGTATTATATTGGGACTTAAAATTCTGTGGTAGATGGAATAGGTGGACTGCATTATCTTTGCTTAATAAATGAGAAATCTGGGCTGCAGAGAAACTAAAGCAATTTATCTAGGCTCATGCAGCTAGTCAGTTGTAAGTCCTCAAACCTACCTGTCAGAATTATCTACTGGCCTTTTGAATACCAGGCTGAACTCCAGAAAAACTACATCTGAACCTCTGGGGGGAAACCCAGGCATCATTATTTTTTAGTCCCCAGCTGTTTCCTGCCTGAAGAGCTAGCAGTTTTCAAGCAGTGCTCCTCAAACTTGAATGTGCATACAAATCATCTGGGGATCATGTTAAATGCAGATTCTGACGTTAGGCAGTGTGACTGGAGGCTAAATTCAGCATTATCTAACAGCCTTCAAGTAAACAGGAGGCATCTTCAGGATGAGGTTAGAGGTTGGAGGGACAATTTTGAGTGGGGCCCAGAATGCCGGCTCATTTCCTGTGTATAGTAGATTTTCCATGTATGTGTTTTGAATACCTCAAAAAATGACTCAATTCAACAGATTCTTCTGAAATTTTTTCAGTGAAAAATGAAATTAGTTATTTTGAGGGCTGATGCAGGAAATGATCATAGAGAGAAACCACAAAACAGAGGGCTAAGAGGGGGCATGTAGACTGAAGTTATAAAGAAACAAACCATAAATAAGACATGTCTGAGAACAGATTTAGAGAAAAAAGGGTAAGAACAAGCAGTGGTAATGGAAGAACAATGTAGACACACAGAGCCACAGACACAGGAAGGCAAAGAGTCTCTGGTCACTAGTACCTTGAGTCACCATAGTACCAGATACCTTGTAGGAAAGAGCATTTTCTCTTAAAGATGGCCTAAGTAAATTTCTAAAACTTGAATAAAAACATTTCAGGTCTCGTTTAATACAATAACTCTGCAAGGTAGAAGTTGTCATTTCCATTTTACAAGTGAAGAATTATGGCACATAAAGGTTAAACTCATTTCCATCTCTCAAGATCCCGTCTCTTTGGTATCTTTGATATCTGGTATCTCTGATACCAGTAATGAATGTTCCAGGTGGTATCAAAACTATAAGCCATAAGGATATGTACTGGCTCCATTTCCTTAGTTCTTTTGTTCCTAACAAAGTATTCGGAACATAATAGGAACTCTATTAAAAATTTGTCCAATGAGGGCTGGGGTTGTGGCTCAGTGATAAAGAGCTTGTCCAGCACATGTGAGGCACTGGGTTCAATTCTCAGCACCACATATAAATAAATAAATTAAATAAAGGTCTATCAACTATATGTGTGTGTGTGTGTGTGTGTGTATGAATCTGTCCAATGAATGAATGGGAAATATCCACTAGGATTAGTTTGTGGAATGAGTCATGTATCAGAAAAGAAAGCTGAGCCAGGTACTGTGGCACATGTCTGTAATCTCAGCAATATGGGGGGCTGAGGCAGGAGGGTTACAAGTTCAAGGTCAACCCCAGCAGCTTGGTGAGATCCTGGGGATGGGGATGTAGCTCAGTGGTAAAGCAGCCATGAGTTCAATCTTCCACATAGAAAGAAAAGAAAAGAGAGAGGAAGGAACGAGAGACATAATGGAAGAGGATTCTTTTAGGAGAAAATTATACAGCATCAACTGATATTAATTTTTAAAATTTTCCAAGAAATACACTTTTTAAAGTATTCATAAACTTTAAGAATCAGGAAAAAGGACTGGAAGTGTAGCTCAGTGGTAGAACACTTGACTAGCATGTGTGAGGCCCTGGGTTTAATCCCCAGAACTGGCGGTGGTGGGGGGGAAGTATCAGGAAAAAAAAAAAAACAGGTTGAGAAATGAAGCATTTTCAAAATAATGGCCATTATCTTGACATTATTTTCAACAATTCAGGAGCTGAACATCGAGTTCAGCTAAACTTCACATAGAAGCTAGAAACAGCCACTGATATACTTTTGTTGACAGCCTATCAAACCACATATACCTTTTTTTATTTTTTAAATGAACAAGGTGCTTCATTGAGGCACATAGTATCACAATATGATGGAATTCTGAATTAAACAGACTAGATAAAGTTATGCTGAGCTAACAGATTAGTCCTGATTTTTTTGTGGCTAAACACATACAAATATTTATTTCTTTTTCATGCTCTATATCTTACATGGATCATAGAGGAGCTTTGTAGCACATAGATATATTCAGGGACTCAGGTTGACAGACACATTCGCTTTTTTATCCCACATTTTTTATTGGTGCTTTATAGTTGTACATGTAGATGGGATTTGTAGTTACATATTCATACATGCATATGATATAGTAATATAATTTGACCAATATCACTCCCAGTGCTTCCTCTCTTCTCTCCTTCTTCCACCCTCTTAGTCACTTTCCTCTACAGATGTCCCTTTGGTTCTTAGGAGATTACCCACACCTTTGTTATGAGAGAAAATATGACCCTTACCTCTGAGTTTGACTTTTTTTGCTTAACATGATGGTTTCTATTCCATTCATTTTCCTGCAAATGCCATAATTTCATTTGTCTTCATGGCTGAATAAAACTCCATTGTGTATATATACCACATTTTCTTTTATCCATTCATCCATTGATGGACACTAGGCTGGTTCCATAGTTAGACACATTCACCTTGACACGTGAGTTCATGATTGCTGAGGCTGGTTAAAGCAATGGAGGATCTTAACGTAGTTCTTAGGTGCAATCTGCATTCATTGTCTAGAGCTACCTACGTGGCCCTATCTAACTGCAAAGACAATGAGAAATGTGGGACACACGTGGATAGTTAGCGAGTAGACCATGCTTACAATACTGTGCAAACTGGCCTCTTCCCTCAATCATGCAGTCTCCTAGATGATCTTATGCATTGTACAGATCTTTCTTATATCCCAGCTTGGACCTTTCCTCCGAGCTTCTCATTCATTTATCTAATTACCTACTCAACATCACCACTTGGCTCCTTGATAGATATTTCAAGCTGACTTTGTTCCCACAGAACTTTTTATTTTTTTTAAACTCCAAAGACCGCTTTTCTTTCTCATCTTAGCAAATGGCAATACCAGCTACACAGTTGCTCATGTAATCCTTGATTCTTTACCTTAACCTAACAATCCCCATAAAATTCATCACAGATTTGTATAAGCTAACTAATGAAATGACTGCTGGACTTTTACTCGGATTTTCAAATAAAAACTCAACTCCAGTCTTTACTGAGATAAGCCAAGTGTAAAATGTCCAAATTACTTGGAACATGGACTATGGGAAGAGAGTGTAGTTTGGAGTCAGCTTCTTGAGTATTTAGATACTTTCAACAGGGGGACAAAGGTGTAGCTCAGTAGTAGAGCACTTTCCTAGCATGGGTAAAGCCTTAGGGTTTGATTCACAGCACTACCAAAAAAGAAAAAAGAAAGAAAGTAAAAAAGAAACTTCAACAATAACTGTGTTAGTCAGCTTTGCATCACTATAACAAAACACCTGAGATAAACACTTATACAGAGGAAAGCTTTTCTTCATTCATTCAGAGGTTTCAGTCCATGGTTACTTGGCCCTGTTGCTTTGGGCCTATAGCAATACAGTACATCATGGTGGGAACATGTTTCAGAGGAATCAAAGAGAGACAGGAAGGGGACAGGGTTTTAATATTCCCTTTACGGGCAATGTAACCCCAATAACCTAACTTCCTCCCGCTGTGTCCCATCTCCTAAAGGTTTTACCACATTCCAGCATCAAACACGGCCTGAAAACCAAGCTTTGAACACATGGACCTTTGGGGGACATTCAAGATGCAGACTATAGCAATAGTGTGAGATTAACTACAACGTGACCAAATGCTTGTCTGTTGGTTACTCACAGTATGTGTGACATTGATATTCATCTTGTTTATCAGTTTTTAAAGCTGAAAGGTTTTTTTCCCCACAGATATTGTTCTGATGGTAAGACTGAGAGTTCTAAGCCCAAATATCTAGAACTTTAGATCTTTAAAGTGTGCATCTTTGACGTGTTAGGAGATTTGCTTTGTGAATTACTAGTCCATCATCATTGTGCATAAATGTTTCATGTGTATTTGTGAGGAATGTGGTTCACGTATTATTTGGTGCAGAGTTCTATAGATGTACATCTGAATCAATTTTATTATATGGTCCAAAATTTCAATAATATTTCATAAATAATAAAACCGATCTATCCAAAACTTTTTAAAAAAAACAAGTTTCATGAACTCCATCACCACCTCCGTCCTGAATCCACCAGTTCTTGAGACCCGCTATGATTTGAACACAGCTTCTCCCCTCAGAAACTCATGTTGACATTAGATTGTGGCACTGGCCTTTAAGAGTGGGTTAAGACATTGAGAGAGACTGATGCTGATCTCGTGGACTGTACTGGTTACCATGAGAGCAGTGTTATGGTTTGTATCTTATGTGTCCCCAAAGGCCCACATGCTGAAAGCTTGGTCACAGCCTTGGTTGCAGTGCTATTGGGTGGCTGTAGTAGGTCGTGAAACCTTTAGGAGGTGGAGCCTAGTGGGAGGATGTTAGGTCATTGGGAGCATGTCCTTGAAGGAGATATTGGGACCCTGGGCCCTCCTCTCCCTCTCTTTTAAGATTTTATTTATTTATTGGTTTCCCAGCTGCCATGAGCTGAGCAGCATGCTCCGCCACAAACTCCCCACCGTGATGTTCTGCCTCACCACAGATCCAAAAGCAATGGGCCAATGAATCATAGACTGAAACCTCTGTGTGCCAAAATAAACCTTTTCTCCTTTAAGTTGATTTTCTCGGTTATTTTGTCACAGTAGTGGAATGCTAACACAAGCAAGTTGTTATAAAGTGGGTCAGTCCCCATGTTTTGTCTCTTTCACACATACCTACTTGCCTTTCCATTTTCCACCATGAGTTGAGGCAGCATCAGATCTTCATGAGAAAGCTGAGATGGTGGCACCATGCTCTTGAAATCCCCAGCTTCCATATCTGTAAGCCCTGTGTTATGGTTTGTATTTTACATGTAACTTCTATTTCTTATAAATCATTCTGCCTCAGATATTCTGTTATAGCAAGTGAAAACAAAGACATAACCTTTCTACATCGTAGGCTCAGCCCCTGTATTAGTCTGATTTTTTATTGCTATGACCAAAATAACTGACAAGAACCATTCAGAGGAGGAAAAGTTTATTTGGGGCTCATGTTTCAGAGGTCTCAGTCCACGGCTCCAAGGCAGAAACATCATGGTAGACGTGTGTAGCAGAGGAAAGTTGCTCAGCTCACGGCAGCTGGGAAACAGAGAGAGAGGAGCCAGGGACAAGATACAGTCCAAGGCCATGGTCCCAGTGACCTGCTTCCTCCAGCTACTCTCCACCTGCCTACAGTTACCACCCGTAGTCCATTCAAATTATTCATCCATCAAATGGATTAATTCACTGATGAGGTTATAGCTCTCATCATTCAATATTTTCCTAAAAGCCCTACCTCTGAACTTTCCTGCACTGGGGACAATGCTTTCAAAACATGAGCTTTGGGGACAAGGATAGTTCTACATCCAAACCATAGCAACCCCCATTATCTCTAGTCTGGGTGACTGTGACAGCCTGTTAACACAGTCCTGCTGTCTGTGTTCTGATACTCAGCTGCCAAAATAATGTTACTATAATCTCACATGTATGCCAATCCCTCGCTGGAAGATTCTCTTGTAAGTTCTCCCTGGAATGAGAATAACGTCCCAATACCTCAAAGGGCTCTGTGACTTAGAACCTACTGGGATTTGGTCCCATTTGTCTTCATTCCCATCTTCACCAACCTCCAGCCGTGTCTTCTGTCTGTTCCTGGACCATCTCATTCACATGCGTATCTCAGGGTCTTTGCGTTTTCTCTTCCTTCTGTTCATTGAGCTCTTCCCCCAAGAAATATGCATGAAGGACCAGGGCTGTAGCTCAGTGGCAAAGTGCTTGCCTAGTATGTATGAGGCACTGGGTTCTATGCTCAGCCCATAAAAGTAAACAAATAAAATAAAGGCATGCTGTCTACCTACAACTACAAAAAAAAAATTTTTTTTTTAATTAGAAAGAGAAAAAGAAATGTGCATGACTGCCTCCTTCTCAGCCTTTAGGTATCAACTCAGTCATGTCATCAAGAGACCCTCGTAGCCTGCCCAGCCTCTATCATTCCCTTTTATAAAACTTAGATCACGTATTTACTCTTTTACAGGTTCACGGCCTGTCTTGCTCCACTAGGACCTATGTTCCTTGAAGGTAGGGACTATCTCGTTCCCTGCTAGTCTCCAGTATCTAGAACAGTGACAGATATACTATAGAAGGCCAATCAAAATTCATTATCATCAGAAATTATGGTAACATTCCCTTATATGTGATTAAGTGGAAAACAAAATGTGTAAGAAAGAAAACTATCAATTTACTCTGATCCTGATTTTTAATAAAACATACATATTATTTTTTAAAAGACAAGAAAAATGCATTTTATTTATGTGAAGGATTTCTCTAGGTGGTAATTATAAAGTTAAAAATGCTTGTTCTGTTCCATTACTAAAGGCTTTGTTTCTGGAAATATATACATATAAATAGACAAGATGTCTTTCAGGAGGAAAATCATCAAGAAAATGGATAAGGGAAAATGCTTATATTGTTCTATGTATGTGGCCACTCATACTAAGGCAAACCAACCTACTCTTATTGCAATTTAACAGAGTACAACTCTAAATATTAAAGGACGTAGGTGATGGACGTAGGTGTTCTTGTGTTTGTTCTATTTGTTTTTATGTCATTTTATGATTCTAAAATAAAGCTCATGAAGACTCACCAGAATGTGCCGAATTTAAAACATTTAATCTCAAAGAAATGGACAGTAGAATAATGGTTACTAGAGGCTGGGAAGGATACAGAGGTTGATCAAGGGGTGCAAGGTTTTGGTTAGATGGGAAGGGAAAGTTCTGGTATTCTATTGCACAGTAGTAAATATAACACAGTAACACATTACGTGTCTCCAAATAACTAGAAGAGAGGATTTTGAGTGTACTCACCATAAAGAAATGGTACAAGTTTAAAGTGATGACTGTACTAGTTCTTCTGATTTGACCATTAGACAAAGTACATATGAACCAGCCCACCACAGTGGCACATGCCTGTAATCCCAGCGCTCCAGAGGCTGAGGCGGGAGGATGGCAAATTCAAAGCCAGCCCCAGCAATTTAGTGAGGCCCTAAGTAACTTAGCAAGAACCTGTCTCAAAAAAATGTATATATATATAAAGGACTGGGGGTGTGGCTCAGTAGTTAAGTGCCCCTGCGATCAATCCCTGGTAGCAAAAAGAAAAATACATATGAACCAAAACATCGATTTATACCCCATACATATGTATAGTTTTGTGTGTTGACCCAAAGATAAATAATTTTTAAATTAAAAGACTCACCAAAATAGAAACAGGAGGATTTTAAGACTAAAAAAAAAAAAAAGAATAGAATTGACATCAGAGTAAAAGCTTTTGGAGACCAACCGAGAATTGTGGTTTTGCAATTACCCAAATTATTTCTAACACCACTACTTTTTTTTTTTCTTCCATCACTTTTAAGTAGGAGATTGTAGTGGTTTATGCAGACACAATAAAATAGAAGGCCTTGGACTTTCACTGGCAGGGATTTTCTTGCACCACCCACTGTCATAATTGATTACATGCTGGACCCTGATGGAAGAACAGAATCTGTAGGCCAACGGAAAACCACAAATACATGGTAAACCATCTGCTTTGTCCAGCGACTGAGAAATAATAATGTGACCAATGATCCAAGTGAGAAGGGGCTGCCAGTCCAACTGTGCCCAGTGCTCCATCAGCGTGATGTCTGAAGGTGGAGGGAGATTTGTTTTGGCAGCCGCTCTGCCAACATCTGACATCTGTCACCAATAGCTCCCCATTATTGCTGGCTCCCAAAAATCATATCTGCCAGTCAAACAGCTTTTCTGCTGATGGATATTCGAAGGATGCCTTCTCAGCCTGACATACTTCTGGGAAACTCCCCTTTATTTGAATAAACATATCCACTAATCCCTTTTCATGCTGTGCCTTTTAGCCTGTCACTTTGTGGGGGGAAAGAACTCTCCCCAAGCTCAAGTTCATTGCTGCTTGGAAGAGTGGCGGCAGAGTGAAGGAGAGATTATGAAAGTTGTAGGTGCTTAGTTTTACTGCTGAGGTTATCAAAGTAGTCTCCTCCATTAGGACCCACAGAAATGTCACCTCCACCCCCACCCCCACCCCCACCTCCACTCACACCCCCACCCACACCCACACCCACATGCCCGCCTTTCTGGGAAAATAACATTTGTCTCTATTGTGCCATTAAAAAGAATGAACAGTGCTTGATGTGTTTGCATATGTTCAGATTAGCTGATTCTTGTAGAAGCTTTCTATGTGTTAGGCACTTTATGAACTCATTTAATCTTTTTTGATAATCCAGCAAGGTTTTTTTTTTTAATAATATTTATTTATTTTAAGTTTTTGGCAGACACAACATCTTTGTTTGTATGTGGTGCTGAGGATCGAACCCGGGACACACACATGCCAGACGAGTGCGCTACTGCTTGAGCCACATCCCCAGCCCCCCAGAAAGGTTTTGTATTTTATAAAAGAACAAGTAGAGGCTCAGAGCTCATGCAGTTAATATGTGGCAGCCCTGGAATTCAAACCCAGCTTTTCTTGATTAAAGTGAAACCTTTTTTCCCTAGAGCACTCTGGTTTCTCCCTGTCACAATGATGGTGCGTAATAGATAAATGTATGATACAGTCAGTAACATTCAGGCAGGTAGTAAGTATTGGGGGATGTCTGTTGGAAAGGCTAAGGCTTTTGCTTTGACCAGATCCCTGAAAGAATGCTAAGGGAAAGAAAACACTAAAATGCTGGTTTCCCAGACCTAACATCTAAGAAGATTTTATAGGACAAAGCAAGGAAAATAGTTAAGATACCACATTAAATTAAGTCTTCTATAATTCCTTCATTTAGAGTTTACAGTGGTTTATGGAAAATATATGATTATTTTTAAAATATACATATCCCTTATCGGAAATGCTTGAAACCAAAAAAATGCTTCAAATTTCTGAGTTTTCTGGATTTTGGAATATTTGCATAGGACTTATCAGTTGAGCATCCCTCAATCTGAAATCTAAAATGCTCTGAAATCTGAAACTTTTTGAGTTTTGTGCAGGTGCCCCAAGTTTTTTTTAAGCATTTTAGATTTTTGGATTTTTAGATTAGAAGTACTCAACTTGTAGTGATCAAAATCCCCAGAGGCTCACTGGGCTGGCTGAGCAATGACTGGAAGTCTGCACAGACTTTTATTCTCTTCTACTTTTATTCCTCCACTGCTGGTGTTTCTAAGCACGACATTCACCCTGAGTAGTAACTCCAATTACTACTTGGGCAATCATATAAACTGCTTAGATACTGCTGTTTGTCTGCTAAGGATCTATGTGTGTGTGCTGCAAATTTTAGCCTAAGACTTTCTTCCATTGTATGTTGATAGTAAAATTTTAAGGGAGCAGCCAGTGCCCACACACTTTAAACTTTTTAGTGGCTACAAATGTTGGCCCAAAGAATTTAAGAATCATCAATACATAAAAGTTATTATCTGGGGGTGGGGGGTTCTGCAGGCATAAACTGGAGGGTTGAGGTTCACATTCCCACCCTTGGCCTTCCCATCCTAAATGTCACCGCTAAGAAAACCTGAACTGGAAAAGAATAAAATTGTGACTAGTCTGAGAGTCAGATTCTACAGGTGAGAAGTTGAATTTTAGGAGCAAAGAGTTATATACTTGCTGTGATGTTCAGCTTTTCATCGATGTGACCAACATACTGATATGAACAACTTAAAAGAGGAAAGATTTATTTTGGCCACCAGTTTCAGTTCATGATGGACTGGCTCCATTGCTTTGGGCCTTAGGTGAGGCGTGACATCATGGCAGAAGGGTGTGGTAGAGGAAAGCTGCTTAACTCAAGAGGAGGGCTGCGGGAAAGAGAGGTGGGGCAGTGGAGCCAAGCACAAGAAATTCCCTTCGAGGGCATGTCCCCAGTGATCTTACTTCCAGCAACTAAGTCCTACCTTCTAATTTCCATCACCTCCCAATGATCCATTCACATGATTAATCCATCAGATGGATTAATCCATTTCCTTAAAGCCTCACCTCTGAACATTGCTTCACTGGGGACCAAGGCTTCTGCACACGGGCCTTAGGGAGACATTTCATATCCAAACCATTGCACTTGCGTAAGATTTCACAAGCTGAGGAGCACAGTTACATGTTGATAAAGCACTTGTACTGGGAGATACCCGAACAGAATTACTGCGAAGGACAACCAAGAGATGAGGCAAAAATGCTGGGGAAAACCGGACTACCTCCCAGTATATACAACTACTATAAACTTCTTCAAATAGGAGGCCTTTTTCTTTCTTCTTGGGCTTTGTCCTCATTAAAGGTGATATTGACTCTGCTGATGAATTAACGAGCCATGTCATTATCCAGTCACTCCACCATACCAGGTCTCACTCGGTCAGCTCAATTCTCATTCAGCAAAATAGAAATAAATAAAGTTGCCCAGTGCAGTGGAAGATGCATGATATTTTAAGTCAGCCACATCTGAATTCCAGTCCAAGCCAATTCCCTTCTGCAAGCTGAGACTCCTTGCCCAGAGTTGAACAAACAGTGTGACCTTCACTTCACTTAGCTACAGAGTCAGGAATCACTTTCACCAGAAGGTCATGAGGATTACATGGGAGGCTTGTGCAATCTCCTAAAACTACAAGATGCACTTCACTGCTAATTATCTAAGCCTCCCTTATCTCAGTGTCATAAGTTGGCAAGACGGAGTAGCTAACAGATTAGTACCTGTCTGTAAAATTATTTTTTAAAAAGACTGAATTAAGTGCCTGTCTTGTACTCTGCTTTAGCCCATGACAACAGCTAACACTGATCAAATACTGGCCATGTGCCAGGCAGGCACTGTTCAAGCTACAAAGTGAATTAGCTCACTTAATTCTGACAACAATCTTAGAGGAAGTGTGTTAGTCAGGGTTCTCAGAGGAGCAGAACCAACACGATATGGATAGGTATGATTATAAAAGGGTTTTTTTTTTTTTTTTGGGGGGGGTTCCATAATCAGAGGCTGGGTAGCCCCATAATGAGAGCCAGAGAAACCAATGGTGCTCAGCCCTGAAAGCTACAGCCTCAGAACATGAGGGACCACTGATGCTGCTCTAGTCCCAAGATGAAGGACTCAAAGCTCCCTGAAGAGTCACTGGTGAGAGCCTACACAGAAGTGCAGGAGAAGCTGGCGTCCAAGGTCTGCAGGAGATGGCAGCAGCCGAAGATGCACCTGCCCAAGAAGAATGGAGCTTGCATGTGCTGTGTGTGGGCTTTCTCCTTCCATGTTTGTCCCATCTGGGGCCCAAGTCTATCGTACAGTGCCACTCACATTCAGGGCGGGGCTTTTCCCGTTTGTTGTTCTACACTATCAATCATCTCTAGAAACACCCCCCAGAGAGACATCCAGAAATTTCCTAGGTGTCTCTTCATCCAATCTAGTGGACCATTAAGATTAACCACTGCAGGAAGGTACTACTATTATTTAACCGCATTTCACAGATAAAGAAACTGATTGTGTTGAGTTGCTGGGCAGCCAAGTAACTGTGCCCAAGGTTACCAAGCTGGTAGATGGACTGGGGATTCCAGAGCAGGTGGCCTTCTAGGGTACTTCTTCGTCTTCACTGCCTTAAGCAGCAAACTGTGACTTCTTGTTTGTCTCTGCCATAAGCTACTGAGATCTATGAATGAAGGGACCTGGTGACTAACAAAGTTGGTACTAAAGAAATTTTGTCAGTTGAGGTGCTCCATACAAACACCTGGCCTGTAACCAGCCCTCATCTGTAGAATGAATCTGTAGTGCTCAGGAGCCCCATGTGTGAAAAGAGATGGTAAAGAGTAATGACCTTGAAGGGATGAGTTGATTAAGATAGTGATTTGTACTTTTTCAATGGATCCGGAAAGCTCACAGACATATCTTTTCATGGGGTTCTTATGGTGCCAGGAGAATTTAAAAAATGACTCAAAAACCAAGCAAAAACAGAAAAGGTGGACCTTTAACCCACCCTGGCCTATCTGCAGACCTCGGTGTGAGGCTAAGCACTGCTGAACTCTGTCCTGGGTTATCCAATGACTGACAGAAACACACACACATAAAGAGATAAAGGAGAAGGGAGAGTTCTAGGGCTGTGTCCATTCTCCAAGATTCCAGATTCCTCCAGTTGGGGTTTGCAGAGGTCCTACTTCATAGCCACAGGGTTAAGACAACATCAATTAGGCTGTGGAGAAGTATTTATGCAGGTTGATGGGGAGCGGAAGGGAGAGAAAAAGGAGTCAGTCAGACTGCTAGGCAACAAGCCCTTGTTGCTTTGCAGGCCTGTGGTCTCCAGGACTCAGATTTCCCAAGAGTAGTTAAAACCCTGACTTCCATGGGAAAGCCCTCATCTTATATTGGTAAGTAAGTCCAAAACAATTTCAGTCACTGTGGGAGTCAAACCAATTATGTCTGCAGGCTGTGTTTGGTCTGCCCGCTGCCAGTTCCCATCTCCAGATTAGCCACTGAAAAGAATCCGACAAGGTGATGAATTGGAGCACCAGCTACCCCAGATGGAGTCAGAGTGTGATCTGAAGTGACCAGAGGACACGGGAGGATGTGCTGCCAGGTGTGCATGGGAAAGTCCTGACATTGGTGCAGCAGGCTGCCCTCCCTCAGGAGTGCCATCCCGCAGGTGGGCTGCAGGGGGTGTTCTGGGCACAGCCATCCTCTACCTGGTTGCCTCTGGGTCTCTTTGTAAATTGGCTTCCTTCTGTGGCACCCGTAGTGTCCCCTAGTGGACTTAGCTGGGAAGCACCGCTGGGAACCTAACTAGAGTGATTTTCCACAATGGTGGGGGCTGAGGGCAACCAGTTGTCGCCAGGGCCAAAGCACATCATCACAAACAAAACCGAAGGTGCATTCTGAATAAGCATACCCTCGCAGCTTCAGTGGGATAATTAGAGAGTTTGGGAAATAAGTTGAGCTTTGTCTTACTGTTTTCTCAGGCGGCCCAGTTCTGGTTGACTGAGCCTGTGGTCAGAGCTGATGAGATCTGCCCATCTCCAAGGGGAAGGCCCCAAAAGAAGGCCCCCCAGACAGAGTGCAAGCCGCCAGTTTTCTTCTAGAAGTTTCCAGCCTTTTCTGTTAAGCCTCCTGGGAGATTAGGTAGGTGGTATACCCAAATCAATGTCTGTGGCTGGGTTTATCCCATCTCATGAGGGCAACATCTGTGTTTATAGTGTTTAAAAGCCATTAGATTGTGTGTGCTTTTCCAGCTGCCTATTTGAATATTTTCCCTTCATTTTAAAAATCAACTTTTCATGTCTTTATTTTTGGGGAAAGGTCAAACTCTGCTTCTACTGGTTCCAAACCACATTGCCCTACAAGAACATTGTAACTAGAGTGCTTTCCTAAATATATGCTCCAGGAAACCTGCCCGTCTCCTCAGATAGCGACCCCCTCCCTGAAGCATCGATTCACCCCATGTTCATTGACATATTTGGGATTTGCTGATCCACCTCTTTGCCTATATGTTCTGTCTCTTCATGGAAAGTGCATTTTTTCTTTTTCTTTCTTTCTTCTTCACTGAGGATTGAACTCAGGGCCTTGCACATGCAAGGCAAGCACTCAGCCATGAGCTGATTCCCCAGCCCCAATGGGGCCTGGGCTGTGTATTCACTGCTTTTCCTTGAAGGCCAGGGTAGGCCCTGCAAATGTGTTGGTGCCATGGACACTGGACTTATCCTCCCCCTTTGAACCTTCACACCCACAGCCAATGGCATTTTTGCTGTAGTTATTGCTGGGCAAGTGGGAGAGAAGTAATCTGGTGTCACATTCGGCTTTTGAGGATTTGCTTCATGCCAGAATGTTGAGAACACCACCCCCAAGCCAACTAGAAACTCTTACGTTCCTCTGCGGACTCAATGAGAGTTCCAGAGCTCTGGAAAGTTGTTAGAAATACGAAAGCACTCAGAGGGTACCCACGAAAGCTCGTCTCAAGTTTTCACCTGTCTCATGGAAAGAGCACATACAGGGCAGTGAGACGTGTCGCTAGCCAGCTGTGTGGGCTGCAGCGCTTGCTGTATCTGTTCTTGGCCTACTGGAAGCACCCATTGCTCTGAACGGAGAAGCACAGTGGTGTGGCTGGATGGCCTCTGGGAGAGGGAGTGCCATTAACAGACAAAGCACTGAAGGTGTAGAGTGAACAGATGAGGAAGAGGTGGGAGAGAGGTGCCATGCTCTACAGTAGGTCACGCCCAAGAGAATTCCAAGGATGAAGAAGAGTGGCAGTCAAAGGCCCTGGAAGTTCCCAAGAAGCCAGCAGACTTCCCTTGGTAGAAATCCACCCCTGGTTGTCCAAGAATGGTAGATGTCAACAAGAAATGACAAAGGGAATGTCTAGCATCCTTATAACCTTAACAACCATATTGCTGTGATTTGAATGAGCTCCCCCAAAGTTCATGTATTGGAAACGGAATTGGTATCCGGAGGTAATTAGGATCAGATGGAATCATGAGGATAGAACCCCCACGATGACATTAGTAGCTTTTTAAGGAGACCAGAGCTAGCCTGCTTGCTATCTTACCAGTGATGCAAAAAGGAAGCCCTCACTAGAGGTTAAGCAGATGCCAGTATCCTACTCTCGTATGCCCCAGTCCTCAGAATCATAATTAAAAAAAAAAACCTGTTCTTTATAAATACCCAGACTCAAGGGTTTTGTTACAGCTATAGAGAATGGGCTGAGACACATATTAAGTGAAGTTTCTTGAGTTCGACAGGGAATATCTTAATCTGGACTTCCCCAATGAGCAGTTTGAATCTTACTGCTTGCAACTCAGGTTAGAATTAAACTGGAAAACAACCTTTAATAGCTAGAAAGAAAATGAAATTCTATAGTAATATCAAAATGGCTATTCAGCCACTCTCTTCTGAATACCCAGCACTTGTCCTGGGAAAAAAGCTGGGTTGAGAAACTGAAGTCCAAGGCCAGCTGGGACTAGGACCTAGCCATCCCTTTGCCAAGGTGTAACTCACCAGCCTCCACCAAGGGCAGTTGTAGCTCAGGTCTCACATGAGGGATGCAAAGATCAGTAATCAGATGAGAGCCACTAGGGAAGGAGCCACACAATGGGCAAGGGCAGGGACTCCCCGGAATCTGGAGATTAGCATTGTAGGTTTCTGGCATCCAAGCCACTCCCAGCCAAGAGTGAGTTGATGGTCATCAAGAGCTATTACCTGAGGCCCAGTGATAACATCAGTGACTCAACCACCTTATCAAGTGGACTGAAGCTTCTAGTTTGTAATCTGGTTGCATGGGTAGTTGCCCCCCCCCCCCCAACAAAACAAAACAAAACATGTCAACAACTCCTTGTTCTGTAAGGACACAGAATCACATGTAGACTATCTTTCAGGTTAGGACTTGGTTTTTTATGCCACTATCAATTGTTGCAAGACAGGTATATTCTGATACAAGTCAGGTATACTCCATTCTTAGGACTGCTAGCCTATAAATAAGTTGACAATGGCCACAGAATTTATGTCAAGGTGAGTTTATTGTCCAAATAGCATAACCTAATTGCATCCAAAACCAATTTCAAATCCATCTTCAAATCCATCTTTAAACTAGTCAAAAGAACAGGTTATTACTTTTTAAAATCACTTAACACTGAACAGATAAGACTGCTTAAAAGGCAGCTGACTTTTATCATGTCACCATCATAGCCAATACATTTTTTTCCATACTTCCTAAAACACTTTTTTTTTGTTCACACTCATCATGCTACGTTAGCACTTTCTAGCATCCCGACCAAATAAACACCCACACCTCTTATAGAGTACATTGTGAGAGAATAACATTGACTTGATATGGCATCACACTCATTTTAAAGCAAATTAAAAAAAAGAAATAATAATCCAAGACAAGAAACTATATCAGAGAGAGAGAGAGAGAGAGAGAGAGAGAGAGAGAGAGAGAGAGGTCTGAGGTACACGGTACAAGGGTAATGAACATAATGGAAAAAATCCAATGGCCTGGTGGAGTTGCTGGGGATGTAAGAGTTGGCCAGCAATAAGAACTACTAAACCAATTAAAAATAAGAAAGAAACTTTTTTTTTTTTTCAAGGACAGGCACCTGTCAAAATATATTGGACACTGTAATGGCTACAGTCAGTAAGGCACTTTTTTCCCCAAAGTGAGCTGCAGGGAAAGGATGCACCCTGCAGCTACAGTGTAGCTGTATTCATCTGCTGATGGCTTCTTAAAACCTGAGCCAAGAACAGGGTTGACAGCCCAGCCAAGTTCAAAAGCAGAGACGCACAAGTGTAGGAGGATAGTTCTGGCTGAAGTGACTATTCTGGGTTGTTTAGAATCCAGAATCATCAAGAGTCACGGGGTCTGGGGAAGTCATAAACATCCTCTGAGATCTTCCTACCCTATTTTGTACAAATGGACGACTGCACCGCAGCTCTTGAGAACTGCTCCAAGTCCGCACCAGTGTAAGCTGTGCTCAATCTATACCTAGAGAGGGTTTGTTGGCTGACGGGGACTTCACTGTCTCAGCATCCATTTCCCTTTTAAAGCTATTCCCAAGGATGGACAGTCTCAAAGATAAACAAAGAGGAATCCTTTTGGCTTAGAAGTTAACCTGCTTACTCAGACTTCCTCCTACCTCCCATTTCCACACTACCAATATTACCTGCTTGAACTAGAAAATTAATATTTACAGGACATAAGGTGCAAGTCTATCTCTTCTCCCAGCGCTGTCTTCTGTGGCCCATGGAGAGAAAATTCCCCTGCCCTCTTTGAGAAACTCATCCAAGCCTGCCCTAATTGGAAAGTCATCACCTATCAGTCCTATAGCTCCCAAGGCTCAGCCAGGAGAGACTGTGGGAAAGCCCCAGAGCTCCCTCTGAGATATCACCTATCTTGCTAGCAAAGGGATGCAGAGTGAGGCAGGCTGGGGAAGCTCCACGGACGACCCTGCCCTGGCTGACAGAGGCAAGATGGACCCTCCAGTAGAGAGCACGCAGACCAAGGGTGCTCATGACTATAAGACATGTTGTGCTCTTCAGTGGGGTCCTGGGACAGTTCAAAATGAAGAAATCTCTAAGAACAGCCCCTCTGGAAGGAGTTCGTGCCTCTCAGCACACGGGACATTCAGCTGAGAGAATCTCCCCCTTGCGTCCTGCAGGATTCCTGGCTGTTATGAACCTGCATGGAATTTTCTTATGCTTAGCATATATTTTTGGCATACGAAGGTCTCTTCCCCTTACAATTTGGTCAAAACAGGGAAAGGATTAAAATTTGGCAGGCTGGAGGAACAACTTAGTCCCCACTGATGGAGGAAAAACAACAAAAGAGGAATAAAGAAGAATAGATGGCAAGGTAGGAAAAGAATAAATCTGGAATCCCTTTATCGGGTGGTGAGAAAGAGGGAAAGAAAGGTAGGGGGAAAGGAAGTTCAAATCAATTCATGGGGAGAATTGAACCCCTCTGGGACAAAAACTCCTACCAAGGAGTTGAAATCCAAAAAGGGGGTTCCAGTTACTTAAATGAATCCAGGATTCCTTCTTTTGTGTCAGAAAAGCCAAACAGCCCCATACCTACTATCACAGTAGGCCCCAAGGATGGGAAAGGGGAAAAGCTAGAAGTGTCCAGTGTCACCTGGGCTCAAGGAAAAGTGGACAGTTACAGACTGTGGGTAGAGTCTCAGGGCCTATTCCTTCCTTATCTGTCAGGTCCTGTCCTTTGCTGCTTTCTTTGTTTAAGACCACGGTTTGGTCGTTGTTAAATGAAAGTACACCTTGTTTCCTCACTGGGCTTCAAGCCTCCTGGTTCTAGGGGACAGCTCCCCATAGAGGACTGGCTAACTACTGGCTGCTCAACTTTCCTCTCCAAAACTTCTGAATTCACCACCCACTGACCCACCAGAGATTCCCTCTCATTTCAGGATTGCATTTACTCACAAAATCCTGAACCCTCCACGACACACTTCCCGAGAGACTGGATCACCTGGAATTCACCTCGACAGAGAAGCAGCCTCCTCGCATCCTTTCAACTTCCAGCCCTTACTCGTCATACCTGTTTTTCCCATCATGCCATTTCAATGTGATTCAGAACCTGCAAACCATCTAGTGCCACCAAGGGAGAGGACCTGGCCCCTGCACAGTGCTTGCCTGCCACAGCCAAGAACAGAGGTGAGAGAAGGAAGCACCATAGATACCGCCAGCCCTAGACTCATCCGCCCACAGATTCAGACCTAGGAGAACCATGGAGACGATCTTACTCCTGGGGGGGGGGGGGGGGGTTTCATGCCAGGGAAGGGGAAAGACAGAGGAGGAAGTGAGAAACTTCCAAGATGAAGGGGCCTTAAGCAGACGAAGGCCCTGCTTCTGAAAGGTCTACAAGAAGAGGATCTCCAAACAGCCTGCTGGAGTTTGTTTTCATTGTTTCCTGATACCTGGTGCCTTGTGGGAACCGAGTTCCTAGTCCATTGCATGAATGTTCGGGTTGAATGTCTACCGTGAGGGGGAGGGAGGGAGGATCCCTTGGTTCAATGTATTTTTTCCATCATGATGAGGATACCGGAGTCAAAATGGGAGCCTGGTGACTTTCAAAACTGAAAAGGTCCCCAGGTGTGAGACCTGGGGGCCAAATCTTTCCTGCCTTCCTGAAGGGGCCTTCGGCTGCCCCTCCTGCCTGCTCTAGTCCTCACGAGAGTGGGCTCCCAAGCAGAAACTGTACGGTTGTGAGGTATTATGAAAACAAAAAATGTGAACCATTGTCCTTTGTACTTATTGATTTTTGTCCAGTAAACCTGAGGTAAAGAATATTCTGTCTTTGAAGAATGTGATCAGAGGAAACCAAACCAAACCCCCCAAAAAAAAGAAAAAAGAAAAAAAAAAAAAAACCAACCATGAATCTGCTACCCGAAGAAAACAAACTATGGAAGGGCTTTTCCAGTACGAAGAACTCATATCTCAACCACCTACTTCAGGACTTGGAATTTAAGCAGTAAAATAATATATTATAAAAATGTTTATAAAATAGCAGCACACTCTGTGAAACATTACAGCTAGGTACTGTTAATGTGAATAAGGATGAATGATCTCAGCTTTTTAGCAGCGCAAAAAAAAAAATAACAATAAACTGAATGAAATAAAATGAAAGATAAGAAACCCTTAGATGTTTCTCCATCTTCAACCCTCATACTATGAAACAAGGCAGAATCTGCACATAATTCTTCAAAGTAGCCCTGTTCTGATTTTTTTTTTTTACTTAAAAAAAGACAAATCTTTTAACAAATAGCTTCATTACCTGTCAATTACAATTGTGCAAAAAAAAAAAAAAAACAAAAAAAAAACCCTCTGCTAACTGAATGCCTCTAAGAAGTGGAGGGGGGGGAATTCAAGTACACTGAATACAACTTTGCAATAAAATTAACAAAAAAACAGAAAAGGGAACAAAATGCCACACCCTGATGTTTGGCTGTCTATGTCTTTGCACCAGCAATTAACTTTCATGTCCAAAGGAGAAGTATATATAGATGGGAATTCAGATCCTTCTATGCCATCAAATGGTAACAGACCTTTGTTTTTAGGCTTTTCTGAGGAATGGTGTGATGGGAATGTTAGCAGAAAGAGTTGTCTCTTGAGCCCTGGCAGGGGTACTAGAACTATGTACCAGAAAATGCCAGATTCCAGAAATGAAGAGTAACCGGACTTGGGGCAGGAAGGGAAGGGGCAAAAAAGAGAAGAGGGAAGGAGTATTCAGCACGATTTGCATAAACCATCCCATCTATCCCCCGGGAACAATTTTTCAAAGTGCTTTTCGAATGGAATGGTTTATAACAATGCTAAGCTGTGGACCAGACATGCCAATCAGCACCAAAAATTATTATTTTTTTTTTCTAATAAGGGATGCCAAGGTCACCTCACCCTCTTCCATAACATAGAAGATTCCATTCTAGATCCCGCCCTTGGTCTCCATCTGCCTCCATTTCAGATGAGTTTTGGTTATGGACCATAGCGAAATTTCCTCATTAGATAACAATATAGTGGTGTCTGCAATGAACCATGTTTGGAAGAAGAAGCAGAAAGTCACCCAACACGAAACCCAGGAGCCAATCACCTGTGTCCAACTGGCAAAACCCAACATCTCTTTTAGGTAGCAGCTACTATAGGTAAGAGTAGGTAACATAGAGATCCAACATTGCTCCTCTCTTAGGAACATGTGGTTAGGCGTGAAGGTGCTTCTACCTCCAAAATGGTCCAATTGTGTTGACAGGTTGCTTTGTACCCCCTCCCCATCATGCTTTCTTGTTTCTAATTCCTTCTTGAGTTCATTGCTTCGCAATCTAATCATGCCATAAATGGCATACACAGTTCCTTGCGATTCCACTAAAAGGGGCACATGCACTAGTTCATAACATGTAATACAGAGCCTTCTCTAATTTGTTCCCATGTTGCAGGCGTACATATTCTCTAGCTACTTTGTAGGTTTTCCTGTAAGCATTTTACTATTGCTTTTACATAATCAAACGATAACTTCGCATATACAAGGGATTCCCTTATGTTGTACTTTGAATAGGCACCAAATGCTTTTTAATTATTCTGTTTTTATAGGACCTTTTTCTCTCACTTCTAAAAGATCTTTAAATATGATCTAGGTGGGGGCAGAATTTTATCCTAAAACACAAAGAACAAAACATAACCAGAGAGAGGGAGAGAGCAGGTGATGAACGCGCCTCTCTCCCTGGGCCCGAATGGCAGCCTCACAGGTCGATGTCCCGCACGTCCGTAGGGGTGGTGGCTTGGTCCAGTTCATCCTCCGTCTTAGATCCATCACGCTGTTCCTGACGGACCTGTTGCAGGCTGTTGAGCAGCACAGCCTCGATCTGCTCCTGGCAGGCCTTGAGACAATCCTGGAGAGGAAAGGGGTCCAGACCAGAGCTATTAGGAGGATGAGCAGGGCACGGGACCTTATTTCAGGAAGGCACACACAATTCAACTCACATCACTCCAGGTTCGTTTTCCAGTAGAAGTAAATGAGAGATGCTCGTGAAATTCCACGGAACCTCAGATCTCCAAGCAGGGAACTGGCTGGAAATGCATCATCTCCCTTAACCCAGACCAAGCTAATCACGACCTACAGGAGCCTGCGTGATTTCAATCCTGAGAAGCACTGGCCTAAGATGATGGTCCATTCATAGAAGGGCATCGTTGGTCATCAAAGGACCAAGTGGGAAATCTAGATGCTTTCTACCTGGGGAAGTTGGAAGGCGGCAGAAGCCCACCAGCAGTGCTGTTATTAGCACTGCGATTAGTTTCTCAGTAACTGAGAAACAGATCAGAAGGGAAGTTGGGAGACTGCACTGTCCTGACCCTCACATAAACTGTGTAAGTGCTTAAAAGCAAAACGAAACACAAAAATCCTGGATTTTCTGCTTATTTACCACTCCCTTAAGGCTAACAAAAATACAATACAGAATGTTTACAAAATTCAGGACACTTGAGCTTGTCCAATTTGGGAATAAGCAAGAATTTGCAGAGTTGTTTTTATTAGTCTATATTTGGTAGGGAAAATCTAGAGTGAGTCCGTCCAAGCAGAAGCTTTAATAGCTGGGCAACATGGAATGCAAGGGCCAGTCACGGCTGTCACTAGGAAGGGAGTGTGGTTAGTAATACTAGCTGGGGTGTGAGCTGAAGAAACTGCTCTTGGCAGTTATTTTCCAGCCTCTTTCCCCTGCAAGACTGCCTCTCTGTGTTTTCTGAAGCAGCACGTGTGTATAGAAAATACCCTAAACTGCACGTCCTCATGTCTTTCCACGGTTTAACACACACGTCCCTTTTGTCTGTTTCCCTGTGCCATTTTCGCCACCTAGAGGTTGCTATTTTGCCAAACACAAAAGCATTATCTTTTTTTTTCCCCCCAGAATATCTAAAGTAAAGCTGGAATCCAATACTGAGGAACAAAGTTTCCATTATGCCTCAACTTCCCTTTCCTATCTCTCATCAATACCACATTTCAAACTGCAGCTTTTAATAAAACTTAAAGACAAGGAGGGCAGAGGGCAGAGATGCGATATCACCCAGAATGCAACAATTAGGGCCCGATGAAGGGTTATTTGCAGGCAATGGTCACGTTATTTAACTACTCTGATCTCAGTCTCTCCATCTGTCAAATCAGAATGACGAAATGCTCAAAGCAAAACAGCAACTGAGGCAATATATATATATGAAGTGCTAAGTAGCAGCCCAATAAATGAATACTATTTATTATACATAACAGTGAATCAGTCCTGGAATCTGAAAGAATGCTCCCTCCTCCTCCTCCTTCTTCTTTTTTTTTTGTGGGGGGAGGTACTAGGGATTGAAGGGGGGGGGGCTGAGTCATATCCCCTCCCTTTTTGAGATAGGGCATCGCTATGTTGCTGAGGGCCTTGCTAAATTGCTGAGGCTGACCCCTAACTTGTGATCCTCCTGCCTCAGACTCCCAAGTCCCTGGGATTACAGGCATGTGCCACCATGTCCAGCTCCCTTTTTTTCTCTGGACAAGGCCTCACTGTGTTGCCCAGGTTGGCCTCCAGCTTGTGATCCTCTTGCCTAAGTAGCTAGAATTAAAGGAGCATACCATGTCCAGCCTAGATTTCTTTAAAATGAGGTGTGGATTAGCATTTACTCAAGACTGGCTACGGATGTGCTCAGAACAGATGGGGCTGAACTAGGCCAATGTGGCCTAACTGTGGGGCTCGCTGTGCATGCTCGAAGCTGAAAAGGCATCAGGAACTGGCACCAAGGATCTAACATCTCTTACCTTCCCTGTAAGGTAATCTTACATCTCCCAGTCCCATTCCCTACCCTGCCTGACCCCCTTCACTAGTGGTTAGGAGTCTGGGTGTCATGGGCCCTCTGCTGAGCTCTTCACTGTGTTCCTTCCCCAAGGCTCATCCAGCAGCCCTGAGTCCACAGGTCATGACTTGCTCAGTGGAAAAGACTAAAAGCATGTTTCTAGGGGTACTTGCATTTCAGCAGAAGGTATCTGAAAATGTTAAAGTCTTATGATCTAAAAATAATCATCTCAAATGAAGAATCAAAGCTAATGTGAGGGCTAGCATAAGGTCAAAACTACAGTGAGATGTCCCTCAGGAAGGTCGTCCTACATTACATTGGTAAGTGCAACACCATTAGTTCTTCTTCTGGAGCTGAAATAGATAGTTCTTGCTCCATCTGAGCACCACAGGAAGGAGCTGATTCGTGCTTTGAGGTCAGGCTGCACGGCAACACCTCTTCAAACCCTCAGATCATGGTTGGAGGGGATGTTCACCCCAGCAGTGTGAGCTGGGGCTGAGACCAGCAGCATCCCATCTCACCAGCCCCCTTCCTGTGCACGGTATTATTTTTTCTTCCTCTTTCTTCCTTGTATAGAATAATCAGTTGAATCTGGGAAGTTAGTGTGTGATGTTCCTTCACTGTGCAGGTACTCCAGGAAATGTCAAAGGGGATACTTTAAAAATGTTTTTTTCTAGCCAGCTGTGGTAGTGCTAGGTGTGGTGGCACATGCTTGTAATCCTGGCAACTTGGGAAGCTGATGCAAGAGGATCACAAGTTGGAGGCCAGCCTTAGCAAGACCCAGTGTCAAGAAATAAAAACAACTAGAGATGTAGCTCAGTGGTAAAGCACCCTGACACTTTAAATATTTTCCTTTTTTTTTTTTTTCCCCCTGGGAGGCTAAAGGAATGAATTAGAACAACTCCACGCCATAGAGGTAGTAACTATATATTGCCTACAACTCTATACTTGCCCATGGGAGACAAAGCTCACCCACAACAAAGCCTCAAAGCTTTTGTTATCTAAAGAAGATGGCAGGATTCTCAGAGGATTTAAAGCCTGTGTGTGTGTGTGTGTGTGTCTGAGAGAGAGAGAGAGAGAGAGAGAGAGAGAGAGAGAGAGAGAGAGAGAATGTTGCAGTGGTATCATTACCTGCAACTGGACATCACATCCCAAGAGCCACATTCTTGCCCAAAGCAGGACAGGAGAATGCATGGGATGGGGTGGGGGAGGTGGTGATCAGGAGGAAGAACCCTGTCCCTAATCCAGCCATACTGCTCCTGCTGGGAGGCCAACCTGAGTAGAGTTACAGTGTTTCCAAAGGGGAGGATTCTCAGATGACTTACTATAAAGCCAGCTCCAGCAAAAGTGAGGCGCTAAGCAACTCAGTGAGACCCTGTCTCTAAATAAAATACAAAACAGGGCTGGGGATGTGATGCTCAGTGGTTGAGTGCCCCTGGGTTCAATTCCTGCCTCCCACCAAAAAATCATAGAACTGGAGAATTTGGAGGTTCTAGTGGTTCTTGGAGAGCAAATGGGCAGGGAATTGTCCGGCCAGGGAACCAAAGCCTGGAGAGGTGAAGTGGCTCGCCCTGTGGTGACATCAAGTGAGTCTGGCTTTAATAAGGGCCAGCCTCCAATTCCGGTGTATTCTTCCTAGACTTCTGTTTCTTCTGGGCTCTCAGTAAGGACAAATATGCCAGAGAACCTCCAAGAAAGGGAGACATAGCCCAAGGGAGGATGGCGACAGCGCCTCCAACAAAAAGATGCTCCGTGCTTGTGAGGTGCCACGGCTCTGGGATCTCAGCTTCGTGGCAGCCTCCAGAAGCACCAGCCATTGTACTAAGATGCCCCAAATTAAGCTGATTAAAAGGAAAGCCATAATGCTCGTCTGTCAGCCTGGACAGGTGGCACTCCACAGCGCTGGAGGTCGGGCACCCCTCCAACTCCTACGATGATAGGCCCCCTCCCCTGGCCCTCTCCCTTGCGCCTGCCCCCAGCCCCCAGCCCCGGAGCCCTGACAGCAGCGTTTGTGATCTCCAGCTCGTTACACGGGCCTCTGACTTCCTCTGCTTGCTGGCTCGAGCTCCGTGCCCTGCACCCTCCTCTGCTTCCATGAATGGGCTGACGGAACTCCTACCACTAGCCCTCAGTGGAACTGCATCACTCCATTGTCACCACACACGCACTGCACTCAACAGGGGGACAAAGGGCTGAATGAGCCCCAGACCCATGGCCAACTCAGGCAGAGACAACTTAGGAAACTATCTCATTCTTCCTTTCTTCACAGGCTGTTTGGCTTATTTCCTTGCATACCAAATGAGGCCCGCAGAAATGAGGCGGGGAGGGAGGCAGAGGCCCCCACTTGTATTCCCCCTCCCCGCCCCCAGCTTGCCCTCCAGCAACTCCTCACAAGGTTCCTGACCACAGGCTCTATACAGCCCACAAAAGGCACCGTCACTCGGGGAGAGGCCTTGGAACAAGGTGCGCTCTGAGCTTCTCGCCGAGGGGAGGAGAAAACCTCGAAGTGGGGACCCCACAAATGACCTGGAGTCACAGGGGGAGACTTCCTTTCACTACAGGCTAATTGCTTTTTAATTGCTCACTGACAACCAGGGTCTTCAAATGCCAGGATGATCCCAAGGAAGGGACATGCTGGAACCTTCTCTGGGCAGGATTTAAGAATGTGACAAAGAGTTTTGATGTAACTGAGATAGAAGAGGGTAAATGTAATGGCCAGATGATTAAGAGTCTGTAGCTGTTCTGATAAACATCTCCTAGTCATCTCACATCTCCATAGCCGGAGAGCCTCCATGCCACTCTTTAATGAATGAATGAATGTGTGCCATTTGGTGTGAAAATTAAGTGACTTGCTCTGAGATAGTCAGGTAATGTTCAGAGGACCCAGACTTGTAACATACCAATATCTAATCACAGTCTACGTGTTACGTCTCTCTGTTTCTTTCTGAAAGACACAGGGACACCAATGAATGAGAAACATGCTTGAAATGCATCTGCCTCCCTTTTGTCCTTCACTCCTTCCTTCCTTCCTCCTTCCCTCCCTCTCTCTAGCATCACTCCCCAATGACTCTGCCAGGGGCTCTGGATAAAGAGCTGAGTACAAGTTGGGTCTTATTCAAGAAGTCCTATAGACAAGGGGACGGTGAGGTAAATGCTGGCACGAAGCGCAAGCACAGTGCCCAGGGGACGGAAGAGGAACCCCGATTCTGCGGGGGCCCAGGATGGTGGATCCCTCTTCTCAAGCTTACCCTTGGCAACAAGAGCCTCAGCAGAAGTTCCCCCCCGAAACGCCAGCCTCGCTCGCTTGCTCGCTAGGGTCTGTTTTTAGCAACTCTTATAACTGGAAGGAAAAAGTACTTAAAATATACCACCCTCTGAGACTTTCCTTCCCTGTAAAACTGTCAGGCTTCTCACTCAGCTTTCTCTTTGGAATGGAGCGTTCCGGTTTATTTTAGCAACCAGATGGAGCAACAAAGACCCGTTTCCTCAGAGCTGCATGGGTCCCTCCTAACCAAGCTAACTGCCGCTGGCCAGTGGCAGAGAAACTTGTCTGGCCACTTCAGATGAATCAGGGGGACCCACTTTCAAAAGTCTGTTTCCTGGAAAATTTGTGGCCTATCTCCCAAAGTGAGAGCAAACTCCGTAAGTTTGAAAGGATCATAAATAACAAGGTGCATGGGGAGTACTGGACTTGGGGGGGGTGGGGGGTCAGGTGGCAGCTCTTCCTGAGTTATGTGCTTGTGTACTAGGGAGCAAGGTGTGGTCCAGGGTGAACATGTACTTGACTTCTCCAAGGACACCTCAACACGTCTTCAGAGCACGTCTTAGGTTGTCACACACACACACACACACACACACACAATGTGCATGTGCTATGTACATATACAAATTATTGTGGTAAAATCCACATAACATAAAATTGACCATTTAGACATTTTTCATCATATATGGGCATGAAGTACAGCTGTGCCATCACCAGAATGCTCCATCTCCAGAACTTGTTCAACATCCCAAACTGAGACTCTCTACCCATTAAATACTAACTCTCCATTCTCCTCTCCCCGCAGGTCCTCAATTCTACTTCTATCTAGTAATTTGATTCTTCCAGGTCCCTCATGCAGTGTTTGTTTTCTGTGCCTGGTTTATTTTACTTATCTGAATACTTTCAAGGCCCACACGCATCGTAGCATATTATCAGAAGGCCATGTCTTTTTACAGGCTGAATGATATTCCACTGCCTGTCCATACCACATTTTGCACTTGCATTTCAAAGACGTTTTCTGTCACCAACTTCATATAGCTAAGAGGCCTGAATTTCTGCATTAGGGCTCCTGAGTTCCTTCCTCTGAATTGCTGCCCTACTGCATTTATAGTTCTTAACACACGTTTGGCACACATTCCTCTCGAATCTTGACTGGGAAGGGTTTTGCATACTGTCCTTTTCTTGATTCTCTGTATAATCACTAAGTTCCTTGAAAACCGGAACGTCATCATCTATTTTCCAGGCCCCATTCGCACACCTGCCCCCAACTTCTAGCACGGTGCCTGGGGACCATGCCATGCTCATCTCTATACAGCCTGCAACAACTGGGCCTTCACTGAACCCTTCCAGAAATGAATGGACAGGAAGTGCTCGAAATACACCACTTCTTCATTCACGGCAAACAGAGCTCAGGAAGCAGAACTCACCTCCCTCCAAATGCTAATGCGTTCTAAATTCTAGTCCTTTCATTCTCCTTCACTCTGAACTTCAGCTCTTCAGAGAACACAAGCTGATGGATGGGAGGAGCACTTAGCACTCAGGAAGCTGCTCATACACAGTGCCCCAGCCCAGTGCCCAAAGCCCTAACCTTCCCACTAAAACACCCCTAGGGAGAGAGTGAGCAAGCCACTGGGAGCCAGAGGGAAGCTTGGAATGTTAGAAGTCTCAAATTTTTATCTGAACTAATGGTGCAAATTTTATATTCTGTTAATGATGTTCATGCTTGGTTTTTAATATTAAAATATTAATCCCCAGTCCCACTGTGGAAAACAAGGCAGGGGCATACAGCCCCAGTTAAGAAACCCGGCACAGGCCCTTTACAGAGATGAAGTGCCAACTCAATGCCGTGATTTACAGGACAGCTAAGAAGGCCTTGCAGGCATGCAGCCCAGCCCGAGGGCTGACTGGAATGGACCGGTTGCATGGTATCTGGAAATGGCAGAGCTTCCCCAATACGATGACATGGCAGACTGGTTTGCAGTCACAAAAAGAAGACACCACCAAGAGCCTCAGTGGCAGCCCCCAGGAGTGACTTCTGTCCATGTGACTAACAAGGAGAGATGTGGGAGAAGACCTGGGATGGGTGGGGCGGTCAACCTATCAGAGCCAGTCTATAAATATCTGAAGGAGGTGACAATGCCTGGGAGTCAGACTCCCGCCCTGGACAGTTTGTCTCAGGGCGCTGAGGAAAGGCTGGTCTTCCATGGTTGGAAGTCCAAGACGACCTGAGCAGGAGACATTCAGAACAGAAAAGAAGTGGATCATTTCTAGAAATGTGAAGTTCTAAGTTCTGTCCACGATTTTTCTCTGGGGGATAAAAGAGCACCCTTACACTGCACTGGAGGGCTCTTTGCAATCTAGATTTTACAGGTTTTGGAGCTAGCATCTTAAAGAGAATATTTAAAAATTGGTTCAGACAAGGACCTAGGGTTTGATCCTTCGGGCCCTTCCCTACCTGCCATTTTCTTGGGAGCTGGCAAAAATAAACGCCAAAGCCAAATACAGGTGGGTGGGTCGGAAAGCCAGCAAGCTGCAGCCTTGGGCTCCAGGAGGTTTAACCTTGTGCTCAGTGTCCCTTGTGGAGGCAACAGTCACAGGCCTGTAGATCACATGACTTAACTCAATGCATTCCCACACAGGGCATTCTGAATTCCCCTAGAACATCCGGAGGGTGTCATCGTGAAGTTCCCCTGCATTCCTGAGCCTCTCCATGGTGATGCACAAGGGCCTCAGAGCCAACACCCTTCTCTCCAGTTGCCTTTCAACCAAAGACCTTTTTCAAACAACAAGATCACAGGAGCTGCCGCAGGGGCGGAGCCTGACTTTCCAAGCTGGAGCCAGGGCTCGGAGGTTTGGGCCCCCCAGCTGGGTCACTGCCTCCCCTGCCTCTGGGTCCTCTCAGAACCCTCCTGTCTCGACCCTCCAGGACTGTAATTTCCTTGCCGTTGAAATCAGGGCCTTATGGAACCCTGGTCTGTCTCAAACCCTTTCTTCTAAGGAGTTCCCAACTCTGGCAGCTAGAAGCAACAGCCTCTGGGCTGTCCACACAGAAAGGAAAGATGCCTATAGCTAATAATA
Organism: Marmota monax; assembly: GCF_021218885.2. Taxonomy (NCBI): domain Eukaryota; kingdom Metazoa; phylum Chordata; class Mammalia; order Rodentia; family Sciuridae; genus Marmota; species Marmota monax. The sequence goes on along the minus strand of NW_026692701.1, from coordinate 110,548 downwards.
GTTTGTTTAATGTGTACAGCACTTTGTCTTTTCAGAGTGCCTTTTAAGCCGTTACTATATTGAACAAAAGGGAAGTAAGAGACGGGAGTGGGGGAGGTTTGTCAGGGCTGGACGCCATTCTCGCAGGGACGCCTCCTGTGCCCTGGCTCTAGCTGGGCCTTCTCCCTGTGTCTCGCCATCTCAGTGCGTGTGAGCAGCCGGGAAGCTCTCCACTGCTCAGTGAGGCGGCCAGACACCGTGGACATAAATGGAAATGAAGTAGTAATTCAGACACTGAGAAGCCCACACCATAAAAAAATTTAGATAACAACCCTCCCCTAGTATCAGCTTGCTGAGTTCTTGTCTGGGTTTATGGCAGTGGTGCTTCCAAACCTCAAGGGACCTCACCTGCTCTATTTCATATGACCTTAAATGTTGATCTCAGAAAACAGATCATCCCTAGCCTACACACACACACACACACACACACACACACACCCATAACCCACCATAATCAAACCAATGGCCTCTTTACAGGGGCTGAGACACCTGGTCTTAACCAAGCAGGCGGCTGCCACCTACCACATCTGTGTTGGTGATCTTGGCCAGCAGCTCAGTCAGGGCATCACAAGTCAGAGAGCTCACTTCCTCATCCTGCTGGAGTCCACAGATGGCTGCTCCCACACTTCCAGTTGCGATCATCGATGGCGGATACATGGCGAACTTAAAGTCTGCAAGAGACGAGGGGCAGGAGGTCAGGGGACAGAAAGACCCAGGAGCTTGCAAGCCGGAGCTGGAAAACCAGCTGCCCAAGTGGCCCCTGGTCCACGGCACATTCTCCCTCAGCTCCTCCCTTCACAGCAAGCCCTCTGTCTGACGCAGTATGGCTATTCCAGATTTTAGATGGGAGACTGAGGCAGGGAAGAGCGAGAGCCCATCTGAGTGCACCCAGCCAATCAAAGAGGGCCCACCGTCCTAGGTCCCGAGTCCCACAATCTCATGTGCAAGGTACTATTCTTGGCCCTGGTGGGGGCCTCAAGGTGAATGAGACACAATTTCCTCTAGAGGGTGATGGTGGAACAGAGCACAAGAGGTCCGGGACTGCGGAAAATTACCCCATGTGCCCTACAGGTGGGATAAGTCAAGGGCTCTCCATGTTGGAAGGAGGACCAAGAAACAGGTGGGAGAATCAGGCAAACTTTTATGAAGAATGACAGTCCTGTTGTGATCTTACCATCTCGCTAATATGGTAAAAAAAAAAAAAAAAACCCAAAAGATTAGTTTATAAATACAAGTAAACAAAGTGAGAGAAGCAGCTATGCAGAAGATGGGGTGCATGGTGGCCGAGTTTTACACCGTTCTCAACTTCTAGCCCCACAACAAGAATCCATGGGACAACAGGACAGAGGACTTGAATCAAGCAGCCAAGATTAACCGCTGCATCCCAGTTAAACCCCCTCTACTTCTGGCTCTCCAAGAGCATAGTCAGAGGACGATTCTATACCCCAGTGGGGCCAGCCTGGGACTCCAGGCACTCATTGTCCCCTTGGTACTCCCTCAGTGAGCTAGGTGACTATGATCTAACAGCGGGTCAGTCCATCAAGGGGACATGACAAAAGCTGCTGCCTGTTACAGCTGCTAACAGCTACCAATACCACCCACAATACCTTCCACATCTTTCCTGTTTAATTCATGCATCAACCATAAAAAGGTGCACAGAGGTATAACCCTAATGCTAAGACTTTACATTGCCCTACCCCTGACTTATGGTGTTAGAGATTATAGTTTGATTACTCAGTCCTGGATTGCCACAACCCTTCCAATGGGCCATCTCCAGCTAGCACGAGTCCAGTGAACTTACTGTATGCAGAAGTAAAGGTGCGTGTGGGGTGGGGGCGCAGAGCAGAGGGGAAGATGAGTCACACTGTATTGCCCATGTCTCCCTAGTATTTCCCCTTCTCCCTGTACAATGCTCCGTTGTAAAAGCATATTCTATGGAAGCACTTTTAGTGGGGAGCCCACTGCCACAATATCAAGTCTGTACTCTTAGACACACTGGGGATCAATGAACCATGCACATACTTCCCCTCCCATTTCGGCTGAATCCCAGGAACACCATGCTAGCCTGGTGGTAAGTCTGTCTCTCTCCCTGGCTCTCTTTCCTTTGCCATTACCATTCACACCCGAGGGCCCTATATTATGGTGTTGCACCCAGCGCCTACTGTCTGCCAACTCTGCCTGTGCCTTCTCTATGTTCATGGATGGTGTAACCCTGCCTCCTGCTCTGCTGTAGGTCTCTTCCACGTGGGTCACAGGAGAGTGTTTCTCTGCCCAATAACCTCGTTAGCTTCCCCCTGTGACATTCAAAACACAGAGGAGGCAGCCGGCCCGTGGCCCTCTGCCCATCAAGGCCCTGGATGAGAGCATCTGGCAGGGAAGGGGCAGGGAAATATCTCTGGCCCTCCCTTCCCTCTGCCACAGGCCACAGACCAGGAAGCACACACATCCGTGCCTATGTTTGTTGTCCCACTGCTAAGAAAACCCGTTACTGTTAAGCACATGAAGCCACCAAGGATATGTGAATTGTCCTGGGCTTCAACAGGTGCAAGACCTACACAGGGGACTCTACGTTCAGTGCTAAGGGTAGTCCTCCTGGGAACAGTGCCTGATGGAGTCTTTTAACAATGTGTTCTCACCATTCCAGGCAGCATGGATGACTCCCCAAAATGTAAAACACTGCTTGTGCTCCAAAGAAAACACCAGTTTCTTAAACTTGGGCACCAGCTCTTTACACAGCAATACAAAACAACATGGGGCTTTACAAAAGGCTAGGTATGTACTCCAGGGAAATGTCTAAAGCCACTTCTCTCATCCGCAAATAAGGATAACAATTATACCTACCTCGCAGTGTTGTTCTGAGGATCAATTAAAATAGCCCGTGGAAAGCACAGTGGTAAGCCTCCATCTCATTATCACCTGCACTGTTCCTGCTCTTGGAACTTTCTGTGGGGTTGCGAGGGGCTGTTCTGGCTGCTGCAGTCTATCAAGCATCTCATGGAGTAGGGAGAAAGGCATCCTAGGGTTGCAGGCGGATGCAGAGAGCAGGCCAGGCATGATGAGAGCCAGAAAGAATAAGGGCTCTGTACTTCCCAGAGAATCTTTCACTATCCAGTTGAGTGTGTGTCCCGGAAATGACCTCATCAAGCTCCCAAAGCCTCTTACTGCTTTGTCGGGAGTGGCAAAAACTAAGGCCCCACAGGGGAATGGAAAGAGCCTATGATGAATGAAAGACTTAAGTTGGCAACTCTATTTCCAACACATTCCACATTCATTTCAGTGTTGGTCACCAGGAGCCAAGGGGCAATGCCCGCATATGAGGAGCATCGGACTTTACCTCCTCCCTCTTGGTGAGGGGGCAGAGGCAAAGGACACAGATTAAAGTTTCCCTGGTTCTGCAGACAAGCACTAAGGGCTGCTTCTCATGCTGATGGTGGTGATGGTGACACATCAATAAAAATGACCTAAAATTCACCAGTTTCAGAAGTCTTCTACAGGTGAGTGGAAACCTTGAGAGGTTAAATGGTTTGTGTAATGTCACTCACTGTAAGGATTGGGCCTTGGATTAAGATGGACATCTTTGGACTCCAGATCCAGAGCTCTGTATAACTTACCAGAAGTTGAACAGCTCCTTGAGTGTATCTCCCAGATTCAGGGTACTTTTATATCAGAAGTGGAAGAAAAGTCCAGAAGAAGAGTCCTAGCTCAGGAGTCCAGGGACATGGGTCTTAGTCTAGCCGTGGTACCTGCAGGCTATGTGATCTCATACACATTGCTTAACCTCCCAAGAGGAGGTTAGCTATAGGAGCTACTGGGTTCTTAGGGGTCTCCATAACCTGAACAAGGGCCATGAGAAGTGCTCCATATTCATCAACTTGGCAATAGATTCTGTGGTTCTCCTCCCCAGCAAGTTTAGCACCAACTATTTTAGCTATGGTTGCAAAAAACATCTTGACTACTATGCTCTTCTTCACCACTAGGGGGCGAAAGATATTTGTTCTAAGGCTAAGGAGACACAGGAAACCAGGTCTGTGTTTCCCCCCCTCCTTCCTCCCCACCTCCTCCAACCTGCAGCCAGGTGGAAGTTTAAAGGGCCAGAACCCAGGGTACTCATTGGTCAACCAATGATACCAATGATGTCATTCGGCACACAGTCATCTGCCACCCCCAGAGTTCAGCACACCCTGTCCTTGTGGGGCAGGACTGTCAAGACAAAATAACTATGACAATTTCACCCCAAAGCCTTAGGTGGGAGGAGGAGGAGGAGAGAGGGCGAGAAGCACTCATTCATTTTACAGCCAGATGGGAAGTGAGATAGTCAGTGTCACACTTCTGTCCCACTTTTGTCCCCACGGGGGTGTGCTTACAGAAGAACTGAGACTCCCAGTTCAACATGCCACTTCCTCTCAGCCCTGTGACCTCTCCACTGTGGAGGTGGAGGCAGTTCAGAGGCTCAGGATGGAAAGGTGAGTTTCAATTCTTTCTTCTTGGCAACCACTGAGGCAGATCTCCCATTCTGGATCAAGGGCCAAGTCACTGAACTTGTTTGCTGGGTCACCACAGCCTGGCCACAACTTGGGGAAAGAAACTATTGAAGCATCTTTAGTTAAGACTGGGAAGATTCAGAAAGCACAATGGATTATCATTATCACCAAGGCTCAGACCTTGGGAAGGCCTTGGAGGGGCTACTTGTGTGTGTGGCATAAACTCCTAGATGCAACTCCTTAAGGTAGGCTCCTAGTGCAAAAAGAGGGGGACGCAGGGTCCCTGGGGAGGCAGTGACCTCCTCCCTTGCACCAAGTTCAAACTCAATGTCATTGGCTCTTCCAGACTAACTGAGACTGTCTGTTGAGCATGATATGTGGGAAGAATCTCCCAACACCTAAGTGCTATGCTAGTCATCTCAGATGGTCTTCTTTCCTCAATTGCTGACCGGGGAGATCTGACATCAGAACTCCCCAGGGGAACTAGGGCTCAGTTCTGCTCACTCAGTACCAAAAGCTCCAGGAGAGAGAGTGCAATGCCAGGAGCAAGAGTTAGGAAGACCCCCTCACTCCCTGCCAATACTTCCGCTGACCAGGACCAGCCAGGAGAGTGATACCAGGCAGCTTGAGGCTGTCTCTACCCCAGAAGCCATTTTGGCCATGCAGGAAAGGGAAGGAGGGCACTTCTCTGCCTCACCACCATCTTACCCCCAGAGTCTGATAAAGGAAGACTGACAACCTGCTACCCTTCCCCGTGGTCCCTGTGTTCTCCTGCGCCCTCTCGTCCCCTTTCACACACACATGCGCTCTCCATGCTCTCTGCAGAACCACTGCCAGCTCTTTCACAACCAACGTTTCCCATAAACTAGCCACACAGTCTGAGGGTTGGCCACCTACCATCTTTCCGGGACACCCCTGTCCCCACATGCAGCCATGGGACCCCGAGACCCTGGCCGCAGGTGCTTCATCAACTCCAAGTCAGAACGATCGGGACTGGGTGAAAGGGGGGCATCCGTGAGAGCCTGATGCAGGCTAGCAGCAGCTCAGCCGAGGGGTGTGGTGTCCCCCACCTTTTGTTAGCCTGCTGCATGCCAGGCACAGTCCTGTGTACTCACCCATTTTCCAGACCCTGACTGCAGGATATGGTAGCTCCTCTCCCTGGGAGGGGTTTCCTCCAAGAAAAGCAGCGCTTGGTGTTTACAGACCGTCAGGCCAACTGCCTGCCATAAACCTCTATGCAGCGGGGATTCTGTGTGACTCAGTCACTTGCACAAACTCAGGGGCAAATCAGGGAACAAGTACCTAGTGAGATGGGCCCACCCATCCTTTCTATACCTATACCATCCTTTCTATAGCTTCTGAGGGCCTCCCTCCGCTCCAATCTGTCCGTGGCTTAGGACTTGACACACGGTTCTGATTTGGTTGGAGGCACACTTTCTCCGATTCTTCCCTACTCTCTGGCCAAAGCGAGCTCAGGGCCCCCAAAAGGCAGTGTTCATGACACTTCATTTCCCTTTGGACCTCTTTCCTCTGTCCCTGAATCCCAGGCTCCCTATTATGGCCCCAAAATTGGCAGCCACCCCAAGGATCTGGGCAAGAAGGCCAAGAGTGGGGGATGGGCTCCCCAATTTTAGAGAATGGGCCTATGGCCTATTCAGAATTTGGGGACCTGCCCATGTTTGGCTAATTCTGCCTAGCACCTCTGCCTGGATCAGACAAGAGATCAGAGAGGAGAAAGGGGTGAACAGATCCCCAAAGATCTGTCAGTCAAGATACAAGGTCAAAGCAGAATTCTGGCTATCAACAGCTGGGCAATGGGGAAGTTTAGGGTCAGGGGTCAGCTGTCCTAGGGCCTGAGAGAAAGGACTAGCTGACCCCTCCCCCACGGAGATTCATGACAAGAGAGGAAAGAGACAGCAGAGCCTGGGAGACAAAATGACAGGTCAATGAGGGACTGACCTTTAGGGCCCACACCAGACAGCAGGAGACGGAGGGAGGCAAAGAAAGGCTGCTGCCCTCCAAATGGCAGCACTGCTGAAAGGGGCTGGTGGGGGCCTGCAGGATCTGTCCCCGCTGATTCCACAGGAGCTCAGGGGACATGTGCAATGCTATGGGGCCTGATTGGGGTCTGGAAGAACAGGACTTAAAGAAAATCAGCAAATCCTGTGCTCTGGATTCAAAAGTAGAAGATTTGGACTCTTACACTCAAGTCAGCAAACACAGAACTCATGGGCCCTGCTGGAACCAGAGGAGGGAGGCTGGAGGAGTCATAGTGACAGATCCACCTTAGCTGGAACAGTTAAAATCAGAGTTAAAAATCAGGGAGGGCGGCATTTTTGGAATTAGTACCTTGGCACATTCTCCTACATGTCTGGTTGCACATACATCCTTTCTGATTTTTAATTTTCCTAACCACTCTGCAAAAGCTATAGGATGATGTATCAACAGGCATGTTTTGCAGATGAAGTTCAGAGAGGTCAAATAGCCTGTGCAAGGTCACTCAGTGATAAGTAACAAAGCCTGACCTTTTGACTGTGGACAAAGAGCATATACACTATAGCACGTTATATAATCATCTGCACAAACTCATGAATAACATGTAACAAGATATTAAGAGGTTCACCCTAAGTTCCACCTATACAACCCAACTACCCCTGGCAAATTGAAGCTGAACCTCTCCAAACATTAGCTCATTACCTAATGTTTCTGATTGTGAAAAATATGAACTCTTGACACCTCTCCCCTGGGTGGTTAAGCTTCCAGGGTCTCCTACCATGGCCATTAGCAAGAAAAAAAAAAAAAAACAGTGCAAACGGGCCAAGGGTCAGCTTCATGAGACACCTTCAAACCACTGCCTTTAGTTTCTATTAGGAAAATACAAAAACTATGTATCAATCAGTGGGATCCCCAGTGTGGATGGAAAAGCCAGCTGCAATTGCTGTGTTAAAGGCCACAGCCAAAATCCAGAGGCAGGGAGGGCACTAGAACCTAGGCCTCAGAAAGGCTCATTCCCCCACCCAGCAGAGGCAACAGCAATAAATGCCCACAGAGGAAAGGGAAAGAATTCCTTTCGTCTCCCTCGCCACTATCAGCAAAGGCCGCACATTTACCTTGACATTGCTCCTTTAACCTGTACTTGCCCCCCCCCCCCCAAATTTCCTCTTGGGCTTATCTCCAAGCCATCCTTTTCCTCAAAAGATTAAAGATTTAAACACAACCAGTAAGCAGTATACATAATCTTCAAAGAGCACTTTAGACACCATAAAGAACATTTTAACAGGCACCAATTTTTTTCCCCTTACCACACCTGTCATAAACCATTTATGAGTTTAGCAGAGAAAAGAGAATAAACCAGCTCCGATAAAGTTAAAGAACAAAGAACTCAAGAATGAAACCTGGGACTCTGGGTTGCTCAAGACTCCCCCCTCCGGGAAACACCCCAACTGGCATGAAAGTTAGGATCCCCTGCCCCAGGGCATGCCCTAATGGGCTCTTCTCCCTCCCTGGTTCCAATCTTTGAGCCTGGTCCTTACCGGTGGCACACAGAGCGATGAAAGTCTGGGCATGTTTGCGGATCAGAGACAACTTCTCCCTCTGCTGGGGCAGCTTGCGTAGGATGTGCTCAATGAAGTCATGAGGGGTGACAGCAGCCAGGTTCCACTTCAATTTGCCCAATACCACCAATTCCCACTCCTGGTGAGGAAGACAGGGAGAGGACAGCGGAATAAAAACTCCGCAGGCTGATCTGGTGTGTGTGGGAGCATTGGGGTCCAGACAAGTGTTAATGATGCTTGTTAGGATGGGGCTGCTAAGCTGTAAGGGGGTCTGTTTGTCAGGATGCCCTGAGAGCTTTGAAGTTGGGATGGCTCTTCTTTGCTGCAAATGTCAGGCTCTGTTGCCAAGATTCTATTTTCTTGTAATTCTTTTCCTCCCTAGCTCCCCGCACTCCCACCCAATCCTGACTTCCATGAAATGCTGCTGTCTGCCCACCCAGAAAGTTGGGCCTACCATAAGTTATGGCCAAGGACATTGTAGCCCTTGGGAATAATTTATTGCACATCTCTATCGCTGGATGGATAGTCTTTTAAATCCTCATGGAAAAAATGATGCCAGAAGATACAACGTAAAATAGGCTTCCTTGGCCCAACTCTTTGGTGATCAATTAGCTGGCTTTTACCTGGTGCTAAAAAGTGCTGTTTCTTTCTTTGCTGGTTTAAAAAAAAAAAAAAATTCCCCTTGGACACATCACACAGAAAACTTGGGGATATGACATTCGGTCCTTTCACCTAAATGTTGCACAGGTCTTTGCCCCCGTGGCTAATGGTCATTTGAAATCCCATTTTGCAGATGGAGGTAATGTGGGACAAAGCGGAGGTGTCTGTCAGGGTGACAGAACCCCTAAGCCAAGTTCTGGGATAATGGAAACAAACCTGTCCTTTCTGAGCCTCTTACCAGCAGCCCAGCTAATGAAAAATCTTGTGACTCTTCAAGATACATGTGGGAAATTGTGCTCAAAAGGAAATAAGCCCAAACCAAAACTTTAAAAAAAAATATGTGTAGTCAGAGGGAAAATATGCCTATCAGTCATTTTCAGAAGAATGAAGGGCAGGGACCACCTCCCCAGTGCACAGCTCTCTCCTTCACTCTGAGAACACTGAATTTCTTGCATTCGTTAGGCCCAGGAATAGATGCTGAATCAGAGCACCAACTGGCCATGTGGCCTGCAGCGATTCCTTTTCTTTCCCTGGGCCTTAGCTTTCTCATTTGTCAAATAGGTGGACTCTTCCAGATCCCAACTTCTGGGATAGAGATGGGAGAGTTAAAAACAAACAAACAAACAAAAAACACGTTTATTTGGGACAATATAAATTAGCTTGGATAATCCCAGAAAAATTGGGCATCCTGAAGAATACGTCCAGTCTCCCAAATGGAAGTTTCATTTTTTTTACCCCTTGCTCTCTCGTGATTTAAAAACAAAACAAAACAAAACAAAAAAAGCTGGTCCCCAATTCTGATCACTGTGTTTCTTCAGAAGCTTTGAAATCTCCCCTGGCTTTATGCAGAAGGTTAGGGTAAAAACCTATCCATGACCCAGTAGGCAATAACCAGCATCTTCAAAGATGACTTGAAATCCCAGTCTTTCCTCCTCACAGGGAAATGCGAGGACAAAGCACTCGTCTTGCACTATTATTAAAGGAAGCAGATCGCCCAGAAAAAAGCACCTTTCTGGGCCTCTCCGACCAAACCAGAAGCAGCTGAATTCTGGCAGCGGTTCAAAGGTGAAGTCATTCATGCCCCTCTGTACATTCTCTGCAATTCCTCCCCCAACCATGTGCATGTCTGCCACTAGATGGCAGCATAGCCCCAGAAAGGAAGGCTCCTCACAAAGAGCTCGGTTCAAGAAGCCAGACTTAGACTTCATGCAGGCAGGCCCAAGCCCTGCCAGTAAGGAGAGGAGGGGGCAGGAAAAGGGGGGCCCCCTTTCTAATCCGGGCAGAAAAAGGTGTGCAAACCATCCAAGGTGGACCAGTGGACCAGGGAAGTATGATTCCAGTACTGTTGCAATATTGCCATCTTACACATGAAGCTGTAAGGGGAAAAATATTAGATTTGGTGGGGAAAAGGCTCCCTGGAAGAAAACCAGAGCCAAGACAGGACCCCCTGGGGCTGTAGAGAGGTCACAGTTCCATTGGAGCTAAGAAAACAGGCCTCAGACTCCTACAAAAGGCCAAATTTTGACTTTACTCAGAAATCAGTGTATTGAGATTTAGTGATCAGCCACTATATGTAGGTATCTTGAGACTTTATCAATATCTTGGACATTACCTTTGACCTCCAGGTTCTTAGGAGACACCCTGCAACACATTCCTATCCTGTGAACACATTCCTATAATGGAAAAATCAGGCTCTTTTCTCAGTGTTTGAAAATTTGGAACCTAATTAATATATTATCAGTTAATTAAGATATCACACACACACACACACACACACACACAACTCAAATGAATTTCATCAACACAAATTTCAATGAGGATCTTATTGGTAGATCACAGATGTAGGTTAAGTGCTTTGGCTCATTGACTGGCACACAGTAGGAACACAAAGGATAGCTCTCTCTTATTCAAAGAGACTTATCCGTATGAAAACTCCAGTGGTGGATTTATTCAGGATCCTAGGAATTTGATTTGGGACTGGTGAGTGGAAGGCAGAATGTCAGGCCAGAACAGAGCAAGAAGGAAAGAGTAGAAAGGGAGGCAGGGGACAGTCATTACCAGCAGCTCCTGGGGCTTGATGGAGTTGTCGGTGTAAATGCACAACTTTTCCGCGGTCAGCGGGATGGTTTCTTTGAGCTTGGAGGCCAGAAACATGCAGACAGCACCCAGGAGCTGCAGATGGGTCTTCGGAGTCGGAACCCCAGCCAAGAAACGGTCCAGGTAATTCATGGCCAGAGGGAAGACTTCCTCTTCACACTTCTGTTCCTCACAAACCTATACAGGGAGTGGGCAAGGGTCGGGGGAGAATGAAAATAGTATCAGAAAAAGAATGAAAAAGTATGGAATCAACAAAAAATTAGTTTTTTTTATGTAAGAGGGGGAGGGGAGTAAAAAGTGTGCTAAGAATAAAGAAGAGAAAACTGGGATAAAATCCGATAGGTCATCCGTGCTTGGATATTCTCATGGAGCCAAAAAAAGGGGGCGAATTTAAGAACCAAGACCCGGAGGCAAAGAACAGCTCAGCTGCCGCGCGAGGCTCCACCGCGCTCCCCTTGGCTCCGACTTCTTTGCGCACTCTAACTCACTCACTCTTTTTTGGATTTCGTCATCTTTTCAAAAAATCAATAAAAATATTCTGGAGGCTCCGGGGGTCTCCTTCTTGGTCTCATTCGGATCCCCAGACCCTGCTCTATCATTCCCGACAATTGAAAAAAATGCCCGAGGGGGTCCCTGCGCCCCAGGGGCCGCTATTGGGGGGGTGGGTGGGGAGAGGTGGGGAAGAGCGGGGGAGGGAGGGGAGGAGGAAGAGCGCCGCAGCCGCGGCAGCTGGAGTCGGAGGGGGGGACGATTTCAAAAAATAATTAAAAATCGAGGAAATATCCTAGAAAAGCCCTTTTGGCGTGAAAACCCCAAAGAGGATCCAGGCTTCCCGAAACGGAGGTTTTGGGTGACAGGAAGGTCTGCATCTCGACCCCTGGGGCTTTGGATCCCGAGGGGAAACTTGAAGGAGTGAAGCCGCGCGGGAGTGTCCGGCTGCGGCCCACAAGGGCAGAGACTAGGAACGTGGTGCCCAGTTGGAGGAAAGACGGGAACAGGGAGCCCCGGGAAGAGGCACTGGGGGGCTCTGACCTCTTATTTAGGGGTGCCCCGAAACTCCCCCTACACACACCTCCTCCCTCCCCCCATCCTACCCCACCCTAATCTCCGCACTGAAGAAGCTGGAAAACCAAACTGTAAGTAATCTTTGTGAGTTGGGGACTCGGGGGAGAGGGCAGGACTAGAAGTGGGGTGGTCGGGATAATGGGGTGCTTAAGGGAGCGGGCGACGTTTTCCAGCCTTTCCAACTGGAGTTTGCAAAGCAACATGGCGAAACCACGGCAGGTCCAGAGCTGTGCATACGTGGGCACACAGTTTGCTCGGCAAAGATCCCGAGCGAGGGTTAAGAAGTGGTTCTTTTGGGTTCCCCTAAAACACGCGTTTCTTTAATGCGACTTCCGGGGCTCCTGAATTCCCCGTTTCTCTCCTCCTCCCTCCTCCTTTTTCCCTCCCCCTCCCCCCAGAAGTGCCAACGCGGAGTCGCGACCACATGCGGGGACCCGAGGCTAGGACGAATTTGCTCCGACCTTTTGGGGGGCTGCCTTTTATTGTGGGTCGCGATTTTCCCTTCTTCATGGCACTGAAAATAGCCGCCGATCGGCAAAAGACCGGTCGGGATGGGGGTGGGAAGACGAGGAAGCCACATGCAGGCACAAGCGCGCGGGATGTTTCCCCCACCCCCGCCCCAGGACAGCCTCGTTTCTCCTAGATTTTCCTCCCCCTCCCCCTCCCTGGGTTAATCTAGCAAGGAAAAGAGTTGCAGCCACGCGTCTCGCCCAGAGGCGCGGGGTAACCTCACGCACTGTAGCCTGGAGGCCCGCGAGGGGGTTGTCCTCTCCCAGTTTGGGTCCCTGCGTGGGGGGCCAAGAATCCAGGTGGGGCTGTGGCTCCTAATGAGCGTCGCCTGCACACCTACCTCCAGCATCCAGGTAGCCACCATCCTGCGCATGTATGGCTGGATATCCTTCTGCACGCACTTGAAGTAAGAGCACTGAGGAAGGTAGCGCTCCTCGATGGTGAGCAAATTCTGCAGGACGCGGTCGTCCAGCAGGTTGCGGTCCGGCACGGCCCTGCGGACAGGGTCCACCTCGCAGCACAGCAGCTCCATGGCCAGCCGAGCGACTCGTTCTCCTGATTTCTCCGACTGGAAAAGTTTTATTTTATTTTGTCGGAGGGGGAGGGGCGTGGGTTCCCCTTACCTCCTTCCTTTGGCAAAATCGGGGGTTTCCGGGGGAAAGATGAGGGCAGAGAGAGAAGCTGGGAGAGAAGAGAGGAAGGGATGGACGGTGGACGAGCAGAGCCTCAGGGCTGCCTAACTCGCACCGGTCCTCGCCTTCAAACTCGTCTTGCTCTCCCCAGCTCGCTCTTCTCTGCTCTGAGGCAGTGACGCAAGCTGGCTGGGCAGTTAGGTCTCCTCCCTCTGCCTCGCTCCCCTCTCGGGTTCCTCCTCCCCTTTCCTCCCCTTCCCTGCCCTCCCGTTCCTCCCCCTCCTCCCTCCCTCCCTCCTTTCCCCTCTTGTTATTAAGGAGAACAGCAGCTGGCCCGACCTAACTTCAAACGCGGTCCCCCGCTCCCCCCTCACCCCTCTCCCTAGCTCTCCCGGGCCCTCTCCCTCTATCCAGTCCCGCATGCCAGGGGCCCCGGATAGGGGAACCCACAAAACCCCACTAATTCCTATTTATTCCCTCTAATGTCACACATTCTGTAGGTGTACCAATGCCCAAACGCGACCCTCCAATTTTGGCTTCAAATTTGATCCTAATATTCCTGCCCACGTATTCAAGATCTAGGAATGGAGGGTAATTTTCTTGAAGATGGGGTGAACTCAGACAATTTAGAAATAGATCCCATACGTGAAACATAACGGGGGGGGGCGATTTTAGAAAATAGCAACCTCTCATACCCAAAGATAAAGGTTATGTCCCTGAAGTTTGTGTTCCTGGTAACTTCGAAGCTGTTTCACAAGCCCGATTAAAGGGACCAGAACAACGTCTCCCTACCCCCAAGAATGTGTGTGGAGAAGATGAGGATGAAGGAATGAGTATCAGGAAGGGGCTGCTTCTCTGACTTGATAGAATGGGATCCTTGAGCAGAAACTTTCGTGTTCTTGGGGGCACTAGGGCACCACTGGGAGACGCAGCGAGGCGCCCAGGGCTGCCGCAGGACGGGGGCAGGGCTCTCAGCGGTTCTTCCGCGGCGGGTGGCCACGCAGGAAAAACCCGCTTCCTCGCCCCTGCATCTGCTGACAAGCCGCCCGAGGTGTCTGCGCAGAGCGTGGCCACACTGATACAGCTTTCTAGGAAATAGCCCGGGAGGGGGAGGGGAAGGCAGGGGAGAGGGGCGAGAGAGGGATTAGGTTTGGCTCCCCGTTGCTCCCCCTGCGCAAACAACGCCACCCCTTCCTTTTCCCGGAGGCTTCAGCCCCCCTCCGGATCCTCGTCCTGCATCCTCGCCGACCCCTCCGGGTTCGCGCCTCTCTTGGCCATCCAGGGCTTTGGATTGCGGTGGAAACGCTGTCAGCGCAGTCGGCCCTGACATGTGCTCTAACGCATCCTGGGGTCAAGGCTGTTTTTACAGGGGACTTAGTGGCATTTCCTCATCTCCTTCCTACCGCCACCCCTCACACTGTCTTTCAGTGTATTCCTTTGGGGAGGAAGGGGCGAGAGCCCAGTGCCCCCAGCGTGTTGGCCGAGCTGGCACGTGCAGTAAGCATAGCGTGGGACTGGGCTCTCCGGGCATACCGAAGTTGACCGAGTACCTCCTTCGCCGAGAAAGGGGGCCCAAGCAGGGACAAGGCGAGCGGAGGGGTGGGGGCGCTGGGCCGGGTGAGCCGTTTCACTAGGTTCCCTGAAAGGCGGAGCGGGATTGGAAGGGGGTAGGCGGGGAGTGAATAAACCAGAGGTGCAGGCGATTAACTCTGGCCCGGGAGCCAGCCCCTTTAAACGAGGGTGGGGCGGAAGGGGTGGGTGGAAGGGGGGGGATATCGCTTTAAAAGGGTGAGTAAGAGTTTGGGGCGCCGTCTCCCCTCCCTCTATTTGCATAGCCAATAGCTCTGGGGCTCCTGCTACTGCGCGCTGATTGTTACCGGGCAGATTACTTTTTTTTTTTTTTTTTTTTTAGTAGGACGCGTTCCCCGCTACATCAAAAGGAAGCCAAGGGAGGGCGGAGGGAGAGCGGGGACTGGGGCGGGCGGGGGCCGGGGAGAGGCTGGGGCGCCAGCGACCTTATCAATGGCAGCGGGAATTAGTATCCAATCTACTATACGTAAAGAAAGGGGAGGGGAGGGGGCGGGCGAGGAAAATGTCTAATTGCTGTGGAAGCCATTAGCTTTCGGAAGAAAAAAAAAAAACAACTCATTGAAAAACCTTAGTTGCAAACTCAAAAGGAAACAGCTCTGCAAGCGGATGACACTCTGGCCGAGTACAGTCAGTGTTCATCACGTATTGATTTTAGTCAAGTTGGACTTCCCGACTTCACATTAAATTACACTCAAACTTCTCCTCGGCCACCTTAGAGCGGATCCAAGACAGCTGCTGGGGGAGAAGGGAGTAGGGAGAAGAGTAGGGGGCGGAAAGAGGTGTTTTAAAAGTATAAATCTAACCCGACAGGCAAGGACAGAAGCCGGCGAGGACTTCAGTCTCTGCACATCACTTGATAACTAACCGAGCAAGGTCTCTTCACCACTAGGGAGACAGCATCCCCAGCTCTGGGTCTCCCGAAGTCGGGGGGGGGGGGGCGGGGCGGGCAAAAGGCGGGTGGTCGACCCGGGGGCTCGCCCACCCGGAGGAGAAAGCCTGGGTGGCGCGTCAGCCCGTCTCTAGAGTGAGCCAAGGGCCCCCTCGCCCCTTCCCTCTCCCCCTCCCCCCCACCCTCTCCTTGCTTTACAGAGAAATTCCAGCGGGGAGGGGGATGGTGGGGGTGGGGTAGAGGTGGCCGGCGTAGGGGAGGGGCTGAGAGGGTCGCGGGCGGATGCCCCAGCTTCCCTGTGGCCCTCTTCATTCATGGAGACCTGCAAGTTCGGGTGCTTCCCTCGTGGCAGGCTCTCTTAAGTTCCCCCATCCACTTCCCCTTCCTATTACAGACTGTTCCCGAACGTGAACCTCGCTCGCATCGAATCAGTCCCCTGGTCGTTTTTCAGTCTCCAACACGTGGGGTGGGGCGTGAGAGGGTGCGGAGGTTGGCAGGACGTCTCCAGGAGGCTAGGACTGGAAACTGAGTTCTCCCTTTTGGTCGCCACTCCGACCATGTGTTAAAACCTTAATTTCTTTTTAAAATCCCTCCACCTAGCACGGGGGAAAAGCACATTGCCCCCGGGGAAATGTGCGCATTTTCTTTTCATGTAGACTTAGGTGATCAGAAAAAGCGCAAGTGTGCTCTGGTCATTTTGTAAAAAGGTTCTTCCTTATCTATCACCTTTTCACTCTCATGGGGGGGAAAATCCTGTCCTTTGTAGGATCGGTGATAAACTTCAGGAACGCAAGTTTTATTGGACTTTTATTCCCTCCCGGGCCGGCTCCCCCCCCCCCCCGCCCGCCACCACTCCTTGGGTTTTGCAGTTTCGGTTGGAGAGTGTACAAAACCCTGTAGGTGTAGGGTGCAGCCGGGTGTTGGGTGTTTATAGGCGCATTTCTGCAGGAACCTGCAACGCTAAGCACACATTCTCTCAAGCTCACCTGGCAGATGCCGGCCAGCCAGGTGATACTGCGGCCGGCTCAAAGCTGGAAAGCCTCGAGGGTTCGAGCCCCGCCACCTGGGTGCAGGGGCGCTCAAGCAGGGTGGGGGAAGGGGACGGAGTTCAGGCTCAGGAATGGGGGCCATCAACCTCCCTCCCAGGTCCCCCAAAGAACAGGGCTATATTTACATTTCTCCAAGTTGGGATGGATGGTCAGCCCATCAAAAGTGAAAACCCGACGGTTATTTAAAAGTAGATGAAGTGAGAAAAGGCACAGAAAGGGGGGTTGGCAGAAAAGTAGAAAAATGTGAGAAATGATAAGAGGGAAAAGTCGGAAAGTGCACAGCACGAGGAAAGAGGGTTGGTGGATGGGATTGGGATTCTAGAGTCCCTGACGCCTAGGAGAGGATTCCGGGTGTGAAAGTGCCTGCGGGTTCCTCTCCTCAAGGCAACCGCCCCCGCGGCATTGGGGCGCAGGGGACTTGGCGGGGCGGAGCCCGTCCGGCCTGTGTCCCAACTGCCCTTCGGTATATCTCAGCCTGGACCGGGGCTGGATTCCCAAGGCAGCAGATGCGAGAGGCGAGGGTGAAGACGGCGAGCGCCTGCCGTCTATTCACCTATCTAGCACCCCTCCCTTGGAAAGTTAAAAAAAAAAAGAAAATTAAAGACCCGAACTTCCCCCTCTTCCTGTCTGATTCAGCTTCAGGACACGCCTCACGCGGCCGAAAATAGCACTGGAAATGCAATTGCTTTATAAAAGCCAATTTTTCAATGAAAATTGGGGTGGGGGCGTCTGGCTCGCGGCGTCGGGGGGCTTTTGCCTCCCGGGAGGAAAAGGAACCAGCCGTCACGGTCCTTCTCCCTCCCCTAGGCGCCCCTGGGAGGGGACCGCTGGGCGGCGGAATCGCGCCTCTGCTTGGGGAGCCACCACGCGGCTTTTTCGCGGAATTTTGACGTCACCCACACGTGGGGGAAGGGGCTGGGAGAGCAAGAGGAAGCGGCGGGGGAGGGGCCGGCACCCTCGCGGTGGGCGCCGCTGCCGCGGGCAACGTTGCCGCCCCCTGCCAGCTAGCGGAGAGCTGGGGATTCGGCTCTCTTGTCGGCCGGGGCCAGAGTTGCGCCTCTCCTGTTCAGCCTCGCTTCCCATGCCCCCGCCATCTTCTACCCCAGGCACTTGATTTTTTTTTTTTTTTTTTAAACTTTGAAATCGGGAGCAGCTCTTTGCTCCGGAAAAAGCTGATTTCTTTGGGTTGTGGTCCAGTTCCGCTTGATGCTGAGACTCAATATCGCGATTGCTCGTCGCGACGCCCGCCGTTTGGCTCTCGGTTCGCTCTCCACGGAGGGAGACATGCATGTGTTTTTCTGTTCCTTAGGGAGTGACTTCTGTATTTATTCTCACACCCAGAGTTTTCACGTGCGACATATTCCTCCCTGCCCCCCCACCCCTTTCACTATTTAAATATCATCTGGGTTTGTTAATACTATGATAATGACATGCAAGAGCTTGCGAGGATGTATGCGAACAATATTACACGAATTTTGCTGCATTCAGAGCAAGTCGATCTAGAAACACCTTTGTCAAAAGAGTTCTACAAATAGATGGGCAGAAGTGTGGGCGACTCCCCCTCCCGCTGGCTGGATACCCATGTGGCATCCGTAGTGGTGGAGAACCTTCTAGATAGAGTGCAAGAGCTGAGAGCTGCAACTACAGAGTGAGCCCACGCACCTTCATTTACCCTGAATTCGGGCAAAGTCTTTTTAATCTTTCAGTCTAGGGAGGTGATAGCTGAAATGTGTCATTATTTTCTAAACCCATGGTAACAATGCTGAAATCTGTAAGGAGCTTCAGTGGGGATGTTTGGGAGAAAAATACCCAGAACTGGCTTTTTTACCTTATTGAGGCAAAGTGACTGTTGGAGGAACCAGATGCAGAAAGCTTGGGGCTTCTTTGAAAATGTGGATTTGAGATGGAATTATTTGTTTCAAAAGTAGGGGAGAAGTTTTCTGTTTAAATCAGATATGAAGTGTGGAAATGTTTCTTTTTTTAAGATGAGTAGAGTTTGGTTATGAGCAGCACTTTCTTCCTTCGTTTTAAGACATTCTTTTCTATTTTTTACTTATTATTTATTTCTTTTTCGTTTAATAATTGCTAGTCTGACCCAAGAAACCTTTTGTTTGTTCTGAAAAAGGAATTCTAATTAATAAAAATGTCAATAATTACTCTTGAGGCTCAGTCTGAATGAAAAGTATTCAAGAATGCCTGCTTTTAGGTGACTGATTTGATAGACACTTGCTTTGTGTGTGAGAACATAGAAAAATGGAATGAATTATTAAGATATAAAAAAGGAAGAAGGCAAAGAAAGTGTATTAAAAACCCAAAAGATAAATGTCCTTTAATTTTTGCTCCAGCTTCATTTCAGACTTTTAAGTTGAGGAAGTTAAGTTAAGCACTTTGTAGATGTAAATTCTTTGTAAAATGTCCAGACTACACCAAGCAGAATTTTTTTTCTGAGTAATAGTCAATTTTGTTTGTTTTCGGGATGCTTCAATTTTGTTCAAATTCAAACATTCAATCACTTTTAAAATATCCACTTTTTCAGTGTGATTGAATATTCTTTCGATTTTGTGGTTTTTATTCAGTTGTGTGTCAGCTACAACCAATTATAGCAGTATAAAATATTTCTCATAAATATTCTTCATTTCATATTTTATTTTTCAATCATTAAGCATAAGGATTGCCAGCATCTGTTTGTAAAAATTTATAACAGTTCTACAACATGCTGAATTCATATTCTCCAAACTTTAAACAACTAATTAGTAAAAAATAGAGAAATAATTTTCTTCTCAGGCATTTTTTTTTCCCCTTTTCCTGGTGGCAAATTTCAGAGGCAGATTGAAAAAATTTGTAAAATCATTTTCTTGGTGTTCTTTTGTTGGCATTAAAAAGAATGAGTTTTGAAATATGAAACAGTTTATTTTAAAAGCTTTTTAACTTTCAAAATGTACACCTTTGGAGAGATGTTCTTTATATTTTAGAATTGACCAGAAAGCAAGCAGTTTGTATAAGTATGCTAGACAATCCAAGTTAGGTTGGATTTAGACTCCTATGAGGAATGCATTTCCTCTTCCCTCAGCCTTAAGTGAGGGCATCTGCTTTTACATGACCTTGAAACAAAGTCTGTGCCTAAGCATTATGTAAACAACTTGGAAAAGCACAAATCTACATCAGAGTTTATGTGGGAGGTGAAATTAGAGCAAAAAAATCCAAATTTATTTGTCCTCTCAGCTATCTCAAATCATACTTTCAATATGGTCCCATCAGCTACAAACCAAGTAATTCTTGCTTTGTGATATGTAGAAGTGAGTTCTTTGGAGCCATTTCATTAATAATAATCATGATGATGATGATGATGACAACAATAATTCTCCATCTTAATCTTGCAGTGAGTTTGTGAGAGCCTTTACTTGGTTTATTTGGAAATTTCATCCAATTGTAAAGCAATTAGGTATATTAAAATTGTTTCGTCGTACTAAAAACATTAAATTTTTTCACATTTGAAATTTTAAAATCACCAAAATTAGTATACCTGTTGTCTAGAGAAAGGAAAACAACACATAGGATTAAAAAGGAGCAAGAAAACACCTTTGCCTAATTTCCAGAGCCTCTTCCTTCCTCGTGCCTTCGTATGTTTCCATTTTTGAGAGCAGCCAGTTGGTCCATAGCGCCAATGCAAAACCAGAACCCAAACTCTTCCTTGGTGTGGACAAAAATGTTCTAAAACAGATGGTTTGGGTTAGTTTATAGGAGATTTCAGATGAAATGTTTTACATCTGGCAGTTTATGACCAAGTATTTCGGAGACCTGAAACTTTATTTTTAAGAAATGTATTGTTGAACGGGGAGATTATATCATGAGTTAGGTCTGTGCAGGCCATTTTTTTTTTCCCTCATGAGGGTCTTACTGAAATCATTTAAATCAGAAAATTTAGTTGTATCAAACAGCATTTCATCTCTGTTGTGTGATTTCAATAAACTGGTGAATAGTGAGCTATTTCTGTCCCCTACTTTTTTTCTGAATATATGTTCTGTTCTTCTTTTTAAATAAAATAGTATATTTAATTTAAAATTTCCTTAACGAAATATTGAACAAGGCTCAAATTTACTTACATTCGTACACAAAAATTTTGTACAGTTACTCTTTATAATGTAATTACCAGTAATTTTATGTCATCTAACAAATGATTTAATTAAATTAGTAATGGAACGCCAGTGAAATTTGCTATACTTGGGATTAAAACCATACTTACCTCAAGAAATCAAAGTCTGACCTCCCATTTAGTCACTTAAGACTTTGCCTGGCAGACTATGTGTTTCATTCAATGGAAATCTTTCTGAGTTAGTAAAACATTCCTCTCTACTGCAGATTAGATACAGTCTTACTTGGAGCCAGGGGAATGGGGGAATGGACTATAGGACTTTATGTCATTTTGTCACAGAATATTTGCCTATCATAAATATGGCTTCTGTATCTGGGAGTCTGCATTTATATAGTATTCATCAATACTATATAAAGTATATAGAAATCCCATGTATGTTAAACTGATGCTTGCACAGATGCATCAGCATGCCAGGGGGGTCATTCAGATTTATTAAGACAGAATTTAAGTGATTTTAATGGAAGAGTCAAATATGCTGAAATTTCCATGCATGGAGAATGTGTTTGGCTTTTGCAATTTATTCATTCATTTATATGATTATTTGAGTCCTTACCAGATGCCAAAATCTGCTAGGCGTAGGCGATATCGTGGGCATATGTAGACATTCAATAAATGCTTTTGAAGGTAGACAGGGAAAGAGAAAAGAATTGAATAATACAGCCCCTGTCCCTGAGATGCACTTTGTTTAGTGATTAAGTACAGGAAGGAATTAATAACTCAATAAATGTTTTTTCTTTTTTTTTTTTAAATAGTAAACCCATAAGAGGAAAAGGTGTAGAGTGAGATGCTATGCTACCCATCTTATACAACCTACCTTAAGCCAGGGAGATGGACATGTATCTTTAAATTCAGTCTGGTCAAGTAACTATTACTTGGATTGCACAGTATTTTTTATTATGTTCCTAAATTATTCTTAGATTGTTCTTTTTTTGTTTATCATCCATTGGTTGATTACTTGTTGTTGACTAGTTGGTTGGCTATCTGAGTCATTTGTCACACATTTGGGGCTTTGGTAGTCCCTTTAAAGTACTGAAAGACAGACTGTGTCCTTTGTTCATCATTCTAGAGCATTCTTTTTTTTTTTTTTTTTTTTGAGTAGTTCTATTTCCCAGCGTATCTACTTCTCATCTCAATGAACTCTCCCTGTATCGATTAGTGTGTCATTCCTTCAGTGAGGGATTTTGAGGTCACAGCAGCTCATTTTCCTGCCCTGGGTCACCCAGTCATTGAGAGCAGAATATAGATCTGTGATTAACAGTCTGCATGTCTCCTAGAATCGAGGCAGAAGAGATTGTCTTTGCCATTGGTGTCACTTGGGTGAAACAGCTCTGGCCTACAAGTCAAAAAAACTCTCATTGTGGTTCCAGCTCTGCCACCAACTCGCACTGTGACCTTGGGGATAGCTTATGTGTTTCTGAGACTGAGTTTCCTCATCTACAAAATTAACTGTCTGTAATGAATGATCAAAATTTTCCCTTTCAGTTCTACATCTCTAAAAAATTTTCCATGACTTTATTATGATCATCGAAACAGGAATCAAATCTATATGGCATCTCTTACACATTTTGTGTTTTATTTAAAGATTCTTAAATTATATATTTAGGTATTCTGTTGCTCCCTAGCTGTCTGGGAGTTATTAACTCATCAAGCCTTAGAACTCTTTAAATTCAGTTCCTCATACAAGCAGGCAATTGGTACCTGTTGTCAATGGATGGAAAATGCTGTTTTCCTTGTCTTAAGTCAATACAATAGAATGGAAAACTTCATAAATAGAAAGAATACAAGAATGCATGGAACGTAACTTGGTTCCAAGGTGCTTAAGGGAATCCCTGCAGGTGGTGTAAAATAACCTGGTGCTTATTCCTGCCTCTCCAACAGAGCCCCCAGCAGAATGTATACGGGCATAGTTAGGAAGACAGTAGAATGAGTCATACAAAACTTTTCTATGTTCATATACAAATGTACCACCAGTGAAACTTCACATCATGTACAACCACAAGAAAGGGATCCTAATTAGAATAAGTTATACTCCATGGATGTATAGTATGCCAAAATATACTCCATTGTCAAGTATATCTAAAAAAGAACAAATTTAAAAAAAAAAACAGACTTAGTTTGGAATGCATTCTAACCTGTGGCTCCTTCTTTAGGTGACTCAGTGACAATGTGTGGCCCTTTGAGCTGTGAGCCTCTTTAATTTAGACTCATTTTGAGCTACAGGGAACTCAGGGAGAATCAATTCCTCCTCTGATGAAAAGGGAGGAAAGCAAATTTCCCAGAGGTTACACTCTTCGGATGAGACATGACTTCTTGAGTTCTGGCATGTCCTAATATCTAGGAACAAGCAAATAAAGCTTTGTGCTGTCTTCCATTTTTCTCGCTCACTTTCATTACTTTGAACATAAAGAAACTTCAGTTTTCACGAAGATATAAATTATTTGCTTTACCAAGTTATATGTGTGTACATGTTTCCCTTTTAAAATGTGGTTACTGAAAAAGAGGAACTTGTAGTCATTAACAAATAATTACATTTAGGATAGTTTCTAAACGGGGTTTATAAATTTTAATTTTTTTAAAATTTGTGGTATCATGGAGAAAGCCCTGGGCTTGGGATTAGGGAAAGTGTGTTCTATTTGTCACTCTTCCACCAGCTATATTAGTCAGCTTTTCATCACTATAATAAAATACATGAGGCAAATGTAAAGATATGTAAAGATAATGGCTTATTGAGCTCATAGTTTTGGAAGTTCAAAGTTCAAGATCAGGAAGAATTTACATTGCCAAACAGGAAGTGGGGGAGGGGGGATTGACATCCTACAATCCTTCCTGAGGACGCATCTCTGATGACCCAGGAGACTTTGACTAGGCCCCACCTCCCAAAGGATCCACCTCCTCTCCATGGTGCTGCCCTAGGGACCAAGACTTTAATCACAGTGGAGCCTTGGAGGACACTCTGACCACACCTAAACCATAGCACTGTGTAGCTTGGAGAGAGACTCAGATGAGATCACAGCAGTTTAGGGGTCCAGGAACTCCATGAGTCTCCCAGGTCATACTCCCATCCATCATGGAGGAACCCCTTTGGAGCATCCCTTACAGAGATTAGTGATGCCTCCACTGAAATGATGAGGTGCTTATATGTGTGATGTCACCCCATTGTTGAACAGTTCTGTGTTGTACTTTTTCTTTCTTCATCCAAATCCAAACTTAGTAACTGTTAGTGAGCATGTCCTTATTACTATGTGATGAGCCTTGAACCAGGTTCTCCAAAGAATCTTCCCCACAAACCATGTCACATTCAGATCCTGGAGAAAGAATAGGTGAAATGACTTACTAAAGGTGACACAGCTAGCCAGAGGTTCAAACTTCCTATTTCCTGGCAGTTGTAACCTGCTGTCTTTGGCCAATGATATAAGGAAGAACAAGCCATTTCCCTCATTTATACAGAGAGTTGAGCAGATATCTGTGGATGTCCGTGCCTTTATCTTCTTCTCCCTAAACTGCTCTATCGTTTCTCATCTATTCAGTTGGCCTTAGCCCCGTTGCCAGCAGGCTACCCTCCTCTGATCCTGACTAATCCACTACATCCATCTGAAAGTGTTACAACCTTCTTAATGTGTGACTAGTGAGGAAGAGCAACCTGGAGCAACTTCAGAAACTCACACACCATTAAGACAGCTACAGCAAAACACAGTAAGACCATGGTCTGCCATCTTTGCCTCAGTTGACCCCAGGGTCCTGGAGTAAGCAAGCTGTAGTCCATTGGGGCACTAGTCTAGAGAAAAATGAAAGGGTTAACCCATCTTCTAGAGGCTGATCTCACTAATGAAGCCCAAAATAGCACTCTATTTTCTCATCTAAAAATTGAGTGAATTCAACTGTGGATCATACCTCATCTGTGTTCTGTGGCTCCAGAGAATAGAACTAGCGTCTCTGATGAAACACTAGAAGGAGACAGATCTGTGCTCATATAATGAGCTCCAGTGCAAGCCATTACAACATGGCAGAGTTGCCTTCAATGATCAGGTAAAGGGTCTGGGATAACTCAGTAGGAGTAGCTGAGGTGATTGGTAAGTCATTTATTTGCTCTGGGCCTTGGTTTCCTCATCTGTGAATGAGATATTAAGTGGTTTTAAGGAGAAAATGTTTACAGTCTGGTGCATTGGCATAGGTAAACACTGAAATAAATCCAAGTGGAGTTTATTATCACTGTTAATCTCTGTTGTGTTATCTCCTTTAAGAAACATTTCAGTTCTGGGAATCTGAGGAACTCTTAATGTATTTCATATACTCAGTGAAGATATGGGCATTCCCATGCCACATCTCAGCTCTGTGGTGTCCCTACTCATTGTTCACCACCATTAGGGGTCATTTACTCAGTCGCTGTAACCAATATGGCTTAATCTCAAGCCAATCCATTCTAAATTCTAGATTACCTCCCTGGTACAGACATGTACTATGAGATAATCTTCCAACTTCAGCAGAAGGGACAGGAGAAAAGCTACACAGCACAATCACAGAAGTGGAAAGAATCTTAGATAGCAAACCCAATGTTTTCCATAATGAGGTAGATGGCATACAGAGGAGAATTTTATATTTTAGTGATTTGAGATTTATTTTGATGAACATCAGGGGAAAAGATGTAACATATTAAACTTATAATTTCACAAATGTTACTGTAGAATTTAAGTTTAAAAAAGGAAACTTTTTAAAAAATTAAATAAGAATATACTTATAATTGAAGAAACTATTTGCAGATACGGTTTTTAAACATCTCATAAGTTGTATGCCAACAAGTGAAATTTAGGAAATGCTGACACCAGGTCGTCCTTCCTTAGAACTGAGGTGGGTGTTTAGCTCAGTTGCTAGAGCACTTGTCCTAGGTTTGATCCCCAGCATTACCCACCCCACTGCCCTCCCTACACAATGACAATAACTCAGGATCAGAGAGGGACAGTGGCTCACTTACACCCACAATCACATACCTATCAATAACATGATTGTGACTAAAGGAGTGCCCCTCACTCCTGAGACTAAAGAAGTTAAGATTTTGCATGAATTATTTTCATTTAAACAATATTGTTGAATTTTGCCATATCACCTGAGTTTTTCTTCTGTAAATATTTTACTTTCCTGGATTTATTCTGTTTCACCAATGAAGTATGCACTCCAAATGGCCTAGATACTTCTTAATGCTGACGTCTGTTTTTTGATGTTCTCTACTTGGAACTTTTGGATTAGGTGTCCAGCTTTTTACCAGACCACCACTGCCTATGACTTTTGCCTCTCTGGGTGGGTTTGCCCTTGTCATATCACTTTTCCAAACCTCTTTGCTTTTTAAAAAGTCACTGCTTGATTTATCTGACAGTTTTCTGGAAAAGCTCTATTCTCAGGGCTTATCATTATTTGATTCAGAACTTGCTGCCTGCAGTCAGCTCTATCTCTATTTGTCCAAAACAATCATCAGCAATTGTTTAACATTTCAGCTACCCGAGGTGACAACACCAGCTGGGGATAACAAGAGATTGACAAAAAGGAAATTAAATGGAAAAACTGGGAGCTGTGCAGCTATAATTGGATCTTGAATATCCCCCAAAGGTGCTTGGCCCCCAGCCTGTGGCAGGCAAACTGTGATCTAAAGGAAGAGTCTTTAGGAGATGGGGTATAGTGGGAGAAAATTAGGTCATTAAGGTGTGCCTTGGAGGAGATATTGGGACACTAGTCCCTCCTGTTTCTATCTTTGCTTCCTGGCCACCATGAAGTGAACATCTTCCTCTAACATGCATTCTCTCCATGATATACTGCTTCACCACAAGCCCAAAGGAGTGGGGCCAAGAGACCACAGATAGAAACCTCCAAAATTGTGAGACAGAATAAACTTTTCATCCTTTTAAATTGATTATCTCAAGTATTTTGTTACAGCAATGGAAAGCTAACACATGTGCTGTCCATGGGGAGCTCAGAAAAACTCTGACATGTTCTTGAGAATGTAAAGGTCACATACATACTCTGTGTATGACTGGGAGAAACCTAAGAAGGTGCTCATCTCTCACCACCTAGAGTGCCTTGGCAAAGGCTGGAAGACATAGTGGCTTGAAGTGTTTAAGGAAATCTCTGTCTAGCCATTAGCAACCCACTGAGCAAACCAAAGAGAGACTTTGGAAATTGAACATGATCTAGAATAGAGACTTTATAGAATTAGTCTAGCAAAGTCACCAAGTAAGCAAAATCACAATAATTATAAACTTGATGAAAGGGAGGAGGAATTCTGGTTTCCAGAGTTCACATCTATTATTTAAAATGTCCACTTTCCAATTAAAAAAATATGAGGCACGGAAAGAAACAGGAAAGTATGGTTTATACAAAGGGGCAAAAGCAATCTATAGAAATTACATGAGGCACCCCAGATGTTGCACTTATTAGACAAAGACTTTAAATCAGCTATTATAATTATAAATATGTTTAAAGCACTAACTGAAATCATCTCCAAAGAATTAAGGCATATGAAATAGGAAATATGAATAAAAATACAGAAATTATTAGGTAGAGTCAAATAGAAATTCTAAAATTAAAAAGCATGAAAATGAAAATGAAAAATTCACTGATGGGGGGACTCAATAGCAGACGTGAAGTAGCAATTGATGATCTTGAAGATAGTTTAATGGAGATTATCCAGTCCAAGGATTAGAAGGAAAAAAAATGAAGTAAAGTGAAGCATTTCAGAGATCTGTGGGACACCATCAAGCCTACCAACATACACATAATTGGAGATACTAGAGGAGAGGAATGGAGAAAGGAGTCAAGAATATTTAAAGAAAGAATAGCTCAAAACTCCCTAAATTTCTTTCAAAACCTTAATCTACACACCCAAGTAATTCATCACACTCTTAGTAGAATACACTCAAGGAGAGTTGCTGCTAGATATATCATAGTCAAAGTTTCAAAATATAAAGAGAGAAACTTGGAAACAGAAAGAAAAAAAAGTAACTCTCCATATACAAGCAATCCTTAGTAAGTTTCATGGTTGATTTCTCATCAGAAACCATGGAGGCCAGAAGGTAGTGCGATATCAAGTTCAAAGTGCTGAAAGAAGAAGAGAGTCAACCAAGAATTGGATATCTGGCAAAATTATGCTTCAAAAATGAAAGAGAAAGAAAGACATCCCCATATAAACAAAAACTGAGAGATTTTATTGCTGGCAGATTTCCCCACGAGAAAATACTGAAGGGGAGTCAGGGGTGTAATTCAGTAATAGAGAACACGCTTAGTATGTGGGATGCCTTGGGTTCAATTCCTGGGACAGAAAGAAAAATAAGGAGAGAGAAAGGAAAGAAGGAAGGGAGGATGAGAGAGAAGGAAAGAATAAAGAGAAGGAGAAAAGAAGGAAGGGTGGTTGGAAGGAAGGAAAGAAAATACTAATGGGAATTCTTGTAGTCACTAGATAGTAGCTCATATTCACACAAATAAATAAAAGGCACTGATAAAGGTAACTACCTAAGTAAATATAAAAAATAAAATATAGATTTTTCTTTTTTGTAAAAGCTTTTATATCTGATTTTAAAGACACTTATATGCATAAAGCAATGCTTATAAAACTGTGTTGATGGGTTTATAGCACATAATGATGTAACTATAAAAACAGCACAGAAGATGGAGAGGAAATAGTACTGTAAGTGGTATAAAGTTTCATATAGTACTGAAGTTAATTTGGCATTACTTCAAACTAGATTGTCCTAAATTAAGATATTATTTATAATCCCCAGGCACCCACTAAGAAAACAAATGTACCTATGCAATGAAATAATAAGAAATTAAAATGACACACTAGATTGCATTTTTTAAACAGATGATATCATTTTTTATATAACTTTATTTTATTTAATTATTTTTATGTGGTGTAGAGGATTGAACCCAGTGCTTCATACATGCTAGGCAAGTGTTCCACCACTGATCTACAAACTGCAGCCCTAGATGGTATTTAATACAAAAGTCACTAATAGAGGAATAGAACAAAAAAGTCAAGATATATGTAAGAAACCAAATAGCAAAATTAAAACATAAATCTTACCTTACCAATAATCTCATTAAATGTAAATGGACTAAACTTTTTAATCAAAAGAGAAAGAATAGATGCAGAAAACATGATCCAACTATATGCCGTCTTATCACAGACACACTTAAGATTCCAAGACAAATAAGTTTAAAATAAAAAAAGATGGATAAATATAAACCATGCAAACAGTAGGCAAGAAAAAGAGCTGAAGTAGTCATTCCAATATCAAACAAAGCAGACAAATTGTTACTATTAGACACAAAAAGAACATTTTATAAAAGACTCAATCCAGCTGGGTGTGGTGGCGCATGCCTGTATTCTTAGCAGCTGGGGAGACTAAGGCAGGAGGATCACAAATTCAAAGTCAGACTCAGCAACATAGTGAGGCCCTAAGCAAATCAGTGAGACTCTGTCTCTAAAGAGACAAAAAGGGGCTTGGGATGTGGCTCAGTGGTTAGGTGTCCCTGAGTTCAATCCCCAGTACAAAAAAAAAAAAGAGTTAATCCATCTAATAATTATAAATGTATATGCACTCAATAACAAAGCTCCACATTACATGGGGAAAACACATGTTTTGTATTGAACAGAAACTTGTCTTCTCTATTGATTTTGCTCTTTGATCTTATTTCTATTCTCTGGACTCTCACACAATATAAATCTAACTCCTGTATGACTAGAGAGTTTTTCAAACACGTGAGGTCAACTCTCATGCCTTCCCTTGCTTTCCATTTTTATGTGACTTTGGCCCTAGACAATCTTTCCTGGAATGTGATTATAGTCTTTTGTAAAGAAGACAAATGCAGTGTTAGGAGAGGAAACAAATTTCACAGAATTTCAGAGTTGGAAGTTAACTGAGATGCTCTTATTCACACCTTTACTTTTGCATCTGAGTAAATGGCTGCCCAACATGGTCAGACCACTGAGCTGGTTAATGCAAGAACAAGATCCATAACCTTGGTTTCCAGATTCCTCATTCAATGTTGATTCTGACATTTTCCTCTGTGATAGTCTCCCCTTCTTTGTTTTGCTGGTTGGTTTTGTTTGTTTTGTATGGGTTTTGGTGTTTTTCTTAGTGAGGGAGAGCATGACTAAGTAACTTTTCTTTCTTCAGTGACACCTGGTATTCTTCATCTCAAATTTGCTATAGAAGGGGGAAGAAAAAAACAAAACAAAACAAGAGTATCAGAAGAACCTACACGGATTCTTATCTTTGGGAGCAAGTAATCAACTTCTGAGTCCTTGGATAAAAAGTCTCAAGAAAAAACAACTTATTTTCTACCAATAAATCTTGTACTTTCTATTGAGCATCTCTGTTTATAAAGCACTATGCCAGACATCTTTATTAGTATTTTTTTTTGGGGGGGGGTTGTACTGGGGATTGAACTCAGGGGAACTTGGCCACTGAGCCACACCCCCAGCCCTATTTTGTATTTTATTTAGAGACAGAGTCTCACTGAGTTGCTTAGCACCTCGCCATTGCTGAGGTTGGCTTTGAACTCTTGATCCTCCTGCCTCAGCCTCCCGAGCCTCTGGGATTACAGGCGTGTGCCTCCGCGCCTGGCTAGTATGTTCTTAAGATGACCGAAGTTTTATCTTCATCACCCCCCTCCCCTTTTCCTGAGCTGGCAGTGGTGAAGGAGCCATAGAATAATTTTGTAGACTTGTCATACTGTGAACTCCTGGACTTCTGTAGTCTTCTTTGACCTTTCCATTTGCCATAAGATTTGGCTTGACTTTCACTGGTCCAGGATTATATTTGCAGCCCACTTCTCTCTTTAGAGTCTCCCATTGGTCTTTGATTCACTCGTATGACTTCTTATTTCACCTATGGACCTAGAGAAGTCAAATTACCAGGAAAAACTCACTCAGCTCTACGTGGACCCTTGACAGTCTGTCTGATCCCACTCTCTGTTATTCCTATTGTGTCATAGCTTCCACCTCTGAAATTTCACTTGATATGATTTTCCCCTTGCTTCAGACCTACCTCAAGCCCTACCTTCTCATCATCATCACAGCCTAGACAAGTGCTCCTCCGTTCTGATTTACCCAGCAAGTATTGTTGGCATTGTATGTCAGGAACCATCTCAGAACTTATGTGTTGGCATAAGTTTGGTGGCATAAATCCTGGCTCTACCATGCATTAGCTGTGCAACCTTTGAACCTAGAGAAGTCAAATTACTGGGGAAAAACTCATCTCTATGTGGAACCCTTGACATCTGTCTGATCCCGCTCTCTGTTATCCTACTGTGTCATAGTTTCCACTCTGAAATTTCACTTGATATGATTTTAACCTCTCTGGGACTTACTTTCTTCAACTGTCAACAAGAGATGCTAGTAGCACCTACCCTACGGTGTAGGGTTATTGTTAGGTTAAACATAATAATCTGTATAAAGGCAAGTAGCATGGTGCTTGACACATGAAAGAAGTACTTAATAAATTGACTCTATCACCAAATGTAGGGCTGAGCCCTAACAACCGGGCTGATCAACATAATCCTGTCTATCAAGTTAGAGTGACTGACTAAGAGTTGGGGACATGAACTTGACTCCCTCAGAGTGACTTGCAGGACTGCAGTTTGTCTGTCCTGAGAACAAAGTTGACACATGTAGCGAGGCAAAACTGAGAAAATCAAAGGAACTGGACCCAGAGGCTTAAGCAGCACCTGAAGTCTCCTGACCTCTGGAATCTTCCATTGCTTGAGTCAATTAAAAATTTCAGTAAATAAGCTACTTCATTAGTTTTTTGTATCACTTACAACTGAAAATATCCTAACTGATATTCTATTTATTACTATTAGTACCTTCCCAGGTATTTCCCACCTTCTGCCATTATATTATCACATCCTTGACAACCAGAACTCTTACTAAGCTTTGCGCTGCCGTGGCATCTCCCACGGGGCTGGTACGTGGCAGGCTTGGTCATTTCTGCTTTATGGTGGGATATTCATTTCCTCCTGGTACCTGTGGACATGCAGCATGTTTGAGGAGAAGGAAGAGATGGCCAGGGTCCCAGATAGAGTGACCCCGCCCTGCTTCTTCGTCTTCTCACTGGACTACAATGATGGGAAAGTAAAATAGATGTAGATATCTATATCTCCATCTAGAAATCTTGGGACGGGACCCAGGGCATCCCGCGTGCCAAGCTCATGTTCTATGCTGAGCCGTGTCCCCAGCTCCTCTGGGTGCTGTTGTTACGCCCCATGTTACCTATTAGAAACTGGTGCCTGGAGAGATCTCATAGCTTCTATCATGATTGAAGAGCCTACACTCAAATTACTATCTCCACATCTTCAACTTCACATTCTACTTTAAAGAAAATGAAACTAGAAATCTTACATAATGCATGATGAGTGTGGCTTACACATGAAAGGTAATGGAGAGCTCTAATCAGCAGACCCATACTTAAAAATAGGCTTTGGCCTGACATCAAGAAGTTGATGAATATGTGTGCATTAGCCAGATAAAATGTTTAAGGTGTGTTTAATTTTTTTGTAATGGTTTCTCATTTCTCATTCTCATTCTTATTTTCAGATAACCCACCACCTTCTCAATCACCTTAGGGAGATCTTTACTTTTGGCCAATTTGTTTTTTTGTTTTTTTTTTTCCACATGAAAGTTGAAAGACCTAAGCAGAAACATGCCAGACATCTTGTTCTGTGAGTTGATATTTTTCAGTTCACAACAGTCCTCTTTTTGTGCAGGTATTTGTGGATTTACTTGACTCTTTGCAAGCACAGGTTGCTTTTCAATGGTCAGGATGTATCATGATTTAATGACTTCCCAGGATGAGTGGGCACTTGGGTGCCATCCCTCACCAGTTGTGTGCTTTTTAAAGTAACATTCCATGGAGCATCACAGTACTCGCTTCTTGGTGTATTTGGGTGTCAGTGGGGGAAGAAAAATCTCAAGGTCCTGATTTTGTTTTTCTTTTTGTATCCAGGATTGAACCCAGAGGTGCTTCACCACTGAGCCACATCCCTCACCCTTTTTTGTATTTTATTTAGAGACAGGGTCTCACTGAGTTGCTTAGGGCTTTGCTAAGTTGTTAAGGCTGGCTTTAAACTTGCAATCCTCCTGCCTCAGCCTCCACCATGCCCAAGGTCCTGATTCTATTAATCAAGCAGTCCAAGAAAGAAAATGAGCATCTCAAGAGCCTCTTCTTCAACACACACACACACACACACACACACACACACACACACCTTTTACTTTAATATGATGGAGAGGTCAGTAGGGACCAACTAAATGTTAAGGGAGTTGAGGTGATCCTATACGTCACCTCTATTGAGTGGATGACCAAGAAGACTGCATGGAGGAGGTGGCCCAGGAGTCCTGGCTTCAGGGACCAGCGCTGTGACTCCTGGTCTGCTTATCTGCATAGTATTGGCTGGCGGTGTGTCTGTCATTTGGTAGGACTCTGTGGGACCTGTGGTTGGATATATAGCAAGGAGAAACAGAAGGAAAGACTATTCTGGAAAACAGGAAGAAGAGTGGGAGGGGTACACAGTGTGCTCGGAGGACGAAGAATCGGCTGGTGCCACTGACTCCTTGACCCCTTGGGGTCACATGGAGAGAGAGGTACCAGGGGCATGATCTAAGAGGCACTCAGGCGGGATTTAGGTTTGCCTAGAAAAATAGCTTTTTCAGGATTCATGATACAGATTAGGTAGAGAATTTAGAGATGGACCAGAGAGCTCTCTGATCCAGATGATAGAAGCCTGGTGAATAGAGCCACGTGCTTTGTAGGGGACCCAGCAGGCCCAGATTTTACTGAATCTGTTCCTCTGGCAGTCTCTGTGCTTTGCTTTTGGAGATTGTTTCTGCTTTGCATTTGAGTAAAATAGCCATGTGGAAGAAAAAACTCCACAGTTTGGTGGGGGAACCCACCTAGCTGAAGCTGCCACCGTGTCTGTGTCCAAAACAATCTGCTCTGTGCCCTGATGAATTTCAACATGCAGTTTATCTCCTCTGTTCCCTAAAACATCAGATGCAACTTTAATGGCCCGACCCCAAAAAGATAACTTGACAGCCATCAAACATTCAGCAGTGTTCCAAATAACCTTTTGCTGGAGCCGGCCTTCTACGGGGCCATGTGGATGTCAGACACACACAATTTGAGTCACGCTGACATAGCTGGGATGCCTGGATTGCAGTGGAATCTCGGGGGGGTACCAATCACAGGCCAGGGAGAAGCCATTGGCCGGAAGAAACAATGCCAGAGTGTTCACCATCTCTGCAGAAGGAGGGGGTGTTGATGGTGAGGGGAAGGAGGACTGCAGCCAGAGGGGGACGAGGTCTCCAGAGCAGGATGGGCACATCCTGTGATGTGGGACACTGGGCAGAAGTATTCCAGGGACTCAGCCTTGCTTCACCTTTTTTTTTTCTGACCCTCAACTGGAAAAATGAAGAAAGTGCAAGATTTTCCCTAACACTATTGCGTGAGCAGTCTTCTCTGCTGTGTTCAGGCTTGGGGGAGCCCAGGGGGTGACAATAATGGCCAAAATTTATTCAGCTCTTCTATCTACCATGCAGTTTGTGGCCGATCATTTAATTCACAGCTCCGCTATGAGGTGTTTTTTATAGTTCCCGTATTATGAAGAAAGAAACTGAATCTAGGGAGGATCCAGCAATGTACCCAAATTCTACAGCCAGAAACTGGTGGAATCTTGATTTGAAACACAACTTTTCAAAAGCTGAATTGGGAAGGGGATCCAGTGACACCATGTCCCTGCAACTCTGGAGGGTGCAGGGCAGTGGAAGGGTGACTAGATGGCAGCCACAAGCCTGGGGGCCTGCCAGGGAAGGCCTCAAGCCCCACCCTAAGGTTGGCAACCCTGCCCTGGGCGGTGCACACATACAAGTCCTGGCTTCCAGGAAACCAACCGAACGTGGCCCCGGGAGAGGAGAACACCCCGTGGAAGGGCTGGCAAACCTCAGCAGTCGGACCTGAGAAGGGCCGTTCTGTGGAAGAGGGGGATGTGGGTAGAAGCTCTTCCAAGAGTCAGGGGAGCAAGAAAATACGTTTCTATTCAGGCAGCTAGCTTGGGGATTCCAAGGGGAGACAGGAACACATTCCCAGCAGCACCTGATGTCTCAGCCTGGAAGACGTGGCCACCAAGGGGTCCTCTAGAAAGAGGACATGTCCTACTCTGAAGCTGACCTCTTCATCATTTCTGTCCACTAACCTCCTGAAACCCTACCCATCTTTGAAGTCTTGGTCCAATATGCCTCCTCCATGATGCCCCCTCTAGCCGGCTACCTATAGAACTCACAATTCTGCTCAGTGGACAGAAGCCTAGGTGCCCTAAGGTCCAGGCCTTCCACATTCATTTAGGGAGGGGGTCCTGGGTGGGCTGAAGCTCAGACCAGCCACTTGGGTGTTGAAAGTCTCAGACACCCTATGCTATTATTAGTCAGCTTCTTGATACTACAAGGAAATACCCGAGACAATTAACTCCTAAAGAGAAAGGTTTTACTTATTTCATGGTTCTAGAGGTTTAGGTCCAAGATCAGGCAGCCCAATTGCTTTGGGCCTCTGGTGAAGCACCACATTGCCCCACTGGTACAGTGTCTCCTGGTGTTAGTGGGCTCCCGCGTGCTTTTCCAAGATGCTCAAGCCTCACTTGGCATAGTGGCCTATGCCAACCACTATTTTAACTACTTTCCATGGATTATCTCATTCAGTCCTCCCAGCAATCCCAAGAAGGGATGTAATGTCAATCACCATGTAACAGAGAAGGAAATGGAGGCCCAAGTGCTCAGGGAATGAGAAGCAAGCTGGGACAAACACAGTGCAGAAACCCTGGTATCAGAGTCTAGAACTTGTCTCTGACTTATCCCTCAGCAAAAGGAAGTCGGGGGCATTCCCTTTCTTTCTTTCTTTTGGTACTACAGGTGGAACCCAGGGTCTTGCACATGCTCAGCAGGTGCTCTACCACTGAGCTACATCCCTGGTCTTTTTTTTTTTTTTTTTTTAAGAGAGAGAGGTCCCCACTAAGTTGCTGAGGCTGGCCTAGAATTTGCAATCTCCTCCTGCCTCAGCCTCCAGGTAGCAGGGATTCCAGGTGTGTGCCCTGCTCTCAGGGACCTTCTTGTTCCTTTTTATCTCCTGTAGCTCCTAGTGAGTGTGTCTGCATGCAGCAGCCATTCAATAAATGATGATGGCTTATTAACCTTTCTTGTCTGCTTTTTCAATGGTCAGTGAAACAGGGTACTTTGAAGAGAGCAAAAGTATTGAATGGATGCTAGAGAAAATAGGCACTTAGAAGTAAGTGAGAGATGCCCTAGAAAAGTTTATTCCAAGTCTTTTTTAATCCCCTTCATTTTCTGTTTTTCAGATGGGAATCCTACTATGTTGCCCAGGCTGGTTTCAAACTATTGGACTCAAGCAACCTTCCTGCCTCAGCCTCCAGAATAGCTGGGATGACAGTCATGCACCACAGTGCCCAACTCCAAATCTTTTGAGAAGTGTTTGGGACTGAGACTTCAGGGAGAAAACACGTTTCATAAAAGTGATGCAACCAAAACACTTTATTAACTACTCTTCTTTCTTCTGTCTTCTATTTATAAGAGAAGTTGCAATAAAACAGGCTCCTACAAAGACCGATATTGAACATGTACCTTTTAAAAGGTTCTGAGGCATCAGTGTAGACTCAATTTCACCTCTACCCTTCTGTCCACATCTCCAATCCCAGATGGTGAGAGTCCATGCCTGTGGTAACTTCTGGTCAGAACCCAGAAGGTTGAATTCCTTGCTCTGTGCTTGCTAAGATGGGAAAATAGACTCTTCTTTTGAGAGAAATCTCCTGATTCTAAGAGAAACATAAAGGATTCTTTTTTTTTCTCAAGTTAATATTCAGTTCATAAAAATGGAGTTTAGGAGAAATTCTCCAAGCTTTGAATTTTTGAATCAATTTAACTTTTACTACAAAAGCAAATCTGAAACCACAAATTAATTGGGGAAGAAGGGACACACTTCACTAAGGATTTTTTACTTAGCTAGAGACGCTGTTGTGGTGCTTCTTAAATCAGAGAGTATTTCTGGTACCTTAAAATCATTTCATTCTGTGAAAGAGAACATTCTGGCTGGGCATGGTGGGGCACACCTCTAATCCCAGTTGCTTGGGAGGCCGAGGCAGGAGGATCACAAGTTAAAAGCCAGCTCAACAACTTAGTGAGACCCCTTCTCAAAAGAAAAGAATTAAAAGGGGTGGGGGTGTGGCTCAGTCGTTAGGCACTCCTGGATTAACTCCTCAGTACAAAAAAGAAGGAAAAAAAGAAAGAAAGAGAGAACATTCAATTTGTGAAGTCTGGCACAATATACCTGGCCACTTGAGATCCCTGGAACTGACATCATGTTAATTCTGGGAGGGAATTTGAGTCTCCACTCTTCACTTTAGAAAGGAAGAAACTGTGGCCTGGAGAAATTTCCTGACTTTTCACAGTGCAAAGTCCAGTGTCCAGTTTTCTCCCATTACTGTGCCTCATCTTGTGTCCAAGATCTGGGACTCCTAGTTGGAACTCGACCTGGTCCTCAGCTGCCGTCAAGGATGCTTAGTCAGTGATCCCCTTTTTGGATTTCATTTGTGCTGTTTCTTTGTTTTATTATGGAAAACTTTCAAACATTGAAGTAGAGAATATACTCTAGCTCACTCCCATGCACCCCTCACCTGGCTTCTACAGTGATTAACTACAGCCAATACCCAACCCTGTTTCCCCTCCAGCCAGATGATTTTAAAGCAAATCCAAACCTCCTATCATTTCATCTGTGACTACTCCATGTGTAACTGTGAGCAAAACCTCTGATACATACATGAATATCTGCAATCATAATTTAAAAATCAACAATAATTCCTTAGTCTCATTGAACTTCCCATATTCTTTGTCTCTTCTTCTCTGTCTCTGTGTCTGCCCCCCACTCTGTAACTAGTTTGTTAGAATCAAAATCCTAACTCAGAGATCAGGTCAGGTTATCAGGCGGGACCACTGTCTGGTCATTCAAAGTCCTTACATGAGATTGTTTGCTGTACTAAAATACAGAATAAGGACACTTTGCCTGAACTGTAGAGTACGCTCATAAATGCCTTCATGTTCCATAAGCTTCTTTGAACATAACATGCATGTCAGATAGGGTAGATAGGTCATGTGCCTCTGACACAGGAAAAATGAGGTCCAGAGATATTATGAGATCCAATTTATGGTCAAATTAATAACCATGTTTCCTGAACTTGGTTCTTCTTACTGCAACAAAATCTCACGAAGGCCTCATCTTATTAAAATTATAACTTCTAATTTTGTGGGGCTCGTTAGGTTCCTGTCCTCTTCTAAACATTTCATAAGTAGCCTCTCATGTCGTTTTCATAACAATCCCATGAAGTAGGTGCCTTTATTCTCATTGTGCTGGTGAGGAATGCCAGGCCCAGAGAGGTTGAAACATTTTCTCAAGGTCACCCAGCACCAGAATCCAAACCCACACATGATTCAGGAGCTCATGGTGATGATGATTTCTATAGTACACTGGTATCACAGACTAGTACACACATACAAATATGCACATGCAAGGCAACTGTAATTCTCAGTGTTAAAAAATGAACCTGGGCTGGGGATGTAACTCAGTGGTAGAAGGCTGAGGTCACACCCATGAGGCCCTAGTTTTGAGCTCTGTTTCTGGAAAAAAAAAAAAGTCCTTCAGTTTATTTCCCTCTTTTTAGGAAGTGACTTTAAATGTGAGATAAATTCACATTTAAAAAATGTCCTACTATCCAGACATTTCATAGACACGGAGGTGATTTTCCCTTATCCTAATTTGTGAAGTTCCACAGGACTAAGTAATCAAGAGCTCAGGACCGTCTGCCCTCACCTCACACGGCCAGTGGCAGTGCCACGGGGTCCCCACCTAGGCCTGGCCCTGCTCACTCTGTCTTGTGCTTTCAGCAGCATTCAAAGCCCTTTTTAGAAAATGTTGCCTGGTCTTCTGTGGCCTTGGATGGACAAAGTTTTCCACTAGACTTTTTTTTTTTTCCCCCAGCCACACTGGCCCTTAAGAAGATGTTACTCAGGCCTCCACACCTACTTCAAACATTTTTAGGGGCCCCGTCTGGGGGCCTCGTGCACCATTGCCAGGAACCCTACAGAGAGGAGGAGCCCAGCCTCGGGGCCTGCCCTGTCGCCTGCCCGCCCTGTTTGCTGAGACCTGGTGGAGCTGCCCTGTTTGCTGAGACCTGGTGGAGCTGTGCTGTCAGCGAGCTGGTTCTTTTTCTCGCACCACCCCAAACAGCGTGTTCCTGCGAGGCAGCTGTTGCTTGTGGGGCCTTCTTCCTGCCCCAGCTACTTTTCCCATGTCTCTGTCCCTCGTGTGTCCCCCCTTCCTTTCTTAAGGGCTTCCCCCCGAGTCTTTCGGTCACTGAACAGCTGTGCTCTGATATTAGATAGAATGTTTTCTGTCCCCACCACGAGCTTATGAACAAAAGGGTTTTAAGAACCCTGATAAATGAACAAGGTCTCTGGGAAGATGAAATGTTACCAACATTTCAAACAATCAAAATCCTTGTGCATCTTGAGAGTTTGCCCTTTCAAAGCCGTGCGGGGCGGGTGTTTTGTCTTGGAGCCTTGGAGACCGGGTTTTTCTTTTTTTCAGTCTTCCTATCGACCTGACATGGGAAAGCTGGGCAGAGGATGGTCCCTTTGCTGGTATCAAAGCCCTGGGATGGCTTTCCCATCGGCTGTTTGTGCTGGTTCGAGGCCCCTCTGGGGAGGTTCAGGGGGTCCCATTGGCAAAGAGAGACGAAGGCTGGGCTTTTTGATGTTGAGGTCCTATCTTTTCTCCAAGGACATAGCTACCCCTGATGAAGTGCTACCTGTTTGCAGGTGCTATGCCAAGAATTGTATGTGTGTGTGTGTGTGTGTGGGGGGGGGGGTAATTGGGAATTGAGCACAGGTGCACTTAACCACTGAGCCACATCCCCAGCCCTTTTTATTTTTCTTGAGATAGTGTCTCACTAAGTTGCTTAAGTCTTGCTAAGGTGCTGAGGCTGGCCTTGAACTTGCAATCCTCCTGCCTCAGCCTCCTGAGCTGCCACACCCAGCTGCCAAGTGCTTTTATCTGCACAGCAAACTAGCAATGTCTTCTATGACTGCGTCACTATCCCTGACTTTCAAAAGAGGACAATGAGAGTTGAGGAAGCTTAGCAGCTTGCTCAAGTTTGCTCCAAGTGGAGGAACTGGTATTCAAATCCCAATTTTTTTTTTTTTGAATTTTAATTTTTTCCTCTGAACCCTCTGTTTTCTTTGGTAATCATGAATTCTCTGAGTGTCTGGCTACACCAGGGGACTTGTAGCTTGTTCAGCCTTCCTACCTCCTTATAGGAACTCCTAAACCAAGGGGGCTGTCCTTTCTCTTCTCTACTCCCCCTGCCTGTCTCCCGTCTCCACTTCTCGAGTGTGTATATCTGGCTTAATTTCTCTTTTCCACTCCACCCGAGTCTTAGGTCACTTGCCCTGGTTCACTGGCCACCCAGTCCAGGGTCCCAACCAGACGTTCACTCCCCAGTCCAAGCCTCTTCTTGGTCCTGCCTTACATGGGAACACAAAGGTCAAGGCTTAAAGTAAAATGACAGATGGAAAGAAAAGCCTCCCCCCGTGTGTGGAGCTCCGTGAAATCCTTCATTATGGGATTTCCCTTGTCGGGGCTGCAGCAGAAGCCTCAAGGCTCACGGCAAAAATCGACAACACATCAGGGCACTGTGCACGCAGACCTTTCTCGTCACAGTCACAGGACGTCTGATGAGTGGTCCCAGGAGTGGGGGCAACAGGGAGATGGGGCAGGATGAGGAAAGAGAGGGAAGAAAAGAGGGAAATGATCGGCATCATGACTTCATTTCCTGCCCCTTGGCACCATGCCTGCTCTGCCCCACAGAGACCCCAAAAAGAGGCCTTTTAAAAATGCAGCAGGAAGGACTTAGGCAAGACCCCAGGAAGTTCATTGAAACCATCCAAGTGTATAGATCCAGGAAGAGATCAGTAAGGCATCTCCTTCTCTGAAGATCTTGCAGATGAGGATTCAGACTGACTCATCATCTGGGGGAATTCAGGGTTGGGGCTGAGCTGAGGTAGAGGCTTGGACTCCGTGACTGACTCTCTGAATTCAGGGGTAAATAGTCCTGGGCTGTCCTCAGAGCCTTCTCATCTCACGATCACATCAGAAAGTCCACACGAGGGACCACCAAGTGGTGTACAGAGCAAGATTTGGAAACTCTCTCTCCAGCCCCACTTGTCTGTGACCTGGCCTCTCCTCCGCCGCCCGCCTTCTTCCTGATCCTTGGTCATTTCCTTTACCTTACTTTCGAAGCTTCCCATTACCTTGGAAAGGGTTTCATTCTTTACAAGAGACAGGAAGGCAGGTTCTGGTGCCTGGACAAGGTGAGGCTGCCCGAGAGCCAACTGCTGTCCCTCAGCTGCCCTCTCTGCTCCCTAAATGAGGGGGGCCTCTGGGTTCTTCTGTGCTAGGAGAGGCGATGGAAAGCAAAAAGACATTTTCACAGTGGCTTCTGGGAACACACTGAGGAGTCTCTTGTCGGGTACGTGATACGTGGTGGCAGTGACTATGTGGCAACAGGAAGGTTCCACGGGGGCCCGTACCCTCTAACAGCCCCGGTCCTCTCACCTCTGTAGTCTCTGCTTCTCCTGGGGCCGAGAGGGGTCATCTGTGTCATCCTGCTTGCTTCTTAGAGAAACCAGGAGGATCGAGTGAGATACAGTTCGGACAGCCCTTTGAAAGGTTCCAAAGGACACTTACATGCGATTGCTGCTCTTTTGGATTTCAGGGAGTGGAGGAATAGGAACCAACAATAGGCCACCCCATCCCCCTCTGCCAGAATTGGCCAAGCCTCTGTAGTTGCGGTGGCCGTGCCCTGCCAGAAGCTGTGGGAGGAGAGGGGCTTCAGAAGCCAGCAGCAGTTGGAACTCAGAGAGGAGTGTGGCCGCCTGAGCCTGTGGCCAGCAGAAACCACCCACCTCCCTGCTCGCCTGGCCTGCTCCAAACCCCAGGAAAGCCAGAGTTTCTGTGGAAACTGAAGCTGTGCCTGCTGGACCGGGCTGGGGTGGGGGCAGGGGGCTGCGTTCTGCCAAATGGTGCCAGTGGGCCTGGAGGGGGAGCGACAGCTGGAGGGTAGGGACCTAGAGGCAGGCAGGGGCCTGCTCCTGCCAGCCTGGGCTAGGCCTGGGGACTGCCGCCTGCTCCCAGCTTAGCCCGTTCACCGGGTTTCTGAGCGAGCAGGATGAGGCTTGGAGAGCCTGTGGGTAGGATGCCGGAGAGGTCTGGGAGCATCAGGCAAGGCAGAAGGTGCTCACCACCCATGAAAACCAGCAGGGGGGTGGAGCTGCTCCAGGCAGCCCTGGCCAGCTCTGCTTCCAATGGAGAGGCCCTTGCTCGGCCAGAGTCAGACCTGCTGCTCCTGGTGTGCGAAGACCCCCATAGCCCTTCTCTGCTGACCCCAGACACACAGCTCCACCCCCAGGAGGGCACCCAGATGGTGGAGGCTGTCCTATCTGCTCCTGTGGGCACATGTGCTCCTGGAGCCTCTCGGGTCTTCCTTCTGCTGGGCCGTCTAGCTGAGAAGGGTGGTTCCCAGGGTAGGGGGCCGGGAGACCGAGCCCACGTGAAAGATCTACCTGAGGGGTGACTGCTACCGTGTCAGCGCTCTGGGCTCTTAAGATCAGTCCCTCTGACAGTTTCATCCTCCTAGACACTGGGTGGCAGTTTTTATGGCCTGGCCCATGACATCAACTGGCCTCTTCTAAAAGAACCGACATCTCTTGCTGCAGTACACAATAGTTTAAGAGCAATTTGAACCACACAACATGATGTTAAAAACAAAAATGTACAGCTTTTTCTACAGATGGCCATTGAACCAATGACCGTGACTTCACTGGCTCAAGGAGTCCCCAGTGTTTGTTTTGACCCCATCACTGGTCATTCTGCCCCACCCCCTCCTCCCCAGGCTCCTCCCCACCTTGGCTTTGGGAGAGTAACTTTGCCTTTCTGATCCCCTCTTAGGCTGTTTTCTGTTGCTAGAACTAAAAAGTAACTGGATAATTTATGGAGAGTAGAGGTTTATTTACATCATGGTTCTGGAGGCTGGCGAGTCCAGGAGTGCCGGGGTGGCACTCTAGCATGGCAGAGGGCAACACGTGGCAAGGCAGAGTGAGCATGCTAGCTCAGGTCTCTCTCTTCTTGAAAAGCTTCTGATGGCATCATGGGGGCCCCACCCTCATGACCTCATCTAACCCTAGTTGCCTACCAAGGGCCCCAGACTGTCCATTTTGCCTCCAGGCTTCCCAAATCTCCCGCCCCTCTCCTTTGATTGACATTTTCACTGTTTCAGGAAGGGGTCAATCCTTCGCCATGGTCTTTCCAGAATGTTGCACCGGCCTGGAGGATGCCCCTCTCCATGGCTGCATTCTCCCTCTAAATGGCCCTCGGAGAGTGAAGGGACTTGCTCAGGCAGCTGGTCAGGGATGGAGCCATTATTGGAACCCAGGTCTCCTTGATCCAAAGCCACTTTTGTCTCATTGCCTAACACTTCTCACTCCCCTCACTCAATTACTCACACACCTTGAAGATGCCGTTCAGTTTATGGCCTATCTTCCTTTCCCTGCAGGGTGTCCTTCCAGCTGGGCAGTCGCCAACTGCTTAGGAGAGCCTTGGTCACGAGGCACGTGCTCAGGTTTCTTAACCTTTCTGAAATCTTCCCAGTCTTCCCCGAACAGTGCATGGCGCCAGGTGCAGTGTGATCCCAGCAGTTCCGGAGGCTGAGGCAGGAGCATCACCAGTTCAAAACCAGCCTCTGCAACTTAGCAAGACCCTAAGCAACTCAGTGAGGCCCTGTCTCTAAATAAAATACAAAAAAGGGCTGGGGATGGGGCTCAGTAGTGAGTGCCCCCAGGATCAATCCCTGGTACAAAAAAAAAAAAAAAGGAAAAAAGAAAAAAACTCAGTGCATAGTAACCTGGATCAGCATCTTCTCCATTCTTACATTAGTCTGTCAGTCGCATCAGTCACTTAGCATCCTTTGCTGTCTCTGGGGAGCTGTAAGAGCCAGAGGACAGCAAATGTTTTACCTGTCATCCATCCCTGTACGGCAACTGGTGCTTACATGTATTGAATGATTTATCACAGTGCCAAGTATGGATTATCTCATTTACCTTTCCTAATAACCATAGACAATATTATTTACCACCTTTACAGATGAGGAAATTCAAAGTAAGGGAGCAGTAGCGGCTCTAGAATTTTAATCAATAGGAGGAATTTATGGAATTTAATCTGGTTGCTGGGGTTCCAGAGGATTTTGCCCTGAAGTTGAGATTCATTGGGCCTTCTGTTTACTTTGCACATTATATATTTTGGGGACTGTAGACCTCCCTTCTGGAGAAAAGTGTAGGTCATGGCTCAAGATCACATAGCTGGGAAGTAGCACAGTCAGGACACCACCCTGGAGAGCTGCTGGAGGTCACCTGAGATAGTAGCCAGTAGGAGGTTAGTTAGAGGTTAGTTAATGCCAAGTCACTAATGTGTCATTAACATGGAGTTTACAAGCAGAAACCCAAAGGCCCCATTTTTTTTCTAGTTTATTGGTTAATAGGGGAAATAAGTCATTAAAATGTACATAATGACACATAC
The DNA here is from genome assembly GCF_021218885.2 of Marmota monax. Classification (NCBI taxonomy): domain Eukaryota; kingdom Metazoa; phylum Chordata; class Mammalia; order Rodentia; family Sciuridae; genus Marmota; species Marmota monax. Next base: position 66,100 of record NW_026692701.1, on the reverse strand, counting down.
AGAAAAAAAAAAAAGAGCACACCCAGCAGGTGCAACAAAATAGCAGCTGGGCAGAAATCTTTATGTGGCATGGCAGAGCTGCTGGGTAAGGGGCCTTGGGTAAATATATTGGTTTCTAGCTGGGCATGGTGGTGCACACACCTGTAATCCCAACCACTGGGGAGGCTAAGGCAGGAAGATAGCAAGTTCAAGGCTAGCCTGGGCAACTTAGCAAAATCCTATCTCAAAATAAAAAGTAAAAAGGACTGGGGATGTGACTCAGAGGAAAAGTGACCCTGGATTCAATCCCTAGTACCGGAAAAAAAAAAGTTTGTCTCTAGTTATAGGTGTGTATATGACTCAAGGTGTTTGTTGTTGTTGTTTTTGGTACCAGGGATTGAACCCAGAAGCTCTTAACTACTGAGCTACATCCCCAGCACTTCTTATTTTTTTATTTCGAGACAGGGTCTTGCAAAGTTGCTTAGGCTTCACTAAGTTACTGAGGCTGACCTTGAACCTGCAAACTTACTGTCTGAGTCGCTGGGATTACAGATATTGCCACCATGCAGACATGACTCAAAGTTTTGAGGGGAGGCTATGCTTCCTATTTCATGGTCAGTTACCTGCCCTACTGACCACGTGGGTTCTGACTTCCTCCTTTATGTAAAGAGGATGTCAGCTTCAATGGTCTCAAAGTCCCCTTCTAGCACTGAAACTTTATGGCTAGTTTTGTTTTCAAAGCAGAAAATACTTAGAACCCTTAGACTCTTATCTATTCCCATGACTTTTTAAAAACTCAGAGAACAGCCTCTCAGACATTATCAGGTGGAATCTCTGTTTTGAGACTTGTCTGTAGCCAGGTTTCATCAGAAATCAGCTTCCCTCCCTCCCTATCCCCGGAAAACTTAGATAATCGTTAAAGTTAAGAATCTTTTTTTTTTTTTTTTTTTAAGTCATAGAATTCTTTAAGTTACATGGAATTGGTTTAGGTCTCTTCCTGATTTTACATTCTTGGGGCCAATTCCTCCTTAGGATAGTGTGGGTGACTTGACGGTGGCTGGAGGAAAAGCCGGTTGTGTATTTCCCCTCTCAGGGAAGCTGGGACAGCTTTATTCCAGCCAGGGCCACCATTCCTGCCCAGTCAGATTTTGAGTGTTGAGAATCCAGCTGCTTCCCAGAAGCCAGTCCACCCTACCCCCCTTTGGAGACTGAGAGAGTAATATTTAATGACTCTGGTTCCAAGCCCAAGGATCAGGGTTGCATAGGGGCGAAGGTTACCAATATTCGGAGTCTAGGGGGCCAGGGGCTGCCTGGGAAACCCTTGAAGCTGCCAAGTGCCTTACATCCAAGGATCCCAGTGGTATTCTGAGGAAATGGGAGGGGGGTGGCATGCAGCAGTATTGGGAGAAGGCCCACTGATGGGAACTAGCACTGTCAAGGCTCTGGGCTCTGTGACTGTCCGGGGCCACTGAGTGCTCTCTCTAGGGGCATGCAGGGGAGCCTGTCTTGAGAGCTTCCCAGGACGGAACAGGTATACAAGTGGAAGAGAGTGAACCTGGGCTGTGCCCCCAAGTGGGACAAGAATCCTTATGGCCTGCTGTGGAGACACCCTTCCACAGGGGAGATATTTTAGACATTCATTTGACAAATCATTCATCTGTGCTAGAGATGGATTACCAAGAATACTAACTTTGTATGTTTTATTTCCAGCTGGAATAAAGTTGAAGTTTAGTGTGGTAAATTTGGAACCAATCTTTACAAGGATACTGAAGAGGATTCCAACAAGGGAAGATCGGCATGCCCATCATGTCTTCTAGGCTGTCACTACTGCCTGTCCCTTTTCTCCAGCAGCAGAAGAAAGCAGAGCCATGGGGTTTGGGGAGCAGGGAGAGGAGAGAAAGTTGCTTCACAGGGCTGGCTTAACTGGCTTCCTCTCCTCTTCTGGAACCATGGAGCTGCCTGTGAATCTGTAACTCCGTCCTCCTGCCTGGTTGGGCACCTGGGTGACCTTAGCCAGTTTCTTCCAGCCTGGCTTCTAAGCAGTCCTTTCCTCTTGGGTTTAGATGCTTCTATGGGCAGATGAGCTTATGCCTAGGATTTCCTGCTCAATCTCATGGTTCCTGAGTTTGAATTTAACCTCTTAGCACATTATGGTCTCATCTACCTTAAGGGAAAGATGGTCTCATTGGGAGCAGCACCAGTTGCTCTTCCAACACAGGCAAAATGCCATCAACCACACTTTTCCATTCCTCCATGTGGGATACGCCAGGAGTGTCTTGGGGAAAACAAAGAAGACAGAGAAAACAAAGATATGGAGAAAACAAAGAAGATGAGACCCGTATTCTTACAGCTCAGAGTTTCTTGGGGGACACAGGTGTATGTAAAACTATGATACTGAGAGGAAACGTAGCCCAAGTGAGAAACGACCCTGCAAGTGCCCTCACTAGCTCCATGTTCTAATGAGCTTAGTTGAACCACCAGAGGAGAAGGTGAGCATAGTTATTCTCGGGGCGGAGGTACAAGCTGACCGACAGAACCAAAAAGTAGCTGGAACTTCTGCTAGGCCACCTGAGGTCCAGAAGCAATTCCATATAGCAAAGAGCATGCTCAGACCCAAGACTCAGGATACCCAGACTCCAGTTGGGTCTGCTGTGAATAAGGTAAGCAATGGCTGGATGGACAGTTCATTCAACAGATTTATTGAGCACCTGTTAATAGACGTGGAGATCCAAAAGAAATAAGACCCAGACTCCGTCCTCAGGGATGCTCACAAGTAAACAGGTTATTTCCATGATAAGGATCCATATGTTCCTTCCTCCCAGGTCTGTGACTTCCTTATTCTATGCCTATGTTTCTACAAATCAGACTTAAATGATAGTCAGGATGCAAAGCCCCAGGCACAATTCCCTGGGCTAATTTTTTCTCCTCAGATGAGAAAAACTGCAGATGGCCCCAGAACCCCTGCTTCTTCCTGAACACCTTCAACCCACAGGTATCTTGCCTGCATAGCCACATAAAACCTCATGCTCACTCTGGGTTGGAAATCAGGGTTTGAACAGAAGCTGGCAGCAAGGGATGGGTCCTGTAGGCATGGGTGCACTCAGGAGGACAGATGCCAGAAAAGGCCTCGATTCTCCTGAGAACGCTTATCTCCTGGCCTGTCCTGGACAGCAGAGTCTTGCTCTAAGTGTTCTCTGAAATGCGGCTGCCCTCCAGATACCCGGGCTCCCAAGGGTTGAGGAAAACCCCACCGCCCTGAAGAGGAGTCACGTGGAGCACACGGGGCCCTGGGCTCTGAGGCATACAGACAGGCTCTGAACAAGGAAAGCCCCCAGGACTCAGGGCAGACACCCACCACCCTGCCTCTTGGCCTCCTCACTCTGTGCTTTTTCCCAGCCCACATTCCTAATGCAAACCAGATGCCACCGCACCCCCACCCCCACCTCGCCCTTCTCCTTCCACTCCTGGAGTCTGCGCATGGGCTCGACTCCACCTTGGAAACGCCAGGCCTTCTCTCCATCAGCCTTGGCCTCTTCTAGCAACAGCTCACTGCCTGGGCACTGCCTCCCAGAGGCTTTCTGAACTTCTTTGTGATACCTAGCACACCATTTCTCAGACCTACTCAGTACTAGAGCTCTTTGGACTCTCATATGGAAAGCTCAGGCTCCCTTCATCTCGTGTCCCCTCTCGGTGCCTCTTTCCTGTGTTGCACGACCAGTGAGAAGACCGTCAGGCATGGACACAAGGGGCCTGAGCATCAAAGGCAAGGGTATCCCCCATGGGGTGCACATGCCAGAAGGGTCAAGCAAGATGCACTGGGTTGGGAAGAAAATAGTAAATTTCTATTGATTTTAAAAACAACACCGTAAGGCAGGAGTTTTAGTTAATAATCCTGTATCAAAATTGGTTCACTAATAGTGACAGATGTATCATGGTAATGTACCATATTAATAATAAAAATGGGGCCTGGGGAATATGAGACCTGCTGTACTATTCTTGTAACATCTCTGTAGATGTAAGCTTATTCTAAAATAAAAACTTAATTAAAAGATCATCCTTTTCAGTTCCTGTGTTGTGTGTGTTCTATGCTGCAGACAATGTTGTTATAAAAATACAACATAGTTAAAGTACAGCTTCAGTGGCTTGACAGCGGTACCTAAATTAGACAGAAGTGTCTAGAAACAGACAGATAGGCTGATAGGAAGCCTCTGCTCCATCAGATTGTCAAGTGACTCAGGCTTCTCCTTTCTCGTTTCCTCACCATTGCTGGGCTTATGGCTGGGCTTATCCTAATCTAGAGTCCAAGAGAGCTTTCCACCAAACCCACACTCCAGGGGCAGCCTGAAGGTAGTAAGGTTAGAGGGGTGAATTCAAGGATTTACACATCACTTCTGTTCAAATCCCACTGTCACCTGTAATCTCAGCGACTTGGGGGGCTGAGACCGGAAGATCACAAGTTTAAGGCCAGACTGGGCACTTTAGTGAGACCCTGTCTCAAAAATAAAATAAAAAGGGTTGGGGGTGTCCCTCCCTGGGAAGCACTGGCCTAGCCTGCACAAGCCTGGGTTCCATTCCCATCACCTAAAGAAAAGAAAGAAATCCCATTGGCCACAACCTAATCCCAATGGTTATATCCCTCTACTAAGGCACGGAAAATACAGCCTTAATTTTAACTGATTGTGTGTTTAGCTAAAATTTAAGGTGGTTAACATTGTAGAAGAAGGGAAACAGTATATTGGGAGGCAACTAGCATTCTTCACCACAATTATTCATGGTTTATGAATAAGTAGACAGGCATAAACTGAGGGTACTGGTCATTTGTTATTGTTTGGTTTTTTCTAAGAAGGGTGCCCCCCCCCCCCCGAAAAAAAAAATTGGTCGCCATTTTAAGACACCAGTCAGAGGACAGTTGGCATTTCTGGCTTCTAGGATCCTAACAGGCTAAAGCCCTTTATCCTGTGGGTCTGTTCCCCGGGATCTGGTAAGATCTCTCCCTTCTTGCATGCAAGGAGGCCTGTTGTTTTCTTTGGAGGCTCTTCCTCTCAGGGAGACTAGGGAGTGAGGAAGGACAAGGACAGTGTCTCAGAGAGATGGGCAGACAGAGAAAGAAACAATGACCGATAAAGAACGAGAAAGAGAGATAAGACAGAGTGGCCAGACATCGGGCCTGGAGCCCAGGAGAGAGGACAAGAGGAGGGAAGGCCGCAGAGAGAGGCTGGCCCAAAAGGAAGTGGGCATTTATCTGGGGCCTGTGAGATCACTTACTCTCAGAAGGTAGGGAAGTTGGGCAGGGCACAGCCAGGCCCCGCAGGGCTATTCATAGCCAGGGCCTGAGCAAGTCCCAGCATGCTTTGCCAAGGTCGCTCCACCTTGGAGATTTTCTGAGAGGGGAAGAGGGGTAGGGCCGGGTCACAGGTGAAGGAGAGGGTGTGCGCAGCTCTCCCTCCACTGCGCCCACCCCTTTGCACTTACGGGACAGAGTTTGTGCAGGCTGTTTGCTTCCATAGGTGAGTTTATTTCGGGGTCTTTCTATTTGCTTTCCAGGGGAGCACACATGCCCCAAAATACCTCCTCCCTGGTGCTTAGGTGAAGTTCAAGCCAAGTGGAATGAGAGCGAGTGCAGGAAGTGCTAGCCATGATTTCCATCTGGGGGAGACTGGGGAGGGCTTCCTGGAGAAGCATCAGTCTTCAAGCACAGGAAGTGGGATTTTTAAACAAGCGGAGACGGGATGAGGAAGGAGGACATTCATGGCAGGGAAACCACATGACCAAGGCTAGGAAGCACGGAGTCAGCTAATAAAGGGATAGGAGGAAGAAAGGAAGGAGGAAGCAGGATGAGCAGGAGCGGGGCTGCGCCCGGTGTTGGTAACAAGAATGCAACAAAGCGACAGTGCCTCGAGTTGGGACTGATAAACAAACTGTTTCATGTTCTGTCTGCAGAAGATAGGGTCAGGACCAGGTGCCAGGACTCCCGGTGTGACAATGGGCAGCATTCTGTAAACTCCACAGTCCCGGGAGCCCTGGACATGTGGCTTTCACAAGTCCTGGACACTAGGGTCATCCCGACCACCATGGAGTGGCCAGTGAGGGGAACCAAAGCTGTCAAATCAATCATCTAGGCAGTCAGTCAACCAGCAAATCATGATCCCTGCCCCCCCAGGCCTCCGCACGCTCTATTGTTGCAAAACTCATTCATCTTTATTTCTGCATGGTTTCATTCTACCCATCGCGTCTTTTCCTTGGGCCTTTTCCTTTCCTTAATTTGCACAACACAGTGTGTTCTAATTCTCTTCCTGACCCAGTGGGGCTCTTTCTCTGTCTTCTTTCCTCTCTTCCTTTTCTTCTCTGCTGCCATACTGTTGGCCTTCCCTGTCGCCCGCTTTCTCTCCGCGCGCTTCCATTGAATTCTACCCACAATCTCCTGTGGATATTTGTCTGCATAGATGGTGAATTGGTTGGGATACTTTTAGCAGCAAATAATGGACTCAACTGCCTTAAACAAAAAGGACGCTGATCATCAATCACACAGCAAGGAGTTCTGAGGTAGTTTCTGGCATTGAATAATTTGGAAGCTTAATGATCAGAGACCCACAGTTTCTTTCCATCTTTCCATCCTGCCCTCTCCAGCAGGTTGATTTTTATCCTCAGGCTTGCTGCCTCATGGTCCTAAGATGGCTGCAACAGCCTCGGGCCACGCCTCCTCACAGAGCCACGTGGAGAGGTAACAAAGGGAAGAGTCTCTCTTCATTTTGTTTTTCAAATAAAGATGACTTTTCTAGAATCTCCCTTGCAGATCTCTTGTACCATGGCATTGTCCAGAATTGTATTGCATTTCTGATCTTAAGCATTGTCAAAGAGAACGGAATTATCTGTGGTTGTACTGGAAAATTGAGATTCATCCACTAGATTCGGGTCTGAGACTAGATTAAGTCTGAAACATGAAAACATGAACACTCACATGTGAATGAACAAAAGTGGAACACAGGGTCTGGAGGGGGACTCAGTGGTAGAGGGCTTACCTGGCATGCATGAAGCTCTGTGTTCCATCCCCAGCACAGGAGAACGGTTACTAACAAGGGAGAGGAATGGTTGTTGGGTAATCTGTTTTTGTGCCATCCAGGCTCCCAGCCCACTGAACAGTTCTGCACTAGGGAGGAGGGTATTTCCCCCTCAATTCACTAACCCACAGGCCAGTCATCTCAAACTCTCTCATGGACATACCCAGAAGTACACTTTACTAATTTTCTAGGTGTTTCACAATCCAGACAAGTTGACCATCCCAAGTAGCTAACATTCTCTTAACAGTATTGTTCTCCATTTTTCAGATGAAAAAAAAAAAAAAGCTGAGGTTAAGAACAGTAAAGTGATCCCCCAACCCCCACCACCCCAGGAACATCAAAAAGTTAAAGAAAGACATGAAGCTAAACTCCAAGTCTTCCAACTCCTGCCTCTGGCCTTTCCTGAACTTGAGGGTGAGGACCCATCCTTGAGGCTGAGGCTGGGATACAGAACAGAATGCAAGACAGAGGCAGGCAGCATGGAGACACCCAGCCCCAGGAAAGAAGCAGCCCTATAACTTTGATGTTGCAGGCTGGGTTTCTGCTGGTCTAGGGTTCTTACGATAGCCTGCTTTGAAGCTTTTAGGACTGAACTCCGAAAAAGCACCTGATTTTCTTGCATTCAGATCTATGCCATGCCTTTCTCAATAACAGGGCTAGTATCTTAGCCACAGTTGGGGTTTGGTGTGGGATCTTCAATCAGAGAAGTAAGGGTGAGCTCCAAGGACTTCCTATACAAGAATGAGCTGAAGACATCTACCACTCTGTCAGCCACTACTCAGTACCAGTGGAGACAGCGGCCACCAGAGACTCTTCATATCCTGAAGAATCCCTAAAGTTGCTATTAGCCCCTGTTACTGTTATTTTCATGTTCTAGTCTTTAGCAAGGATCTCTGGCCTCAGTTGAATGTTTCCACGTCTCATGACCCATTTCATCCATGGAAAATTTTTTATTTTTTATTTTTATTTTTTTTGGTATTGGGGATTGAACCCAGGGGCACTTTATTACTGAACTATAATCCCAGACCTTTTTTTATTTTTAAAGTTTGACATAGGGTCTCACCAAGTTGCTCAAACTGGCCTTGAACTTGTGATCCTCCTGCCTCAGCCTCCTCGGTGGAGTTGCTGGGATTAGAGGTGTACACCCCCACACCCCAGCAACCCCACAGAGAATTAAAAGAAAGAAGGAAAATTTCAGACTGGGCGTGAGGAGCTCTAGAGTGTCAGCTCCTAGAGGGCAGGAAACTTGACTGCCCAGGGCTATATTCCCAGTTCCTGGCACATAGTAGGCCTCACTTTATTTTTTAATGAATGAATGAATGAATAAACCTATGACCCCAACTGATAGAGATTGTGCAATTTAATTTGTATCTCAGTGCATTTCAGCCAAATTGTGAAGTCATCAAAGCCAATCTAGCCCTCCTTTCTGCACCCTTCGGCTTCTCTTGAAATCTTTCTCTCAGCTGTAGAGTTGCAAGGGCCTATGTTTTATGTGTTTGCTGTGTGCTTCCTAAGATCAGTAAATACCACTAGATGAGAGTCAGAAATCTTGACTTCCTGTCCCTGTTTGGTGTACAATTAGCTAGGTGGGCTTAAGCAAGTTACTTTATCTTTTTGAGCCCTTGGCTGCAATGATCCCCAAGGTTCCTACAAATTCTCACAATTAAGGATTGTCCCAAGATCTAAGTCATTCCCTTGTTACCATGCACTTATACCCCACATGTCTTTCCAGATACATTTTAAGTTTCATGTCTGACAGGAGAGGGGGAAAAAATCCTATATCTCCTAAAAAAGAGATTTGCTCTTAAGATCAGGAACAAGACAAGGATGTCCTCTTTTTTTTCCTTCATTTGTATTCCACAATATCAGAAGTTCTGGCCAGAGCAATTAGGCAAGAAAAAGAAATTAAAAATATCTATTTTAGAAAGAAGGAAGCAAAATTATCACTGTTTATGGATGCATGACATCACATATACACATACCCACATGTACACACACAGGGAACAAATGAGTTTAACAAAAATGCAAGATATAAAATCAACTCACAAGAATGCATTGTTTTATGAACAATCTGAAAAGAAAATTAAAGATTCCATTTCTCACAACATTAAGAAAACAAAATATGTAAGAGTAAATTCAATTAAGAATGTGAAAGACTTACAGGAAAAAAATGTAAAACCTTACTAAAATAAATTTAAGATGTAAATAAATGGAAGGACATCTCATGCTCATGGACTTAAAGTCTTGAAATTTTAATGATGACTATATTACCCAAAGTAACCTAGAGGTTAAATGTGAATCCTACCAATATTATAATATTTTTTGGAGGAATAGTAAAACTCATACTAACATTTACATGGAATTTCAAGGGACACCAGACAGTGAGAGCTAAAATGATAAAGCTCTTAGAAGAAAACATAGGAGAAAAATTTCATGACATTGACTCTAGCAGTGATTTCTTACACAGATACTGAAAGAGGGAAAAGGTAAATTGGACTACATGAAAACAAAGAATGTTTGTGCATCAAAGGTCATTCATTCTCAAGAGAATGAAGAAACAACAGAGAATGGGAAAAATTGCAATTTATATATCCATTAGAAGATTATTATCCACTGTATATAAAAAGACTCCTACAATTCAACAACAACAACAAATCAGACTACCCAATTAAAAAATGGGCAAAGAACTTAAATAAACAATTCCCCAAAGAGGATATATAGAAAGGGTCGATAAAAGATGCTCAACATCACTCATCATTAGAGAGATACGAATCAAAACCACAATGAGATACCATTTCATAACCATTGCAATGACTATTATTTTTCTAAAAGACAAAGAAAAAATGAAAATAACAAATGGTGGAGAGGATGTGGAAAAATTGGGACACTTGTGCATTGCTAGTGGAATGTAGCATAGTCACTTGGTGTGGAAGAGTTTTAGTGGTTTCTCAAAAAGCCAAACGTAGTTTTACCATATGATCTGTCAATCCTACTCCAAGGTCTATACTCAAAAAAAAAAAAAAAAAAAAAAACACAACAGAAAACAGATACTTATGCACCAATGTTCATTGCAGTATTATTTATAATAGCACAAAGATGGAAAAAAAGCCAAGCCTCCATTAACTGAGAATAGATAATATCTATTCTAATGATAATATATATACACAATGGAGAACTCAGTTATAAAAAGGAACAAAGTTCTAATACATGCTACAACTTGGGCAAAAAAAATGGGCAAAGGACTTAAACAGACAATTCCCCAAAGAGACATTATGATAAACATGCCATACAGAAAAGGACAAATATTGTATGATTTCACTATATGAGAATATTGTATGATTCCACTTATGTGAGGTACCTAGCACAGTCAAGTTCATAGATACAGAAAGTAGACAAAAGGGATGTTACCAAGGGCTAGAGGAAGAAGGGATGGAGTTTGCTTGTTTGTTTGTTTGTTTTTGGTACTGGGGATTGGGATTGAACCCAGGAGTGCTTTAACCCTGAGCTACATCTCTAGTCTTTTTTAAAAAAATGATGATGATTATTATTTTTTTAAAGTTTGAGACAGCTTCCCTAAGTTGCCCAGGCTGGCCTCAAACTTGTGATCCCTCTGCTTTAGCCGCACAAGTCCCTGGGATTCCAGGTGTGCACCACTGTGCCTGGGTGAGATTTATTGGATACAGAGTTTAATGGATACTGAGTTTTTATCTGGCAAGATGAAGAAACTCTGAAGATGGGTTCTGGTGGTGGTTGCACAACATTGTGAATGCAATTAATGGCATAAAATATATACTTTAAAATTGGTAAAATGGTGAAATGATTTAAATATATATTTTACCACAATTTTTAAAATACAAACAAAAAAAAAAGAAAGAGAAAAAGAAAAGGTGCAAGAAAGATGGAGAGGCTTAAGTGATGAGTGGGGAATGGCTGAAGGGCCCCTGACTCTGCCACACTGGGGGCCTCTTCCTTTTCCTCCAAGGTTGTGGGGCACAGCCTATACGCCGACAGGCTTAACGAATGCTCTCTGGGGATCCTGCCTATGGCAGTTGAGAAGACTGCAGGGAGGAAGAAGGAGAGGTCTCAGCTAACCTCTGGCTGCCCGGCCTCCCTTGAGAGGGCCTGTGGTTAGGACCTGGGGGCCCCTCAGGGATGCCCCTTAGCTGCCTCTATTCCTTCCCCAAAGCAACTGTGAAATGAGGGGCTCAGACCAGACTGAAAGAGGTCCTGTAAGTTTTCACAGCCATCTCACCCTAGCAGTCCCTCCGTCCATAGGTCCATGCATCACTAGGGAATGCATATTCTCTGGCCTCTGGCTATCAACCTTATCTTCATATGCAATTAGCATGAATTGAGCATCCATTCCAGTGCCACCCAGAGTCCTTCCCAGGGCCCTCCCCTTTGGCTCCTAGGATTCTACTGGGGCTTCATATTCTCATGGTCACACTGGCCTCCTAATTCCTGCCTTTATGGGACTCCTCATTCTCACTTGTATTGGGCTACCCTCTCCCTACCCCCAGCCTGGAGCAGCTGTTCTTCCTCATCCCTTCTTGTCTAGAGTTCAGAGCCTATTCTCCTTGCCCCAGAGCATCACTAACACAAGGCTATTGTGCTGAACAGACTTTCCCAAGGGTTGGGAATAGCTGGCTGGGTGGCACAGGGCAGGGGAAAAAAACCCTACACATTGAAGGTCAGACACCACTGTTTCTAGAAAATTGTTGGCCCTTCCCTGACATACAACAGTGTTTTCACTGGTCATGCCCCCACTTAGTTCCACGCTCCCTCCAGGCTGGTGGGACCGCTCCTCTCTGAAGAGTCTTACACCCATCTCTTTCAGAATCCCAGCCGTGTGTAACTGCAGTATGCTTATTTATCTGGGTGCAGTAGCAGTGGCTCATGCCTGTAATCCCAGCTACCCCGGAGACTGAGGCAGGAGGATGGCAAGTTCAAGGCCTGCTTGGGCAACTTTGTGAGAACTTCTCTCAAAATAAAATAGAAAGAGCTAGAAATATAGCTGGGTGGTGGTGTGCCCCTGGATCCAATCCCTAGTATTGCACAAAACAAACAAATGCACCAAAAATTCTATTTAGTAGCTCACAAAGTCATTTTGTTTTTAACCTCAGCTTGGAACTCTTCAGTTCTACTTCCCTTTACATATTTAAAAATCCCTTCAACATTCCTGAAACCCTGGTGTCCCACCATTAGGTACACATACACACACACACACACACACACACACACACACCAAAAAAAAAGAGAGAGAGAAAGTCTGAAGCTACAGTTCTCTAATTTGGGCTGGATTAAATATTAGGCATGGAGGACTCATTCATCTATAAATCATGGCCACCCCCGAGGACTATAGAGTTTTTTTTTTTTTCTTTTCATTGCAAATGTTTTCCTCAGCTTTAGTAAAACTGCAGATGGGGACCCCTGTCCTGCTGGGATACAGAAGGAGTTTCCATCGCCATGGGAGTCGGTGGTGGATGGTCTAGACAGAGATGCCTGGTGTTAGAGTCAAGGGGGAGTGAGATCTTGAGCCCCAGGCACTGAAGGGTGAGCAAGTCAGGGGTGAACAAGAAAGGGATCAGGTTCTTGGCCTTCCAACTCCTGTGTGGAGAGGCTCTGGTTATGCCGAGTATCACACTGTGGGCTGAGTGATGAGGGAGAAAGGAAATGCATCAGAACCATAAGGTTCTAGAGAGAGGTGACCAGTGCTAGTTTGGGGAGAAGCAGAGCCAGGAGAAGCCAACCTCACACTGCCTCAGTAATCCAGACACTGCCACAGTGCCACAGGATGGACACATTGGATAATGGAATAGGATAGAAGGCACAGAAACAGACCTGTGTGTGCCTGGAACTTTGACATGTGAAGTAGGGGCATCGCTGACAGAGGGGAAAGTGGGACTGTTATGGTTTGGATTTAAGGTATCCTCTAAAAACTCATTAATGCAGAAAAATTCACATTTGAACGAACTGACTGGGTAATAACTGTAGAGAAATGGGGCATGGCTGGAGGAGGTGAGTCACTGGGGACGTGCCTTAGAAGGTTGCATCTTCCCTGAAGGGCACCCCCAGCCTGCTTCCTGACCTCACCATAAGCTGAGCAGCTTTTTCCCACTGGGCCTTTGTGTCATGTGTCTTACCTTGGATCCAGAGCAATGGAGTCAGCTGTCTATGGACTGAGGCCTCTGAATCCGTGAGCCCCAAATAAACTTTCCTTCCTGTAAGTTGTTCTTGTCAGGTGTTTTGGTCACGCAAAAGCTGACTGAAACAGGAGCTATTCCTTCTCCTGCATTTCTTGGTAGCTCAGGTTGTTTCATTTGTATGCATCCATAGTGGTATATATTGTTATTTGATTTGTTTTTAATTTTAAGAGAATATCTCTATTGTAGATTCTGTTTGGAGTTTGAAATTTGCATTGAATATGTCACCCATATGGATTCCTAAGACTCATCCATATGTGTATTACAGTCAAGCTTTGATTTGGAACACTATGTAATATCCCATTGTGTGGAACAATATGTTTTATGCTACCCCCTTATTTTTGCTATTGTGAGGCACGCTCCTATGAAATGTCTTTTTTGTGTCTGTTTTATATAGCTTACATGGGTAAGCTTTTGCTGACACTAGAATTTGTCATTGCAGCATAGCTTAGCCTATCCTGACTAAAATGCTTTTCCTCAGATCATTCTGGATCAGAATGCTGATTCCATTATGTATAGGCTTTATGGTCTGCATGGAACAAGTCACTTGATGACTCTGATCCTTAGTTTCTCATCTTTCAAACAGTAACCACAATATTTAACCCTTGCCAAGCTAAGCTAAGTGTATGAATGTCCAATTCCTTTCACTGTGTCCAGAACAGAGTAGGTACTCATAACTTACAGCAGTTGTTGTTGTTATAATTATTATTATCTTTATTATTTGCCAGACTTGATGCCAGGTATCAGGGGGAAGATGATAAAGGGTAAGACACATCCCTTCTCCTTAAATAGATTTTATTTGAGAAAATGAGCCATGTGTTCAGGGTAACTTAACAAAGCCTTCCAAGGAATCATTAAAGGAGTTGAACAGTTAGTGCTAGACTATAAAGGAAGGAGTGCTTTGAGGGGACCAGGAGAGGGGAGGGGTGCATCCTGATGCATCCTGAGTCACACACTTACACTTTGAGCGGGGGGTACCAGGGATTGAACTCGGGCACTCGACCACTGAGTCACATCCCCAGCCCTACTTTGTATTTTATTTAGGGTCAGGGTCTCAGAGTTACTTAGCACTTAGTTTTTTCTGAGGCTGGCTTTGAACTCACCATTCTCCTGCCTCAGCCTCCAAGCCGCTGGGATTACAGGCGTGCGCCACCGTGCCCGGCAGACCTGCACTTTCTGAGCCTTCTAAAGCAGTGGGTAGCAAATATGGGTCACCAAGTCACCGTCTGTGCATGCCTTAAGCTTCTTGCTGGCACAGGATGGTGAGAATCTTTGGAGATGCCTGGTTGATCTGATTAAAGGATTCCCAAAGCCTGCGCAGATGTGGACCTAAAGAAGCAGGGAGGGGACAGAGAGGCCTGGGGAGCTCTAGATGAGGCCAACCCAGAGGCAGTGGGATGCAGCTTAGGACATGCCAAGCCCTTCCAGCCCTAAGAGGCTAAACTTGTCCACGTCAGAGCTTCAGAAGCCAGAGATATTTGTGGCCCTTTAGTTAGCTGAAAAACATCTTTTCTTCTTGGAGCAGAGGGCCTGCGGCGGGGCAGAGAGTAGAATGGGCAAGAAAGGAGGCAGAGTTAGCCCCTGGGTCATTAGGCAGCCTGGTCCTGTTTTTATTAAGGGTCTGACAGATAAGGCTCTGGAAGCCTGGACCGGTGCCAGAACGCAGGGGTGTGGCGTGGGCTGCTGGGTTAATGTTCAGAAGAGAGACCATCAGCGCCCTCACTGGGTGAGCGTAATTGCTCGCCTGTTAAGCCTGCATTACAAGATCTGAGGAAAAGGACCCACTGCCCCCACTCACCAGTTCCCCATCTCTGTCAAGGGAAACCAAAAGCGAATGGATGTCACGAGGATTTGTGTGGTGAGCCGCTTCTGCCGTTTCTGCAGATTATGGTCGCCATTACAAGATGGCGCTGGCTCCGCTGTGGTCTGTGACAAACAATTTCTTATCTGGGAAAGTTGGCACATGATTTTTCACCACCCTGTGAGAAAGTTCCACGCGGCAGCTTTGCATTGGGGCTTGGGATGCTTTATTAAGGCTGGGAGGGGCACCCGAGAGGAAGAAGAAGAAATATCCAGGGCCTGAATAAACTGTTGAAAGAAGATTCTCGAGTTGCGTCTTCCTTGCGGGCAAGGGGTCGCGACAAGTGGCGCCGAGACCCGGGAACCAGAACTTTCAACAGTCAGGGGTGGTGCACCGGTTAGTCCCAGGTAAGTGGGATCCGCGATCAAAGCGGGGTTAGTCCCAATAAGTGGGATCCGCGATCAAAGCGGGGTTAGTCCCTAGTAAGTGGGATCCGCGACCAAAGCGGGACAGCTCCTCTGTAATGAAAGAGAGAGCCTTATATTTTATTGCAGCTGCACTGTGTACTTTCGCTCCTACTTTCGCTTTCTTTTTTTTGTGCTTTCTTTGTTGTTGCGTCATGGGTGCCGCATCTTCAAGTCCGCTTCTCCTGGCCCTAGATGGCCTGTTACGTTCCAAGGGACTGGAAGTGAAACATAGTACTTTACAGAGATTTTTACAGAAGATAGATATCGCTGCACCGTGGTTCGCATTTTCGGGCAGCCTTACTGTGCCTAGTTGGGATAAATTAGGCAAAGATCTTGACTTTGCTTCTGAGCAGGGCATATTAGAGGGTGGGGTGATACCCCTTTGGAAAATGGTCCGTAGTTGCCTTACAGATGATAGATGTCAGGAAGCACTTACTAAAGGACAGGAGGTTTTAGAGCGATTGCATGAGGAAAAATCGGAGATGGCAGAAAGTGAAGTGACTCGGGAGGATGGGAGTGTGCAGAGCATGAGACGGGGGAGGAAACGGTTGTATCCAGATCTCAGTACGCTGCGTACACCCCCATGCGAAAGTGGGTCAGAGGGGGAGGAGGATGAGGAGGAAGAGCTCGAGAGGCTGTCTCGTCAGCTAGGGAGTTTAGCTGTAGGAGAAGGGAACACAGATAAGCAAGGGCTCAAGAAAAGCGATCCCCCGGATCCACCGCCGGATGGCGGGGGCGTTTCGGGAAGAGCTTTCCATGCCCAAACATGGAGGGCTGTTCACGCTGAGATGGGTCTTGCTTATCCAGTTTTTCAGGATGACAACAGGGGAAGAGTCCATGAACCCTTAGATTTTAAAATTGTGAAGACCCTGGCGGAGTCTGTACGCACTTATGGGGTGGATGCCGCCTTCACGCTGACTCAGGTGGAAAATCTGTCTAGATACTGTATGACTCCCTCTGATTGGGCTAGCCTTGTTCGGGCTTGCGTTTCCCCGGGTAAATATTTAGACTGGAGAGCATTCGTGCTAGAGGGCGCAATAGAGCAGGCCGCCCAAAACCATGCAGCGGGACGCCCCCATTGGGACAAGGATATGCTCTTGGGACAGGGTAGATTTGCAAATCAACAGACAGGATTTCCTCTTGAGGCATATGATCAAATTAACAATATTTGTATTCGGGCATGGAAGTCGCTTCCAAATAGAGGAGAGGTGTCTGGCAATTTGACCAAGATTCTACAAGGCCCTACAGAACCTTTTTCAGATTTTGTAGCAAGGATGGTGGATGCTGCTGGAAAGATTTTTGGGGATCCTGATAGAGCCATGCCCCTTATCAAGCAATTGGTCTTTGAACAATGCACCAAGGAATGTAAAGCGGCAATCACTCCTTATAAAAATAAGGGCATAGAA
Source organism: Marmota monax (assembly GCF_021218885.2). Classification (NCBI taxonomy): domain Eukaryota; kingdom Metazoa; phylum Chordata; class Mammalia; order Rodentia; family Sciuridae; genus Marmota; species Marmota monax. The sequence goes on along the minus strand of NW_026692701.1, from coordinate 49,186 downwards.
GCATGGATGAAAGTGTGTAGAGAGATTGGAGGACCTTTAACTAATGCAGGTCTTGCAGCTGCTGTCCTTCGGGTGGCAAAAGGGGGCAATCCTGGTGCCGGAACATGCTTCCATTGTGGTCAGCCCGGTCATTTCAGACGTGAATGTCCTAAAAAAGATAATTTTACTGGACCCCCTCACGGTGGCCCTTCCAATGGCTTTCGTCAACCAGGGCTGTGTCCAAAATGTAAAAAAGGGAAGCATTGGGCAAAAGAGTGTAGATCAATGAGGGACATCCATGGACAGCCTATTTCAGCTGGGCCAAAAAACGGCCGAAGGGGCCCCCGACCCCAGGGCCCACAAATATATGGGGCAATGGAGAATGTCACACCCAAACCCAAGACATGGCCATCTCTACGCCATCCCATGAGACGCGGAGAGCCACTACAGGTGCCGCGGGATTGGACCTCTGTTCCACCTCCAGACTCGTATTAACACCTAAGATGGGAGTCCAATTGGTGGAAACTGAGTTCAAAGGGCCTTTACCACCTGGCACTGTAGGTTTGCTAATTGGACGTGCATCTTCTACTTTGCAAGGTCTTCATGTCTTTCCTGGAGTTATTAGCCCTGATACTGTAGGGACAATAAAAGTTATGGTGGAAGCTCCAAGGGGCATTGTATCTATTTCCCCAGGAGACCGGATTGCCCAATTGTTACTTCTACCCAGCCTGCATACCCGCTTTTCTGCTGATTCCTTTTCAAGGACAAGTGATGAGATTGGAGTTACTGGAGGGAATTCTGTTTATTTGTCCTTAGATATGAATGACCGTCCTACTTTAAACTTAACCATAGAAGGCAAATCAATTTTGGGATTGCTCGATACTGGAGCAGATCGTAGTATAATTGCACAAAAGGACTGGTCAAAGGGGTGGCCGGTGCAGCTCTCAGATCAATCACTGAGAGGTTTGGGATATGCCCAAGCCCCTCAAATCAGCTGTAGACATCTATCTTGGAAGGACCCAGAAGGACACAATGGCACTTTTCAGCCTTATGTACTTGATTTACCTATCTCTTTATGGGGTCGTGATCTGATGAAAGACATGGGGTTCACTCTTAGTAATGACTATTCCCCGGCGTCTCAACAGATTATGCAAAATATGGGGTATAGGCCAGGTCTAGGACTAGGAAAACATCTACAGGGGCGTAGGCATCCTGTGCAAGGTCATCAAAAGCTTAACAGATTTGGTCTGGGTTTTTCCTAGGGGCCACTGGGGCTCAAATACCCATAACATGGCTCACCAAGGAGCCTGTTTGGGTGCCTCAGTGGCCTCTTCCCTCGGTTAAATTGGCAGCAGCCCATAATTTAATCAAAGAACAACTGGACTTGGGTCACATCCAACCTTCCACTTCTCCATGGAATACTCCCATATTTGTTATTAGGAAAAAATCAGGAAAGTGGCGCCTACTGCATGATTTACGAGCAGTTAATGCTCAAATGCAACTTATGGGGCCCATTCAAAGAGGGCTGCCTCTGCTCTCCTCTATTCCTCAGGGCTGGCATATTATTGCTATTGACATTAAAGACTGTTTCTTTTCTATTCCTTTGCATCCTAAAGACTCACAACGTTTTGCTTTCACCCTTCCCTCGTGTAACCACGAGGAGCCAGATCTTAGGTTTGAGTGGGTAGTGTTGCCGCAGGGAATGGCTAATAGTCCCACGATGTGCCAGATGTATGTGGGGAAGGCACTCGCACCTCTCAGACATAAGTATTCCTCCATCAAGATCATTCATTATATGGATGATGTGTTATTGGCCGCTAGGTTAGAGCAGATAGTTAATGAGGCCTATAGAGACTTAGTAAAGCTGTTAGCTCAATATGGGCTACATATCGCACCTGAAAAGGTTCAAACGGGGAATTCTATTGAGTATTTGGGAGCAATCATTGGGCATGACAAATTGAAACCACAAAAAATCACCATAAGAACTCAGGATCTCCAAACTCTGAATGATTTTCAAAAACTGCTGGGAGATATTAATTGGATAAGGGGATATTTACATATTCCTAATGGTGTGCTCCAGCCTTTGTATGCTACCCTTAAGGGTGATCCAGATCTTGCTTCTCCTCGTAGCCTCACCAAAGAGGCCAGGGCAGCCCTTATAACAGTAGAAGAAGCTATACAACATGCTACTCTATGCAGGCTCCGCAGTGATGAACCTTTCCAGTTATGTGTGCTTGCCACTATGCGGCAGCCTACTGGAGTACTGTGGCAAGATGGGCCTTTACTATGGATCCACCCACATATATCCCCAGGAAAATCTTTAGAATACTATCCTGATGCTGTTGCAGCGTTAGCACTTAAAGGGATCCACCAAAGCATTCAATTTTTCGGACAATCACCTTCTTCTCTTATTATACCCTATACTAAGGCTCAGCTTAATGTTTTGTGTGCTACTCTAGACAACTGGGCTATTCTATGTTGCTCGTTTCAAGGGGATATTGATAATCATTACCCTTCCCATCCATTACTCCATTTTGTTAAAGAACATCCCATCATTTTCCCTAAGGTAACTTCACCCAACCCAATTCCGGGGGCTGTTAATATTTTCACTGATGGTTCCAAGTCTGGAATGGGAGCTTATGTAATTAATGATTCTCCCCCTGTTCAGCATCAATTTGCTCCTGGTAATCCACAATGGGTTGAACTGCAAATTGTTATTGAGGTTTTTAAACAATGTTCTTTTCCTTTTAATCTTATCTCGGACTCCATTTATGTGGTACAAGCACTCAAAGTCCTGGAGGCCGTGGGAGCTATTAGTAATGCCCATAATGTATCTGCTTACTTTAATCAGCTTCAACAACTTATCTGTAGCCGCACTGCTCCTTTTTATCCAATGCACATACGGGCTCACACCTCTCTTCCTGGTCCGTTATCACAGGGTAATGCCTGTGCAGACTCAGCCACTAGAGGCCAGTTGATATGCTTGGCTTCCTCCTTAGAGGGGGCTAAATTATTTCACCAGAATTTCCATGTTAATGCTTTAACGCTGCGCAGGCGTTTTTCCATTTCAAGAGCGGATGCTCGTCAGATAGTATTACAATGTCCCCATTGTGTCACATTTCTTCATCCCCCCACTTATGGAGTGAACCCACGGGGATTGAAGCCATTGGTTGTCTGGCAAATGGATGTGACGCACATACCTGACTTTGGTAACCTCAAGTATGTACATGTTTCTGTTGATACGTGCTCTGGAGTTATTCATGCCTCTGCTTTGTCGGGAGAGAAGGCACGTAATGTTATTACTCATTGCCTAGAAGCATGGGCAGCATGGGGTGCTCCTGCATCCCTTAAGACTGATAATGGACCTGCTTATACTGGCAAACAATTTACATCCTTTTGTTCTACCATGGGAGTGCAGCTTACTCATGGTCTGCCTTACAATCCTCAAGGACAAGGCATTGTTGAGCGTGCTCATCGCACCTTAAAGGAAACTTTACAAAAACAAAAAGGGGGAATAGGAGCTGAACACACTCCTAAAGAACGCCTGTCCTTAGCTCTCTTTACCATTAATTTTTTAAATTTGGATATTCATGGTCACTCTGTGGCCGATAGACATGTGTCCCCTCAGCCCTCTGTGTTTGGCTATGTTAAGTGGAAGGATGTTCTTACGGGCCAATGGAACGGCCCCGACCCCGTGCTGACATGGGCACGAGGATCTGTATGTGTTTTTCCCCAGGATCGCACGGAGCCGTTGTGGGTCCCTGAACGTCTGACAAGAAGAGTCTTGACATCAACCGACCAACAACAACAGATACCACAGCAACCCTGTGATGAGGATCTTCACTCTGCTACGTGCTCTGGTTCTGGTGCTGGTGCCGATGGCACAGACGACACCAATGCAGTGGTGGGCAGTGGCACGGGCTTGGCCAATGCCGATGCCGGTTCATGGTAGTTCTAGTGTCCTCCCCACTCTTTTCTCTACCTCATGTGAGATGTCTGCTCCCTGTGCCTCTCCTAGAGGGGACGTGGAGAGCATTTTTAATCAATCTCAGGTTAATCTCACAGGAGTTTTTTGTTTCAGCCTTGGAAACGCTAATTGCATCAGCCTTAAGACCAAAAATTTGACTAACTGGGAGGATCCATTGCGGTCCAATCAGGTCTCAGGGAGTATTATTAATGCCGTACTGAGCCAAGTAGTTTCAGGGAAGCAATTAGGTTCAGGGACCCCTGTAAATAGCTCTGCTTTTAACATAACTACCTTGGCTATGATCTCCAAGGTACTAATCCCAGTGCCTCCTTCTTCTAATAGTACTTACAATGCCACTCATTTTAAGGCCTCTCCTTACTGTACCCCTAATCTTGGTTTCCCCCCAACATTTACGCCTTGTCAGGATCATTCTTGGGAGAGACTTCAAGTTGCTAAGGGTTTCTCTTTTTCCCCCTCTCTTAAGAGGTATGTTTATAACTTTAACCATAGTGCCAACTCCTCTACAAGAGTAGGTTGGTCCTGGTTTCAATGGCTGATTTTCAATGAGAAGGGGGCTTCAGCTGATATTTCTGCATTGGCTCAATTGCTGGGAGTCAGAAGCTGGCTGGCTAATGTTTCTGGTACTGTTCGCGAGAGTGAACGGGGTAATAGACTTACATCTCTTTCGTTCAACTCTTTGCTATATAATGCCACATTGCCCCCTGCGATGGTCTGCGTCCAATCCCCATTCTTGCTCCTTTTGACTAATGACACCTCGTCAGGGATGCTGGATTGTTCTAGTGTTACCTGTCTCTTATCTGAGTGTTGGAATGGTTCTTGGACTGTAGCAGTGGTTATGAAAATTCCAACCTTTGTCCCAATCCCAGTCACTGCGGACCCAGATAAATTCCCCATTGTTGAGCTACTTAGAGTCCGCAGGGATTTTGGAATTACGGCAGCTATAGTGACAGCTGTGGCAGTGTCTGCTGCTGCAGCGGTTACGGCCGGAGTGGCCATGGCCAGTCAAGTACAAACTGCTGCCACCATTAATCAAGTTGTTCAACAAACTTCTACTATACTTGAGTCCCAAAATTCAATTAATCAACATATTTTGTCAGGGATTTTAGCTGCCAACCAAAGAATAGATTTACTCCAAGCTCAGGTAGAAGAATTGGCCGACTTGGTGCTTTTGGGTTGTGTTGACCAACGTGCACATTTATGCATAACCTCTGTCAGATTTAATGATTCCAGAAATGCCTCCCGCATCATCGGAGAGTATCTATCCGGAACCTGGTCCATGGAAGCAGAAAACTTGATCCAGTCTCAACTAACTCAGATTGCTGTTTTGAATAGTACCCGTGTCGAACCAGTGACTTTGGGTCAATTCACCGATTGGATATCTTCTGCTTTTTCCTTCTTCAAAGAGTGGGGGGGGTAGGCATTTTTGGTGCAATGTGTTGCTTCAGTGTTGTACTTTGTTTGTGGCTTCTCTGTCGCCTTAAAACTCGCCATGCACAAGAAAAGGCTATGATCATACAAGCTCTTGCAGCTTTAGAAAATGGCAACTCACCTCAAGTCTGGCTTGCGCATCTTAAGCAATAAACCTTTGTCATGGTCGTTACACCCCAAGTTATTATAACATTGCACTGGGATCGACATGACTTTCCTTGTTATTCTCTTAGTGTTGGAAAGCCCTTGCACTCTGCCGGTCTTACTGCCATTGCACGCAGATGGGTTTCCACACTAGTGCTTTTCTATCGCCTTGAAGTTCGTGCCTTTCTTTCAGGGTGCTGTCAACTTGTTTGTCGTTATGAACAGCCACAGTTCAGCCTCAGCTATCCCCCTTCGTCCACCATCGTCACGATACAGGATGCGAGGCAAGGCACTGCACTTGAGTGATCCTTGACGTGGACCTCAAGGAGAGCATGTCCTATTGCATGCGGGTTAGACGCGTTCACGCCCCGCCCCACGAAAAAAGGCGTCGGCTGATATGGCCTCAGATCTGGGGAAGGGCCCTCCTTGGGACTGAGCCATACTATGCAGCCACTTCTGCACAGTGGGATAGGACCTCTACTCTCGCCTGTATTGTTTTAATAAAATAGAAAGGGGGGAACTGTGGTGAGCCGCTTCTGCCGTTTCTGCAGATTATGGTCGCCATTACAAGATGGCGCTGGCTCCGCTGTGGTCTGTGACAAACAATTTCTTATCTGGGAAAGTTGGCACATGATTTTTCACCACCCTGTGAGAAAGTTCCACGCGGCAGCTTTGCATTGGGGCTTGGGATGCTTTATTAAGGCTGGGAGGGGCACCCGAGAGGAAGAAGAAGAAATATCCAGGGCCTGAATAAACTGTTGAAAGAAGATTCTCGAGTTGCGTCTTCCTTGCGGGCAAGGGGTCGCGACAGATTTGGACAGAGCCTCAGAGACAGAAGCACTTGCAACTTTGGTGCACCAAACCTTGGCTTGCAAGATGACCTTGACTTGTCAGATCTCTTGACTCTGCTCAAATCTCAGTCGTCCGAGCAATTTTCTATATGGTCAACTCTTTGAGCAACCTGTCCCTAAACCAAGAGTTGTACCTGAATGATGTCATAGTATGAGCTCAATTTCAAAAAGCACTTTTCTTTTTTCTCTTCAGGCCACTTATTCCAGCCATTGAACCAAGCTCTTTCCAGGCCACAGGTTCACAGATTGGGAACCTAAGGCCTGGCAAAGGTGATGTGTGTGTGTGTGTGTGTGTGTGTGTGTGTATGCGAATGATCACATGGCCCCTTAGACAAGGAACCTGGAAGGAGCCAGAAATAGACCAATATTTCACAACACAGTTGATGCCGCTTCTGGTTTGGGCTCAGGCAAATAACGTAAGCTCTCTGAGCCCTAGTTTCATCATCTTTAATATAGGGGCAGGCAATGTTGCTTATTACACAGGGATGGTGTGGGGATCTAAGGGGTTAATGATAAGAATGACATCAAGCTCTGAGACTGGCTAGTTCCTAAAGGCCTTTAGGACAAGTGGAATCTTGAATCTGAATTTCAGTAAAGGGTAAGACGTCCTCCAACACTAGGTCAGTTTCACCCTCATATCCACAGACAGCCCCAGTCCTGCGCGTACCTAGGCCAAGTGCATATCTGATAGCCTCCCTCTTTCTCCTTCATCAGCAATTTTCAGGAGCACCCCCATCTCCCAGCTCCTTTGCTAATCTCCCTGTATCTCTCTTGCTTTGCAGCATGGTCATATTGGCTTTGGATTTGGGGGGAGACGTTCCCCTGATCCTTTGGAATGGGCTTGAGAGTAAAAGCACAGAGGTTTGGTGGGGGAAATTGGTCAAGGACAGGCCAAGGGGGTATCACTGCAGTTCTTCAGAACAAACCAGCTTGGGGAATCCTGCTACCCAATCTCAATTTCTCTTCTATCCTCCTCTGGACAGGCTTTTATGGCTTGTTCCTGTCTTCTTTTCCTTTCTCTCCCCCTCCCTTCTTTCCATCCTTTTTTCCTTCACTTTGCATGTTCATTTCAAACAGGATAATGATGCTCGGGAGAGGATCACATTGTGAAATCTACCCCCATAAAGTTCTTCTCCTCCCAGCTAGCTCACCATTTGCAAAATGAGGAAGAATTAAATTTATTTGACAAGGTCATTGTGAGGATTCTGGATAATGCATAGAGCCTGATACATGCTGGACTTTTGATAAATGGCTGTGACTCTGTTGGGGTGTCAAATGCCATTTGTAATGGGGGACTCTATACCTGTTGGGACTATGCCTGTCTCTCCGTTTCCTAGATCTGCTGAATGTGTGATACACAGGTCAATGTGGCAGCTCTAATATGGGAAGAAAACAACAAGGTCCCCAGAGATCTCTTCTCCAGGCTAAGAGGAGCTGGTTCTTCAGTGGTTCCTCATGTGATCTGGACCTTTTCTTGTTCTGTCCATACTTCTTTGGGTTGAGCCCAAATTTATCAGTGTCCCTTTTAAAGGGACACCAGAAATTAACTGTGTGTGTCATGGGAAAAATCACCTCTGAGGCTGCCCTGTCTTACTGTAGACCATGGAAGTTAATGCCTGCTGCCACCAACGACCCATTCCAGGGATGTTCAGTAAGATTTCTGGAGATAGAGGAACAAATAAACACATTAAAAATACATGTTCTTACAGGAGATAAGAAGACTTCAGGAATTCTGGAATGTTCCATTTCTTGATCTGGGTGATGGTTATCTGGGTAACTCATTTTGTAATAATTTGTTAAACTAAATATTTAAAAACAATTTCCTTATTGAGATACAATTCACTCATTTCAAATCTACAATTCATATGTTTTTATAATATTCTCAGAGTTGTGCAGTCATCTCCACGTTCGATTTTTAGAACTTTTCCATTACATCAAAAAGAAACCCTAAGCAACTCAGTGAAACCCTGTTTCAAAACAACAACAACAAAACAAAAAAACAAACAAAAATAGAAAGGTCTGGGGTAGCTCAGTGGTTAAGTGGCCCTGGGCTCAATCCCTGGTACAAAAAAAGACAAGAGACCTTGTATACTCCAGCCATCGTCCTCCGCTAGCTCCAACCTCACCAGTCCTAAGCAACCACTAATCTATTTTCTATCTCTAGAATTACCTTTGGGTAAAAGGTGAGATGTAACAGTAAGTGTTACCTGTCCCATTTTACTTATGGGAAAACTGAGGCTGAGAGCAGTAAAAGAATTTACTCAAGCTTCAAGATAATAGAAGAAATCCTTGTCATACCACCTAAGTGCAGTTTGCTGCTTGGAGGGGAACCTGACACCCTGGTTCTGATAAGCCCTGAGTAGCACTGGTGCCAGCTGCTGCCATCAAAGCCTCCAGTCACTTAGCTGTCATTTACTTGTGGTGGTCTGTGGGCAGAGTTCTTCCTTCTCCTTCTACTAGGCGCCCTATCTTGCTGTTTCTAGTTTTGTCCAGGCACTACACATCTCCATTGCTTTGAAAGTTAAGGTAGGCACGTCTGTTGGGTTCTCCAGCAAGCAGATACTTAGGTGGAGTTAAGTCTTGCAGGGAGTAAAACTTGGGAGAGGAAAAAGCAGAATCAGGCAAATTCAATCTAAGGAAGTCTTTTTTTTTTAAAGAGAGAGAGAGAGAATTTTAAAATATCTATTTATTTATTTATTTTTAGTTTTCGATGGACACAACATCTTTGTTTGTATGTGGTGCTGAGGATCGAGCCCGGGCTGCACGCATGCCAGGAGAGCGCGCTACCGCTTGAGCCACATCCCCAGCCCCTAAGGAAATCTTCGCCAGCCCACTGGGCAATGCCAAGGCAGATGTTCATACTACCATTTTTCTTAGTCATTGACTGACTCCCATCTGCCCCCTCCAAGGAACTTGTGACCTCCACTAAGAACCTGAAGTGGACCATAAGGAAGCAGATGATTACCCTCTTCAAGTCCTTTTTGGAAGAATATCTGATCCATACATGTCCTCATCTGCCAGTGCCCCCAGACAAAGCTAGAAACCCCTGTAGGAAGAGGGAATTCCTGGAATCCAGAACCACTAACTGTAGACCCGACTAAACATTAAAGGGCAGGTTGCTTCTGGTCTCTGTGCACCCCCTTTTCTGTTAGGAGCCATTTGTCACCATGTTGGGGGAATTCTTCAGGGTCTTTGGTCCTTAGTGCTGAAGGACTTGGAATTAGGTGGCTTGCTCTAATGCACTCTGTGCTGTTATTTCTGAGTGAATTCAGATCTCTGCTAATGGTCATAGTCACCATTGTCATTGTCATCACCACCTTCACCATGACCGTCTTCCCCAGCATCAAAGAACATTCTTAAAATACCAACTCCTCTGTGATGCCTGATTGAATTACAATGCAAAGGAAAGATTCCAACTCACTGTCTTCTAGACCTTCTTGTATGAAGGTCAATCATATACTAAACCAAACAGAGAATAAACAGTGAATTTCTGAGATCCATGGTCCTGGGCTTGCAATTTCCTCTCTGTGAAATAAGAATGGCTTTGGCGGCCTCCTGCCCAGCCCTAAAGGATCAGGGAGACTTCAGGAGATAATGGAGGTGAGAGCCTGTGAGCACTCCATTCCACTCTTATCAAAGCATCTTTCGCCCGAGGCTCTTGAAACCTCTTAAAAGCACCATCACATTTTCATCATATAAAAATTGCCCAAGAGAGACTTTGTCATTACCAGCTCTTGGTGGGAATCTGGCATTCATCCTCACATTCCTCTATGATCACAGAGTCTTGTTGATCCAAAGAGACCACAAAGGGCATCATTCTTCTGGCCTATCTGAGGAGAAGTCTGGGGCCAAAGGCAAAAGCACCAGAGGACCTTTTTGTGCCTCCCTCTGCATGGGTCCAGGAAGTGGTTCACAAGTGTGGTCCTCAACACCCTGGTCCTCTTGGCAGGCCAACTCTTTTCCAAGCTAACTTTTATTTAATTCTACTTCCTACTGCAGACCCACTAAAAGGATTTTGCCAGCTGTCCATATTTATGTAGCTAGTATGTCACAGGGACAGAGCATGTCCAAGGTTCTGTGGGAACACGGAAGCCAGGGAAAGCAGTTAGGGACTTCCCTCCACCTCCTCATTCTCAGGTGAGGCATGCAGAGGGAGCAGGCGCAGAGCCTGCAGGACACGGCTCCCTGATTGAAGTGTCCTTGCTCTTGCTTCCAGGGTGTACTGTAAGATGGAAAGAACTTGGGCTTTAGAGGTAATTGGATCTGGTCTGCCACTTACTGACTGTTTGACCTTGGGCAAATGACTTTACCACTCAGAGCCTCAGTTTCCTCAGCGGTTAATTAGAGATAATAATACTCACTCTGCCGAGTGACTGAATCACAATAGGTACTTGATAAATGGTAATTATAATAATCCTTAAATTTTCTGCTATAAATTCCACAGGTAGCTATTAAAAATTTACTCTTTCTTTATTCATTTGTTCAATGAATAAAGAAAAAAGAATGAATGTTCCATCCATTCATAAAATATTTATGAATTCGGAAGTGAGTTGGACTCATAGGAGGTTCTACCAAGAAATGGAAAGCAGGATCCCTGGGGTTGGGGGTTTAACTCAGTGGCAGGGTACTTGCTTAGTACCTACAAGGCTCTGGGTTTGGTCCTTGGCACTGGGGGAAAAAAATTAAAAAGGAAAGAAAAGAAAGAGAAAGCAGAATCCCTGAGCTCAAGAAACTCAAACTTGGAAACAGTTGAATTATAAGATGGGGACAGTTGTACCTTCTTGACTGTGTTGCTATGACAGTTGAGTGAGCTAAGCTTGCCAGGTGTATAGCTTGGTGTCTGGCCCCAAGTAGACTCAATGAGGGTGTAACCAGACTGGGGTTGGGTCTGATATGGGACCTCCCAATATGGCCTTCACTTAGATGGGCTTCTTTCAAGGATCTGTGTACCTAATTCTGTTTTTGTTGTCACTTTGTTTTGATCTGGTTTTCATTCCTGTAGAGGGCCTCTCAAGTTGCATAACCTTCAGGGCCCACAAGTCTTGGATTGCACTTCACAGGGGACTGGGTTTTAAAGTTGGATGATAAAATAGAGATCTCATGCTCTGAGAGTCTGAGAACTACACAGGTAATCAGGATACCTTGAGATCTGAAAGAAAAGTATTAATCAAGGAGAGCTAAATAATGGAACAAGGATTTGAAAATGGCAAGTTACAAGACTGAGAGGAAAAAATGAGATGAAGGCATGTACTTTGAGCAGAATCCCCATTCCACTTTTAGTTTATCTGTTCAAGAAATATGCTGATTTTTGGCCTTTGAAGCCACAGTGTTCTGATTTTACTTATTTCTGTCACTATGGCAGATACCTGAGATAAGCAACTTATAAAGGAGAAGATTTATTTTGGCTTGTGGTTTCAGAGGTTCCGGTCCATGATCAGTTGGTCCTGTGGCTATTAGAGCTGTGGCGAGGTGGTACCTCATGTCACGACAGGAGGAACAAAACTGCTCACCTTAAAGCAAGCCAGGGGCGAGGAGGTGGAGGAGGACGGTTCCACAATCCCCTTCAAGGACAGGCTCCCTACAACCGAAAGACCTTCCAGCAGCCCCACCTCTCACATGTTCTGCCACCTCCCAATATAACCTCCCTATGACCAAGCCTTGAACACATGGGCCTTCTGGGGACACTGAAGAGCCAAATCATAGTGCACCATGACTGTGGACAGACCAAGCAACCTTTTCAGAATTTCAGTTTTCTCATGTATAAAATGATGATAATTGTAATATTATTTAGTAATTCAAGTAATATTGTGTGAAATTAGAGAGATATTTTTGAGAAAGTGCTTTATAATCCGTAAAGAGCTCTGTTGGTCCATATTGATTCCAATTCATTTTCAGGATTTTCCCAGAAGAAAACCTGGCTCATTACATGATTTTAAGCAATTCTCTTAACTTTTCCAAGCCTTGGTTTCCGCATCTCAATCATGAAAATAATTATAGTTTGCCTTCAGTGCAGTTATTAAACACCAATGAAGTCTTTTTTTTTTTTTTTTTTTTTTTTTTTTTTTGTGAGACTGATCTTTAAGTTCTTTGGGAGGAAATAAATTAAGACATTCCAATTCACTCTTATTCTGACCATTACTAGAGGGTCGAAAGGAGAATTTCTCAAGACCCAGTGTCATTGTGCCCACTTGGACATGATGTTAATGAAAACATCAGTGTTAGTGGGTGTAGCTGGGTGCAGCATTGTGACAGTGGCTTCTCTTGGTTGAATGCTTGGTGTATGCTCAATGTTTTAACATGTAGCTTTGCTTCAAAGTCTTATGATGCACTTCTGTGCTTGGCATTATGTTGTACTCCATATAGATGAGGAAAATTAGGGTTATGATATTCCCAAAAATACCATTCTTAGTGAACAGAGGAGATTCCAACCCAGGCCACTGTGGTAGTCTGCTTTTCCTGGTGTTCCTAGTTGATTTTCAGCTCCTTTATGGTCCAAAATAAGGGATACCTGAGTTCTATAGGAGGTACCATAAGATCTGTAGACTCTAGTACACTGTGAAGATGTTTTTGTACTTGAGAAAGTCTGCATCTTTGCTTTTACAGCCACTGTGATGGCTCCTGACATCACAGTGGTCATTGCCTATATAACAATGTCCAAAATAGAAAGCTTCAGCTTCTCTATCCATTATGGCTATGTCTGTTAACCAGTCTCTTCAAAGGTCTAATAACAGAGGCCACCATGAAGATGGCTTGACCCAGAAAGAGGCAGGACTTGAGTCCATAATGCCAGGGACAGGCTCTACAGCAAAAATGGCAGTCCATGATGGAGCGCATTTCTTCTGTGATGTTGGACAGCACACAGACACCTCTGAGGGACAGACAAGATCATACCGCTGAGTGTGATACAGATGAGCAGTCAACCCCCAACCTCTAAAACCACACCTGTAGCACTGACCTCTACCCCTACCCTAAAGGAAGTGTTTTCTTCCACCCCACGCTCACATAGGTTGGTTCATGGGTCTCTACTATTAGATGAGTAATGAAGAATAGGGTAGAAGTCTACCCTTCTGGCCAATTCCAAGCTAAAATAACATGTTCAAACACCATGTCATTATTATTACCAATGATAATAAGAGGAATAATGAGCAGGAATTGCTTTTATTAAATAAATCAGGAAAACACACTTTACAACATGCTCCAGAGATGTCAAGAGGCCCTCTAGGTGCTGGGAGGGTGTTGGAGCATGTGTTGCTCTCCATTATAAGGGAGTTTCTCCTCAATTACTCGTCTCTGCACAGCAGGTCAGGACTCATCTTTTAAATATATAATAACATAAACGGATTTTCTGTTTATCAGCTACTATATTATAAGCGTGTGTTTCCTCCCCATAAACTCCCACTTTTAATAGGTGTGTTTTGGAAATGATACCATAATTGTAGCCATTTAAAGACCCAGATAGTTAACCTTCATCTCCTGCTATTTTTCTCAGTTTCGGAATAAGTAGGGAAACCTGAGCTTCTGGAGCCCTGTAACCTTCAGGGTCAAGTGTAGGGCTCTCCTATGCTGGAGTACACAGAGACGATCAAGAAGTGCTTTTTGAATAAATAAATGACACCTAGCTCATCTCCATCACCCCCTGTTTCTCAACAGGACTATACCTGAAACCATCCTGTAAAAGTAACTAGGCTAGGAATGTTGCTCAGTGGTACAACACTTGCCTAGCATGCATGAGGCCTGGGTTCAATTACCCACATGGCAAAACAACAACATCAACAACAACAACAACCAAAAGTAGCAATAGTAATGTAGCAGGACATCAGCTGAAGAGTAAAATATGTCCACCATTTTAGTGGGCTTGGGCTTTAGCTCTGCGGCAGAGTGCTTACCTAGCATGGCACAGACCCTGGATTTGATGCCCCTGCCAAAAAAAAAAAAAAATCCATCATTTGATCTCAGTTTCTATATATGGAAGGGGGTGGTATTGGGGATTGAACTCAGGAGCTCAGGCGTGCACCACTGAGCGACATTCCCAGCCCACAGTATGTGTGATTAAGTAGTAATCACAGTCTTTTGGGATGCATTTGATACATTTATAATCATTAATTTCTTTACAACTCCCTTTACATGTCAACATTATTTTTCTTAACAATTATGAAATAGTCATTTTCTTGATTCATTCTTTGGTTTTAAAATAATAATTTAAAAATAATGGATAAATAATCATATTAAAGATATTATCCAAATTTAGTGATGTGTTTCATGCTGAAACCCAAATAAATGATTACTAAGCAACATATCGTACCTTGAAGTTCATACTATTCCATGGTCTTAGATTTTTAACACAGATGAAAACTTTATGTCTTCTCAAAAGATGATAGAATGGAAGTCAGTCAAATTATGTCTTTGCCTTTATATTCACTCTGCTATTAATGTTTATCTCAACTCAACCCTTTAAATTCAAGAATACACGACAGCCCCGGGGCTGCAAATATGACTGTGTCTAGAATAACACTCTAGCTATTCTAAACTGTTATGCCATTAGGAATGGACTGTGGGAACACAGGTATTTAGCTAACTAAGTCTTTGGGGAAGGGGATAGGGAACAGTACTACCCAATTAACTCCTAGGTAGAATAAAATGTTTTTTAAAAATAAGTAATGAAAAGGTGATTATAGATGTAATTATAATTTATATATAGAAATATAATTAAAGTCAATAAATAGTAATCAGAGCAACTCTCTTAGACTTAGACCAATATAAGGTTTGGTCTCGGGGGTGGGAGTGGTGTTTTGTCACTGACTTTGTTTAGAACTGCCGGTGCATGGAAGTTATAAAAGGCAGCTGGACTTTGGTTCCGCTAATGTTTAAAATTCTCTGCAGACAATGCCCACCACCCTGGGCCCTTGAGCATCTCTCTGCCAGCAATTGATCCCTTGGAAAACCCATTTGAAGTAACCATGCACTCAACACAGCGTGACCTTGGCCTCTCACATTGATTCTACGGGTCACTCTCTGGTCTAAGATCTGAGACCTGTTGGGTTGAGGTAATGGTAATGGAAAGGGCTGTTGATTAATCTCCTGAGACTTTAGGGTATAACTAATTCGGTTTTGGGGTCCTCGAAAACACACCATTTCCCAAAAGGAGCAGAAGGTGTTTTGTCCCCTCACTGTAGAATACCTCGGGGGGACCTGAAGTCCCAGAGCAGGAGCCAGTGCCCAGAAGAGGGTGATGAGCACAAACAAGAGGAGACAGTGGCAGAGCCCAAGAAGGAACTGACCACAGAAGCAACCCAGTGGGTGCTCTCAGTTGAAACACCAGATACATCCGTATGTATAAAATGAAGATTTCTGAGGTCTCCAGGTATAAGAACTTTCAATGACTTTATCTCTTTTCCATCTCGTGGTCGTTTTGCCAGGTAGATGCCATTGTTACCAATCTCAGTTCATAGTTTAGAAACTGAGATCCAGAGAGGTTGCTGAGCTCCCCCAAGACCATGGAACCCCCATGGTGTTGAAGCTTGTGATTCTCTGAGCGAATCTTGAGTCTGGAGCAGGCTTGTGCAGAGGACACCATGAAACACCTGCTAGAAATGTGGCTCTTACGCCGCTTGCGAATATGCAATCTCAGATGCCACAAGTGAAAAGCTAAGGACTCTTTTTTTTTTTTTCATTTTTAAAAATTGAGGTGCGTTTTCATCAGCTTTTTTTTTTTTTTCTGCTGTGACTAAAAGACCTGACCAGAACAATTGTAATGGTGCAAAAGTTTATATAGGGTCTCATGATTTCAGAGGTCTCAGTCCATAGACAGCAGTCTCCATTCCTTGGGGCTTGAGGTGAGGCAGGACATCATGGCAGAGACCAGCTCACACATAGAAGCAGAGAAAGAGAGGTGTCCACTTGCGATGCAAATATAGACCCCAAAGCCACGCCCCCAATTCTCACCTCCTCCAGCCACACCCCGTCTGCCTTCAGTTACCACATAATCAATCCCATCAGGAGATTAATTCACTGATTGGGTTAAGGCTCTTGAG
Organism: Marmota monax; assembly: GCF_021218885.2. Taxonomy (NCBI): domain Eukaryota; kingdom Metazoa; phylum Chordata; class Mammalia; order Rodentia; family Sciuridae; genus Marmota; species Marmota monax. Next base: position 32,765 of record NW_026692701.1, on the reverse strand, counting down.
AGCCAATTATTTCTCCTCTGAACCTTCTTGCGGTGTCTCACACATGAGATTTGGGGGGACACCTCATAACAAGGTGTAAGTTCATAAAGGTCCCATTTCCAGCCCAACCTCTTTCAGGGTAACTGCTGATCAAGATTCTAGCTCAGAGGCTAATTTCAAGATTTTTTTTTCCTCTCTCTCTTTCTCTCTCTCTCTCGTCATTTAAAATATCAAACAACTCAACAAATGATGTTTTTTTCATAAGACTCACTTATCTTTGTAATAA